>NC_045161.1:24536088-24618588 GCF_900700415.2 Clupea harengus
GGCTTGAAGTGGTTCGCTTTAAAAAAAAAAAAAATTGACCTCACACTTGATTTGCTAAGTTTGTCAGGCTGATTGCAATCTGCGATCCCTTCCAGTGCAATCGCTTTATGCTGGCAGTCAATTTAGCAGAAAATGACCGTGCCCCCATCACCCTGCCCCCATCACAGTGGGTGATCATCTGCTTTTGTCTCTGCCGGAGTGCGTCATGTACCCCTCACTCAACTCAACTCAACTCGGCCCACAAGTTTGATTGCTTTCTGGCCGAGACCTGGCAGTATCCATGCAAAATCAATAACCATATTTTACAGTGCATTTTTACAGGGGCCTGACACTCGAGCACTTATCCATTACATCTCCCACTGCCAGCAACCTACTTTTAAAATGTCACGAGGGTGACTGTCCATCTTGCAGCACAGTCACCCAGCGAATCATGAACACTCAACTCAAGTCTTCTTTCTCCCCTTGCATGCTCTGAGTCATTTTTCTCTCTTTTTTCCCTCGTCGCTCTCTCTCTCTCTCTCTCTCTCTCTCTCTCTCTTTCTTCCTTCTCTGGTTGTCCCCTCTCCCTGCCTGTGCTCTTATCTATTCTGCGGACAGGACAGGGCAGGACAGCTCAATATGCCGTGCTCACATCTTAAAAGGTGTCATTGTGCTGGAGGAGCCGGGGCATGTCGCTGGGCTCCCATCGATCTGCCAGACGCCCGGTCACATCGCAGCTTATTAGCCCCCGAGTGCAGACGCTACCACCCCTCTCCTCTTTCTCGTCTCTCTTTCTATCTCTCTTATTCTCTCACTCACCCTTTTCTCTCTCGCTCTGTCGCTCTCTCTTTCTCTTCCTCTTTCTCTCACTTTCTTTTCTCTGTTCTCCAACCCAAAACGAGCTGAGCACCTCCGCTTCAGGGAGGCCTCAAAGGAGAACTCTAGCTCTTTTCAGACTACAAAGCAAAGCATTTATCTAGTGAACTTCCAAGGCCTCTTTACCCACAGCAGTTCAGATGTCTCCAAGTCTATGTCAGCAGAGGCTTTGGCAGTAGATAACTCACACAGACTGCAGGCTGACACACACACACACCCACACACACACACACAAACACACACATACCACACACACACAGCGAGGAGCAGATGTACTAACACATTAGCGCCTGTTTTAGGTGTAATTTCTTTGCAACGTGCACCTAAAAACATGGCATGATATGTATGAACAGGTATGGTTCAGAGGGCAGTAAACGTGCGTTGATTATGCGTCCCTCTCTACCTTCAAGAAGCTTTTGAAGACCCAACTCTTCAGAGAGCACCTCCCATCCTAACTGGCACCTTGACTAGTGCTTAACTTGCACTTACAGCAGTTACATTCCTGCACTTCTTTCATCTTTTCTATGTCGTTTTTTTCTATTTCTTATGTAAAGTAGTATTTTAGTAAAGTAGTTTTTATTGCTCTTAGCTTGGACATACTGCTAAATGACTAAATGTAAATGTAAATGTATCAGCCACAGTTTTAGTACATTGAACGGAAAATAAAAAGGCACAGCGTGCGGTCGGCCGAGTCGCTCGTTACGCTGTGCTCTCTCGAACATATGTACATCCTCCCTTCAATGTTTTCCTGCCTGTCTAATTTCACATGGGAGGTTCTGGGCCAGATTTGTATGACCCTTGGTTAAGAGGGGGTGTTGTCTGTGCCATTGTGTGCACGCCATCCCTGCTACCATCTTTAGTAGACCAGATGCTTAGAGTGGGGATTTATTGAACTTTATTAAAAAAAAAAAAGTGTGCATTTGTTTACATGCTGGAATAACTGCAGGGTGGGGAATGGGGTGAGTGTGTGTGTGGCGGTGGGGATGGGGGGGGGACGGGATTAGCATGAGCCTTCTGAGATATACTCCAATCTTCCCCATGATGTCAGTAAGACAGAAAAAAAAAAACAACAAAAACAAAACAAATTAATTTGAGTGCGGGTTTTTTTCCGTCTGTTCTCCCAAATGAGGATGTGGTGTATGGACTGACCTCCCAGGCAGGCACCCATTGCCAGCGCGAAGATGAGAGGCTTCACTGGAAGGTTGACGTCCTCATCTTGACTCAGGTTAATGAGAACAGGGATCTGTTGGGCAGACAAGAGAGAAATCACATGCATGAAATCCCACTTTTATCAGAGGAGGACATATGAACCCAGCTGGAAGTGCTACAACACATCACAGCATCCATAAATCAGCTTAACAGGAACACTGTAGGGT
Organism: Clupea harengus; assembly: GCF_900700415.2. Lineage (NCBI taxonomy): Eukaryota > Metazoa > Chordata > Actinopteri > Clupeiformes > Clupeidae > Clupea > Clupea harengus. The sequence goes on from NC_045161.1 coordinate 24,538,320, forward strand.
ATTGTAAAAAAAAAAAAAAACCTGTTTGATGGCAATTGAGTAAGACTTAGGAGACTGTGGATAGCTATTTTTGGTACATACAAAAACGAGATATAACTACCTGGAAATACTTCACACGCGCAGAATACATATGTTTGTGCATGACGACGTCAACAGGAGATAAAACCAATATGATGGCATATCTAGGAAATTCCTAATGGAGATCTATAGTATGAGTGATCACGTAATGGAGATCTATGGTATGAGTGATCACGTAATGGAGATCTATGGTATGAGTGATCTTGTAATGGAGGTCTATGGTATGAGTGATCATGTAATGGAGATCTATGGTATGAGTGATCGTGTAATGGAGGTCTATGGTATGAGTGATCGTGTAATGGAGATCTATGGTATGACTGATCATGTAAACGCACAGTTCTAAGTGTGTACTCTCTCTGTCTTTTGGTCTTTATTTCATGTCGTTTTGAGAAGCACTTGAGAGAAGTCTTCGAACGGATCGAGTCATAATTCTGTGGCTGTGTTCAAACCGCACTTTAAAATCAATACACATCCACTACAGTCTTTTTTTCAGTTTGAAGACAGACTGTGAATCAGTCGTGTCTGGAACATGGAACTGAAGATAAAAGTATGCTGCAGGTGCCAACATGCTGCATGTTCCAAACATCAATCCTCTCTCTCCCACGTTTTCTCACTCTATCACTCTATCACTCTCTGGTCTCACCTTCCTCCCTGGATCCTTGCCCTAGCCTGCCCGACCCCTGATTTTGTTTGTGCTCTTGCGTGTTTGATGTCAGAGGAAGTTTACCATGAGAGCACCACTCAAGGCTAGAACTAGCGGGATCAAACCATGACCATGTTTTCATTATGAAGTGCTGGAAAAGAAGTCAATGGGAGCTGTTGTTTTTGGTGCTGGGGGGCATGCTTTGTACTGTATCCCTCTAAAAAAAAAAAAAAAAAAGAATATGATTTGGCTGAATATGACCAGCCAATTACATCAAAGGCCTGCATCTCTCTCAATGAAAGTAAAAAGCAAACAAACCGAGCTCAAAGCTGAATGGACACAGCAGCACTCTAGTCTAGATGAGGTGGGGTGGGTGAGGTCTATTTATGCCTACTGCAGCTTTCATTTATGTCAAACGTGGCACAGCACAAGAGGCGTTTCAATAACACCGGTACCAGGGAAAACCCGCTTCAGATCTAACCTGCCGGTGCCACGCTGGGCTCATGTTGGTGAAGCAACATAATAAATTCCCAACAAGGTCCCCCAAAACAACCTGCAAGGTCACTAAGCAACTTTGCGCGGTTAATTGATTTTTTATTTTTTTTTGCCTTCTGTCAGCGAGTGAGTGCACATGCAGTAAACGGGCTTAGCTCCAGCTCGACTGGAATCTTCTTAGCGGGATAAAGGCACATCGGTTAAAGCGAGCGGCAGAGGGGCCCACGAGGAACACAATGACGAGGGTGTCACATCTAAGAGACACACAGAAACAGACAGAGAGAGAGAGAACAGGGGAGAGAGAGAGAGAGAGGGAGAAAGAGAAAGACGGAACGGCTGTGGGCTGTTTGCGCTCGCCGCGCCCATCGTGTTTACACACACACACACACACACACACTCACGCAGAGATGGCGGCATTATGCTCAGCGCTCGCCGTCTCCCGTGGAGAGTGAGCACTCGGCACGACCACTTTAAGAATAAGCCCTGGGCCTCCGCTCACAATCCAATGTGTCGCTGCTTAGCGTCGCCGTGTTGGTGGCAATCTGCTGAGCCGTCCGGCAGCGGTGGGCTGGAATAAATTACGGCGCGGCACTGTGACATTACATTCTGTACTGATCTACCTCTACCTCCACCGCTACCGCCACCGCCGTCACCTCCACCCGCTGTGATTACATTCTGTGCTGATCTACCTGTACCTCCACCACCGTCACCGCCGGCGCCGTCACCGCCACACGTCCTCATTCACTCCATCCAGCACAAGAAGAGAGAGGGAAGGAAGGCGGGAAGAGAACAAGGAAAGAAGCCTTGATTTTCTTCACAATGGAGTTTTACCAGATAGCTGGTCTATCCCTCACAGGAAATGAAAACGCAAAATGCACTGAGAAACCTGCATTACAATAACAACGTTTGTAAGGCCGTGAGAAACGTCTCTTCCTGTCTCTCTCCCTTTGTGACTCACGGCTTCACAAGGCTTCTGAGACCACTCTATATAGCCCTAGTTCAGTCCCCATCATTTAAAAACAGTCATTAGATGAAAGGTCTTAGCCTAGCTTGGCTAGTTAGTCTGTGCTGGCATTCCATTGATCTGCATTGCACAGCTGTTCCATTTTTAGGTTGAATGTGGGCTGCAGGCTCACTGAGGGAGGCTCCAACTCAGACGGGGCCCAATCTTAACAGATAGTCTCTCATATATAACTGGACAGCTTATGGCCAACGTATTGATCATAAAATTAGCCCTGCTGCTTTGCACTCAGACCTGACAAACACACAAATACACACACATACAAACACACAAATACACACACATACATACACACACACGCACACACACACACAAACACATACACACACACACACACACACACAAACACACACACACACACACACACACACATACACACTCACACACATATACACACACACACCACACAAACATTTTCTTTCCCTCATAGGTTTTCCTGTAAGACCCTGAGCCTTCCGTGATGAAAAATGAACAAGGGTGACAAGATAATAGCAACAATAACACAAGCAGAGTATTTGTTCTGCGAAACTCCATCTGTTGTCCTCCAAATGCATAGGAGCTGCTCACACACATCCACACGGCTGACTGACTTCCTCATTCTCAGGGACCACTGGATTGGTTCTGCCGGAGAATAGAAACCGTCTGGAGGCACGCAGGGGGAGACAGGACAGGTGTGTTATCTACACACAGGGGCGAGATAGGGCTTCCAAAATCAATGGGGTCCATTAAAGCCGGGAGGGGGGGACGGGACACCCGCTGCTGAATACTAAGGGATGTTTGCTCTCATATGTATTTCTACCACCGTGCTGCTGGTGGAGCGATATATATATATAGAGAGAGAGAGACAGAGAATGAGAGAGAGAGAGAGAGAGAGAGAGAGAGAGAGACAGAGAATGAGAGAGAGGAGACTTGAGATGAAACACAAAGTGATTTCTAGAGTGACTACTCTTCATTCATGATTCGTTCATTCGCTCCTTCTATCTCTCTCTCTCCGCCCCACTCTCTCACTCGCTATTTCTGTCTATGCCTCTCGTATTCTCTCTCTCTCTCTCCCTCTCTCTCCTCCCTACTCTCACTCTCCATTTCTGTCTATGCCTCTCGTATTCTCTCTCTCTCTCTCCCTCTCTCTCCTCCCTACTCTCACTCTCCATTTCTGTCTATGCCTCTCGTATTATCTCTCTCTCTCTCGCTCTCTATCTCTCTTTCTATCCTTTTCTCTCTCATTGTTTTTTATCTCTCTCATTTCTCACACATCTTGTTGCCTCTCTCCTCCAGCTCAGCTGGCTGGCTCTGTTGAGTGTGTTGGCTGTGTGTTTGATGTTCTTCTCATCACCGCGGCTCGCCATCCATGAAGGTTCATAATTCATTCTAATTAATGCTCCACTCCACACCCAGGACTCAGATAAGAGTTCATCATTCATCCTTGCACTTGATCCAGCTTAAACACAAAATTACCCATCCATTATTTTAGGACAAAGATGCGAAAAATGTCAACAACGCAAGCGGGAGCATTAGTTTCAGGGGGAAAAACAAGCCTTGTTTTTTTGGGGGGAAAGTTGAAGAAATTTTGAGTCTGTATGAATCATGAGTCAGCTGAGCTATTGTTTTACTCAGTTATACTTAAAGGATAAAAATGGCCATGAGAAGCAAAACAAATAGGCTGAGCCACGATCTGGCTAAAAATATCCCCATTGTTAAAAATGGCTGGGAAAGACACTAAAATACTCATTGCCACAGTAAAGCATAATGAATTTTAATGTAAAATAAAAATACACTTGCAATCAAATATTAACGATATGGAGAAATATGGCTTTTTACTCTGCATGTGTGTGCGTGTGTGTGTGTGTGTGTGTGTGTGTGTGTGTGTGTGTGTGTGTGTGTGTGAAGAGCATTTTTATGTGCAGGCGAGTGTTCTAACGTGTGAGTGAGCGTATGAGTGAGCATAGGCGACATTTACGCTGGAGACAGAAATATGGCTTTTTACTCTGTGTGTGTGTGTGTGTGTGTGTGTGTGTGTGTGTGTGTGTGTATGTGTGTGTGTGTGGGGGACATGTCCCCACCACTTTTTGCAACCACCAATTTCATCCCCATCACTTTTGACAACTGAAAATAAAAGCTTCTCGAACAAAGTGCTTAGACACCAATGGTTAGAGGATAATCAAATTGATACACGTAAATGAAAGTCTAACTCTAACTCAACTCAGTTGGATGCCATCACCATTTGTTCCAGTGCATTTTGTTTGGCATTCATCTAAAATACATGCTTTCCTATCGAATGTCACAAACTTTATGTCTTCCTGCTGTTATGTGCTTTTAAAATAGCCTAACAGAGTTTCTAAGTGTTGTTACCATCGTCATTTTGTTCGGTTTGCTAAGTCCAAATGAAAGAAAGGGTTGCTTCCATTAAAAAAGTATTTGAAGTCTTTACAAAGTCGGATTTGGTGTGACAGCACTAGAAACTCTGGTCAGGCTAATCTCTAACTAGCTATCTAGTAATGCTCATACCGCTACCACTTGTCTTTAGCATGTTTTATCATTTTAGTTCCGAGACACAATTCCAAGAACCTTTGAAATGTGGGGCATTTGTGTTCAGGCTGTGCTCATCATAAGAGCAGAGGCTGACATGCAATAGGTCAGGGACAGGTAGGATCCAGAACATTCCATTACAGAAAATGCATGTGTGCGTGAGTGTGTGAGTGTGAGTGTGAGTGTGTGTGTGTGTGTGTGTGTGTGTGTGTGTGTTTGTGTGAATGAGTGAGTGTGAGTATGAGTGAATGAGTGTGTGTGTGTGTGTGTGTGTGTGTGTGTGTGTGTGTGTGTGTGTGTGTGTGTGTGTGTGTGTGTATATATATGTGTGTGTATGTGTGTGTGAGAGAGAGAGAGAGAAAATGCCCTTTAAGCTCCATTTACCATGGTGGTGGTGAACGGGATGTTGTCAATGAGAGAGGAGGCCAGGGCAGAGACCCACATCACCAGGATAATGGCCACGGCCAGGCGCTCTTCTTCTGGTACCGCCTGGTAGAGAAGATAAGGAGAGAGAGAGAGAGAGAGAGAGTGAGAGGGAGGAAGGGAGCGAGAGAGGGAGAGAGAGAGGGTGTGAAAGAGAGAGGGAGAGAGGGGTGGAGAGAGAAAAAGAGGATGAGAGAGAGAGGAAGAGAGGGAGAGAGGGAGAGAGAGAGGGAGAGGGTGTGAAAGAGAGAGGGAGAGAGGGGTTGAGAGAGAAAAAGAGGATGAGAGAGAGGGAGAGGGTGTGAAAGAGAGAGGGAGAGAGGGGTTGAGAGAGAAAAAGAGGATGAGAGAGAGGGAGAGGGTGTGAAAGAGAGAGGGAGAGAGGGGTGGAGAGAGAAAAAGAGGATGAGAGAGAGGGAGAGAAACACAAAGCCATGGGTGAGAGAGGGGAGGAGAGAGAGAGAGAGAGAGAAAGAGAGAGAAAGAGAAAGAAAGACATCACTGTCATGCACACTATGCCTCTCCTGCACTCGACAGGCGGATTAGCACAGAGGCGAGGCCCACGAGGCCCCCAAGGCCCGCTCACACAGAGGAGCCACGGCTGGAAGCACCAGTGCAGCACCAGCGCTCTCAACCCACTGGTCCCTCTTGCCCCTGCCCCTTCCCTCTCTCCACTGCTCCAGCCCCAGCGCTGCATTACCCCTGCACTGTCACCCCAGAGCTCTCTTGCCCTAGAGCTCTCACCCCCGAGCTCTCTTACCCTCGAGCTCTCTTACCCCAGTGCTTTCAACCTGAACACCAAATAGACATGGATAAGCAGGTGCTGTGTTGGTGAAGCGAGTGAGCGAGTAAGACAGGGGGTGGCAAAGTGGAGGAGGAGGATGAAGGGTGGGGAACCAGAGTATGGATGTTGTGTGTGTGTGCGTGTGTGCGCGTGTGTGTGTGTGTGTGTGTGTGTGTGTCTGAGTGTGTGTGTATGTTTGTGTGTGTGTGTGTGTGTGTGTGTATGTTTGTGCGTGCTTGTGTATATGTATGTGTGTGTTTGTGTGTGTATGTGTGTGCGTGTGCGTGCTTGTGTATATGTATGTGTGTGTATGTGTGTGCGTGCTTGTGTATATGTATGTGTGTGTATGTGTGTGTATGTGTGTGCGTGCTTGTGCATATGTATGTGTGTGTATGTGTGTGTGTGCGTGCTTGTGTATATGTGTGTGTGTGTGTGTGTGTGTGTGTGTGTGTGTGTGTGTGTGTGTGTGTGTGTGTGTGTGTGGAAGGGAGGGGGGATGCTGGTGTTGCCTGTCACACATGCAGAGATGCAGAGCGTGGCCGATGGGGCTGTGTGTGTGTGTGTGTGTGTGTGTGTGTGTGTGTGTGTGTGTGTGTGTGTGGCCGATGGGGCTGTGCACTGCAGACTGAGGCGTGTGGCATCTCCTCCCACAATCTCAAGCACACCTGGCAGGAGACGCCGTGCCTGGGTGAACTGCCAAAGCCTGACATTTCACAGAGAGAGAGGGGGGGGGGGGGGGGGGGGGGACTGGAAAAAGAGTGAGAAGGGGAGAGAAAGAGAGAAAGAGAGAGATAAAGAGAGACACAGAAGAAAAAGGTACAGGACCGGAGGGTTTGTTAGTGATAACTGGATAGACAGAGAGAGAGGGATAGATAAAGAGAGAGAAAAGGGGAAAGGAAGAGAGAGAGAGATAGATAGAGAGAAAATGGGAAATGGAGAGAGAGAGAGAGATAGATAGAGAGAAAATGGGAAAGGAAGAGAGAGAGAGAGATAGATAGAGAGAAAGGGGAAAGGAAGACAGAGAGAGAGAGAGCGAGAGAGAGAAAAGGGGAAAGGAAGACAGAGAGAGAGACATAGACAGAGAGAAAAAGGGAAAGGAAGAGAGAGAGAGAGATAGAGAGAAAAGGGGAAAGGAAGAGAGAGAGTGGATTCCAGACTGCCACCCCTCTCTGTATGTCTGTCTGTCTGTTTCTTGTTCTATCTGTCTACTTATCTGCCCCCTGTTCTGTATTGAATGTGAGAGTGACATTAATGTGGCTCTCCCTTGCCTTACACAGATCATGTACAGCATGGCCTCTCATCTGCAGAGCTTTGCAATGTGCAGTAACTATTGGTAAAGAAGTTATTGACTAGACCTGTTCAAAAGCATTGCAGAAAATATACTTATACATGAATTATAAACAAATAATGTTTACATAAAGTAATAATGAATGTGATATGTAATGCATGAAATATACTGTATAATGAAGCATAATTTGAAACTTTAAAAGTGTCAGATTAAAACAAAAAGACACTCCCCTTCTGTCATACGTGGCCAAACTCTCATACTCAACCCTCTTTTTTTCCCCTTTTCTCCATCTCTCCATCTCTCCTCCTCTTCCCCCCTGTCTCTCTCTACCTCTCTTCCACACAGGGACCTTCCTCATGGTGCTTCTGTGTTGCAGCACTGAGTCAGGTAGTGGAGGTGAGACTGAGGCCCGGAGATCCGGAGACCAGTGGAGCCTGTCATAAGTAATTACCCCACATCTAAATGCCCTGGAGGCGGCAGCGAGGCTGACATGTCCAGCAGTGCATGATTCCCAGTGAGAGGGGGACTGGGAGCAGCCCCACTGCACACTGAATCACACCATGTCCCTGGTGGCCCGGTGGAGCATCACACCCAGAGAGACACGCAAACACACCATCACACCCAGAGAGAGACGCAAACACACACCATCACACCCAGAGAGAGACGCAAACACACACCATCACACCCAGAGAGACACGCAAACACACCATCACACCCAGAGAGAGACGCAAACACACACCATCACACCCAGAGAGACACGCAAACACACCATCACACCCAGAGAGACACGCAAACACACCATCACACCCAGAGAGACACGCAAACACACCATCACACCCAGAGAGAGACGCAAACACACACCATCACACCCAGAGAAACACGCAAACACACCATCACACCCAGAGAGACACGCAAACACACCATCACACCCAGAGAGACGCAAACACACCATCCAGCAGGCAGGGGATTAAGCTGCACCGTGACTCATTTAAATGCACTGATTGAGGTGGGATGTTTTTTCATTTAGTTTTATTTGGTGTGTGTGTTTTTTTTCTAAAAAATAAATCCCAGTGCATACACCACTTTCAGGTCTGATGAAGTACCTGAAGGCACAAACAGAACTATCCAAAAGAAACTTTAGTGAACTCAGATCTTTAGTGTACTGATATCCCAGCAAGTTTCTACATGCAGCTGATTAGACCAAACTTTCAGTTGGTATGAACATACATATGCATGGCTGTACAGGGAAACTTGGGTTCCAGTGTTTTATGTATGGTGTGTTGCATATGGTCATGGAGTGTTATATAACAAACGCTGCCTTTTTTGTGGAACATTCAATGACCTGCATTGTATGGTGTCTGTACGTGCGGTCAGTGTGTATAGTGTGTATCTATGCACTGATGTACAGTATACTTCTATGTCTAACTGGAATGAATCTGTTATGGTTTGCGTTACGTAATGACCTAACATGTGTTTGCAAGGGATCCTTGTGATAAACAATAAACAACAAAGCCCAGAGATCATTAATCTGTCTAAACGCATGAATGAAGAAACTTGCTTGGACATGAGTGTTTTTTTGGTCAAAGAAATAGAGAGATGCAGTCTACGGCTAGTTTCATATCAATAACCATCTGTTTACCCTGGAGCGCACCATTGCACTGATTAAACCTAATTAAGCTCTGCTTGGTGTAAAAGCGGAACGACTCCCTTTCCCCCGCATTGCATTAGGGCAGCACTCGAGATGCAGGCCCACTGTTGTTTCCTGATTTGCCCGAGCCGCGTGTGCATGTCTGCACGTTGCAATGCACTGTGGGAGAGATGTACACTCACTTTGATGAGTTCGGCAGTCTGATGTCCAATGTAGTCGATCAGCTGAAGCTGAGCCAGAGCCTGTGGAGGGGAGACAACAGCAGCATGTCAGCGTGTGTGTGTGTGTTTGTGTGTGTGTGTGTGTGTGTTTGTGTGTGTGTGTGTATGTGTGGGTGTGAGAGAGAGAGAGACTGTGTTTGTGTATGTGTGTGTGTGTGTGTGTGTGTGTGTGTGTGTGTGTCTGTGTGTCTGTGTATATGTGTGTGCGTGTGTGTGTGTAAGAGAGAGAGAGAGAGAGAGAGAAAGAAAGAGAGAGAGAGAGAAAGAAAAAGAGAGAGAGAGAGAGAGAGAGAGAGAGAGAGTGTGTGTGTGTGGGTGTGTGTGTGTGTGTGTGAGAGAGAGAGTGTGTTTGTTTGTGTGTGTGTGTCACAGCAGGGTGCTCACAAAAACACACGCCTGACATTTCAGCTAAATGCGAGTCCTTCTGCCTGAATACTGACGGCTTTGTCTGAAGGTAAACGGCTCTAGTTTTTTCTGTCCCCTATTAGAAGACACCACAACCCCCCCCCCCCCCCCCCCCCCCCCCCCCCAACCCCCCAACCTCCAACCCCCCGAGAAGTTCCACTCCATCGCCAAGTAAACCATTTATCTTGGACCTGCGCTCTGGACCTGATGCGAGAACCAACCCAACCCAACCCTGGTGCAGAGGCTCCATGTGTCCCTCACACACGTGGCGCAGAGAGCCAGCCAAGTACATCTCCTGCTGACGGCCTGACCCCATCTCTCTCTCTCTCGCTCCCTAGGCTACAACCGAGCCGACAGACCACACAGGAAACGACTTCATCTGTCATCTACCTCCGCGTTTACCACCTCCAGTTTCTATCTCTCTCGGTATGACTATCCGTAGGTGCTACTATCTGTAGGTGCTACCATCAGTTTCTAGCACTTCTAGCAGTTTCTATCTCTCTCGGTATGACCTTTGTGCTGTGAGGTTTACAGACCAGCCAATCAGCTGTTAGCGTCAGTTACATGTGCATCCACCTGTACATACATCTATATACCTACATGTGGATATGTGTTTATTTTTGTAACATTTTTGCATCTGTAAGTACATGGGAGCTAATGCTAGCCTCGAGCCCACCTCTTTGAGTATCATGGTGTACATTTTGCAGACTGCACAGCTCTGTATTCATGAGTGCATTGTGTATGTTCCTACTGTACGTGTGTATGTATCTATTTGTGTGCTGTGTGACTACATTTCCCATACCTCCATGAGAACAAAGAGAGCTGCGAAGAAGAGTAAGGTGGCCCACTCCACACGGTGGAGGATGATGTCAAAGTCCTGGATGTCGGCCAGCACCAGCAGCCACAGGGCCCCCAGCATGGCAATCCAGCCTGGAGAGGAAAGCACACACAGCAGAACAGCTCTTCAGATCACACTCTCACACACACACACACACACACACACAAACACACACACACGTATACCCACACACAGCAGAGCAGCTCTTCAGATCGCTGCTGAACCCCTGAGTTCTGACAAGCACTGTAGCATTCTATCAAACATTCTTCTTTTTGCTTGCAAAAAACACACACACACACATACACGCACACAGACACACACAGGCACACACACACACACACACACACACACACACACACAGGTTCAAACACATGAATATACACACACACAGTCGCACACAGTAATCAGCCCTTTAAAAACAACTCCTTGGCATTTAATCAGACAGTCCTTCTACACACAAACACAAACAAAACACACACAAACAGTCATGTGCATGCACACACACACACACACACGATCCTGGTCAACACAGAGGTAGTCAAATAGGCAATCTGCTCACACAGGCTCTGCAAAGTAGCTAGAATGAAGTGGCAACTCCATGTGAGTCTCTCTATTAGCCCCTCCGCCTTCACTGCTCCAGCATATAATAGCCCCTCTCACACAGAGCAGCCACTCCTAACAGGCTTCCCTTAGTGATCTGCCCTCATGGTAACTCATGGTGTACAGAGTTGACCATTTCACAAAGCCTCCCTTTCTGTTTTGTCTCGTTGTCTGTTCTCCTAAGATGGCGATACACCTTCTTCTCCTGATGATGGGTTCAGTTGACACCAGTCCGTGTGTGTGTGTGTGTGTGTGTGTGTGTGTGTGTGTGTGTGTGTGTTTGTGTGTGTCCCTGATTTGTGTGTGTCTGTGTCCGTGTCCGTGTCCCGATTCGGTCCTGCCCCACTCCAGGACCAAACTGAGGCTGTACAGCCTATATGTGTGTGTGTGTGTGTGTGTGTGTGTGTGTGTGTGTGTGTGTGTGTGTGTCTGTGGAAATACAGCAAAGGAAATAATGGGAAGGAAAGTAAATGTGTTGGATGACACCTGTTCCCACCTGCACACCAGTAGCTAACACACAAAGGAGGCAGAGAGAGAGAGTTTGTGTGTGTGTGTCTGAGTCTGTGTGTGTGTGTGTGGGTGTGTGTGTGTGTTTGTGTGTCTGAGTGTGTGAGTGTGTGTGTGTGTGTGTGGGGGGGGGGGGGGTGGTTGTTGTTGATTAGTTCAGTAAGAGATGGCTGTCCTCTGTTATAAGAGCATAAATATTCTCCCAAGCTGCACTAGAGCGTCATATAGATAAATATCAATATAATTGTGATGATGATGTTTACTTTCTGCACAAGCACGACCCCTTTAGTGTGCTGTTCAGTTCCTGAAGTGAAATGGGGGGAAATTATGGTATGAGTTTAGAGGGCCTGCTGTTCCTTCAACATGCTGCTGATTATTTACCTATCCGATAAACACAAAGAGATGGGTGGCGTGCATATACAGCAGTCTTATATCAAAGTGTATTGTCAATTTTTTATTCAATGAATTTCAACTCAATTTAAATAAAATCAATTATGAAAGAATACCTTAGAGTAAGACTCAAGTCTCAGGTCTTAAAGAGGACCTATTATGCTTTTCTGTTTTGTTCCATTTCCTTTAGTGTGTTATATAGCTTGTTGAGCATTTAAACAGTCTGCAAAGATACAAAGCAGAAAGTACACGGCAGAGGGAGTAACTCTCTCCCACAGAAACCACTTTTATCAGCTGCCTGAAACGCCTTGTTGGAATTCCAGCCCTTTTCCTTTGTTACAAGATGACACAATCTCATAACACAATCCTTACGGCCTGCCTAGCTGACCAATCAGAGCACACTGTGCTCATCGGGAGGGGGGGGTTAAAGACACAGGAGTTCTAACAGAGCTTGTCAGACAGAATGTAAATAGAGATTTATAGTATGAGAAAAATTATGTGTTTTTGGAACATTGAAGCATTTATGTCTGCCAAGAATAGACATAAATGCTTCAATGTTCCAAAAACATTATTTTTCTCATACTATACATTTTGCAGATCTTTGCAAAATAAAATTAGGAACATAAAAAATTAGCATAATAGGCCCCAAAGAGACGCAGGCTCCTAAGGATTAGCAGCATTTTGCATTGAAAAAGTTACCAGAATGTTAGAGACAGTCAGACAAACTTACATGAATAAAAACAAAATGAAATGATTACGATGCGTCAGCAGTAACATCCGTGTCAGCTGAGTCTGGTACACTATGAATAAATCAGTCTCTGGTCGAAACTCATAACCCAAATAGAAAATGTTCTGCCGTAATGGCTATGCTGGAGGAAGTACATATTGAAGCTATTAAAGCATTTTCCCAATGGCTTTGATAGCATTTCTGAGAGCACACTAATACCCAGGATGAGCACCTCAAATTACAGACGAGATACAGAGAGTAGTCTAAAAATAATTACCATTGTATTTAGTGACTCACTACTAATAATGGCATTTTTAAGGGAAAATGTCAATGACTGAAATTTGTTTCCTAGAAAGAATTCTCTGGCCATTTCCCCGAATGATTGACAGGCCTTACATTCAAAGACCAGAGCAGGGGAGGACAGAACATTCCGGAGCGATGACAGACATGAAGACTACTGAGCCAGTTAGAGGGGGAAGGTCACTGCAACCCATTTCTCCCATTCTGAAACTACACTCATGCGGAGGAGAAACACTTTATTTGCCCTGGGCAGAAGGTTTATGACCTGGATAAAATTCCAACATGTGCTAGATATACTAATCAATACCACACCCAACTACACTGATGAGCTGTTGTTTTAAAATGGCTGCACGTTGGCTCTGTACCACAAGCAGGTGTTCCCAGGCGGACTCCCTTTTTCTCTGTGTTGACTTCCTGTATCACTGAAGCTAAGTGAAAGCTAATTACATAGCGCTGATGAAGAGCCCACTCTCCCATCTGGATTCCTTCCTCACTCACTCGGTGTGGTCCTGAAAGACCCGTCTCTAATGAGGCCCGGAATAATACTGAGGCGTTAGTCAAACACACATCCTCTTCACCAGATAGCCACCGGCTCTGACTTCAATCAACCACACGGCTCCCTCCCTAATTTACCACTAATCAGATGGAGCCAGGGTGGCATTCTGCGGAGAGAGAGAGAGGGGGGGGGGGTGAAGAAAGGGAGAGAGGAACAGAGAGAGTGGTAGATAATGTATCTGCTCAAGCCTGGTCAGGTTAATCAAAACACTCATTCCACATGCACTGGGTCTTAAACACATAATCCAGTCCGCAGATTACAGCTGGTGTATGGCAGAGCGACCCCGTGCAAATGACCTGCCGTCTTTGGGACGGGGGTGAGATTGCGCAATCACACCTCGAGGACCAAATCTGATTAAACAGGTGAGCGCTGATGATTACCTCCGGGAAATCAGTTCACAAATTATGAACGCCGGCAAGAGGAGAGAAAGAGGGAGGGACAAAGGAGAAGTGAAGAGAAGAGGAAGGTTTTATTCTGATTATTAGTATGATTATTAGCATATGGAGGAGCGAGACCTTTAATAGGCAGGGGTGGCTGGAAAGAGCAGGACAGAAGAGGAGAGGGCAGAGAATATGACTAGGGAAGAAGCAGGAAGTCAAGGCAGTGTACAAGAGTTGGCTAGACAAGAGAAGTGTCCAGTGTTAGCAACAGGTTTGTTTGGGTGTGTGAAATGTGTACGTGTGTGTGTGTATGTCTGTGTGTCTGTCTGTGTGTGTGTGTGTGTGTGTGTGTGTGTGTGTGTGTGTGTGAGTGGCCCTGAAGGAAGGACTCAATTGAGAAGCTAATTGCTAACCAGAGGGAGAAGAGGGATAGAGTTAGATAGACAGAAAGATAGACATAATTTGCAATTAACACATTGTCACACCCTTTCCTGAAGGAAGCAAAAAGACACAGATCTAGGTCTAAAGTGGATTGTCAAAATATGCGTTTAAATGAATAGGGTTAACGAGGCCCCATGTGGAAAAAGGGGCAATTTAAAAATGGCAAATTACAGAGCAATTGTGAAATGAAAACGAATCCAGGCAATATCTCACTTCCCATGTCATCATAAACACTATTGTACAGCCTCTTCATCAGTATGCACAGTGCACGCACATAGACTTATATGGGCGAGCAAACAAAAGCATACAAACACAACAGAAGCAAGCAAACAAAAGCACACAGACACACACAGTCTCCAAGGTGTTCATGTACCTCAACTGCTCTCTCTCTCTCTCACACACACACACACACACACACATAAACACACAGACAAAAGTCATTACAAAAGTTCCACAAAGAATCCTGGTAAACAAAAGTCATGGTTGGCGGAAGAAGGGCCGCTTTTGAGAAGCGTTGATATTCCCTATGGCTTCATGTTCAACTCAGAGAAATGAGGAGGAAGAAACACCGCAGAACCGACAGAGAGAGAGAGAGAGAGAGAGAGAGAGAGAGAGAGAGAAAGAGAGAGAGACAGAGGGAGAGAAGTAGGAAGAAGAAGAAGAAGAAGAAGAAGAAGAGAGAGAGAGAGAAGTAGGAAGAAGAAGAAGAAGAAAGAGAGAGAGGGAGAGGGAAGAGAGAGAGAGAGGGAACCAACAGAGCTGTGCAATTAAAAAAGCGCTTGGAGAGGAGACGGCGCGGGCTTCTGATGGGCTCATTCATCATATGCAAAGAGAACAGTGTTCAGCCGAGCGGCGCATCATGTCGCAGCGCGACGCTGGTGTCGTCTCATCACGCTTGTTTATCTAAGAAACCCATGTGTTCATTTCCCCAGCGTTTGATCCACACAGCTTCACCGCTGGGTGCTGTCCGACCTAGACAGCAAGATGAAGCACGAGGCTCTCCTCTAAAAACCGCACTGTTCCTCGCTGTTCCGGTACCATTTCTTCCCCCCCCCCTAACATATTTATAAATGACTTTGGGTTGGCCAGAACTTTGAATTATTCATCATCCATCATTAAAGAAGTACTTAAATGCGTGTTTTATATTGCATTCCGTGGCCATTCATCATGATGTAATACTTGGCCCCTCGGTAGATGAGACTGTGAAACTCTACCTGTACAGATATTGTTTCGCTCTATAAAGTTGTACTTGGGAGGGGTTTTTGAGCTGAGGTTGGAGTATATTTTTGGACTATGGATGACTATGGATGACTCATCTGTGTCTTTTTGCCTTTTAATTGGGTGGTTTGTCGACAGCTCCAAAGTTTTCTGAGGTTAATAATTCAACAGACTTTTACAGACATTCAGCTTATAACTATGAGCCCTGCTTGTACATGAATGAGACTACACTCACTTAATGATTCAGACCATCACGGCACAGTTTACCTGCCTGGTATAGGCGCATTAATAAAAGCTGTCATCACACACAACTGCAGAATATGTACATTTCCCAAGTGCCAAGAGCGATCATCTTTTTCAATGAAATTCACACTCAATAGCATACAGTACTGACCTGTGCCCATCGTCGCGTCACCTGATTAAATTATCACGGTGTATTAAAGGGGCAAATTAAATCTTGCTGTGTCAACCCTAATGACACTTTAATGACGCCCCGTTTCCACAACATCATCTCCCAGCCAAAGGCCGTGGCTTGCAGCAGAGCAGTAGCGTGACATCACTGTGATTGACCTCATTTTTTCTTGACCCCCCACACACACACACCCCAAACACACACACACACAACTACTCCAGACAATTGCATGGAGAGGCTCACCATGCAGCTCCCATCCTGCAAACCAGTAGCAGCTGTTGGTGGTGCTGATCAAAGGCTGACCGACCGCAGTGCCAAATTTACCAACGCCAATCTAACAGTCTTCCCTGCTTTCAAACCACCACAGCCTAATTTCTCCAACTATTAAACAACTCAAACAGCTTCAGCCACCCCACAGTAACACATCAACGTGAAGTTAGCTGGCACAGTATGTCGATAAGCAAAGAGCAAAGAACCATCAAGAACAGCACAGCAACTCCCTATAGGCCTACACAGTACGAATGAATAGACGATGCCACCTGATCACTTGCATTTATAGAATTCATCATCAATGGCACAGGGGCCAAATCTAACCACAGACACTGATTACAGCAGGATTTTCCAGCATAGGGAACAGATGAGAGGTAACAACTACATTGCCATAGATTTCAATCCCTGATCCCACTCCATAACAACGAGAAACCTGTACCCACTCATTAGAAGTTCATGATACGGGCCTTGCCCACAGCACAGTCATTAACAACACTGAGGATCAACACTGCTCAAGTTCACACTGCTGGCTCTGCGGTTCTCTATTGAGAGTCTAGCCAATCCACTGAGTCTTTCTTGGCCCATGGAATGCTGATCCTTAAATAAGAATTTATTTAACTTCAGCTTAGCAATACACTCATCCTGTCCTTTTTCTCCTTTGCCTTTTGGGCGCTGCGTTCTTGTTTGGCCTTGCTAAACATTATTTATGCGGCTAACATATCATCTGTTTGCTGAAAAACATTTGCTTCTTGCTAAAAGGTTGAACCGTTGTGGAAAAAATAGACATCACGACATCCGCCAAAGCTTTCACAAATGACAGGGAGCAAAATCACTGGACAAACAAATTAGCATTTCCCAGCATGCCTACTTCATTAGTGACTTCTGAGAAGAAAGCAACCATATTAAACAAGTGGTGGGCAGAAAAAATATTCTACATAGTCCGGCACAGGTAAGCCCCTGACAGCCTCTGGGCCCCAGCACGCCGCGTCGCTTGCACAGCCGATAGTTACGCCAGTTACGGACGAGCCCCCCGATTTTCTGAATCAGTAAACATTCAAAACATGAGTTGCAATTGACAGTATGAAATACACTACATATTGAGGCTAACTGAAATGTATAGTGCAATCCTTTCCCGAAATAACATCCCTGACGGAACCCTAGTCGCCCATCCACTACACCCTTGACTGCCTGGTTCCTGTGGTGCTAGGGGTTGGCCAGTACTGTGTAGCGTGGGGAGGAGAACGGATGGCACAGGGCACCAAACACGTATGGTTTAGGGGAAAAAGATTAGATGCTATACGGCTCATTGATTATTATTTATCAACCTGATTACCATGTGTGTGTATCCTCCTTCCTTCCTTTTGCATTTAGGGGCCCGACAAGCCTATTTGTCCCAGTGCTGGGCCCAGCTGCACCGAGAACAATTACACAATAAACAGAGGCCTTGCTGACACATGTTACAGCTCAGCTTGCATATAGCTGAACTGATAAGCATAGCTTTGGTTTCCTTCATTCCGGTTTTTGTTCTGAAGCAAAGCTGTTGTATATTGGCAGTGAGGGTCCCTTCAACAATGGGGACAGAGCTCATTTCATTTATTTTATTTTCCGGAGGTGATGAAATATATAAATATTTGACAGGTCTAAAAGCAGTGCGGTATCTATGTAATTTAGCTTTTGCACGTCTTTGTGAGCCCATTATTCTGGCTCACATCTGACAAAGGCAGAGGAAGTGGGACCGTATAATTACACAGCAAAGCCTATAACTAGGCTGTAAAAACAATACTGCTGAACCTTAATCATGAGCTTCTATCTATTCATCTTTTTTTTTCATTCTCTCTTTCTCACTCTTTTTCCCTCTCTCTCTCTCTCTCCATCTCTCTCGCTCTCTCTCTCCCTCCCTCTCATTCTCTCTCTCTCTCTCCATCTCTCTCTCTCTCTCTCCATCTCTCTCGCTCTCTCTCTCTCCATCTCTCTCGCTCTCTCTCTCTCTCCATCTCTCTCTCCATCTCTCTCTCATAATTACACAGAAGGCCAACTACTTACCCAGATCGAGATGAATTCCGGGTACAAAGGAGTTGAGGAAGAACATGAAGATGACGACTCCGAGGACAGACACACACTTGACCAGGAGAATCTTATCAGTTATTCTGTGCTGTTGAAGGCAGATTAAATACAGATTTCAACTGGGGAATGCTTGGAGGAATCAACTGTTTCTTTGACAATTATGCCACACGAAAAGCATGCTCCAGGCAAATTTGAGGAATTAAACACTCCCTTTATTATGCAGACAACATCGGCATTGAAATGCCACTGTCAAGACTGGCAACGAGAAAAGTTGTGAAGTGTGTTCTATATTTAAGTGCATGTGTGAGAGCATGTGTGAGTGAGAGAGAGAGTGAGTGTGTGTGTGTGTGAGAGAGAGAGAGAGATAGAGAAATTAAAATTGAAAGCTTTTTCACATGACTATTCTTTATAATACCTTTTTCTGAAGATCTTGAAGGTTGTGTTCCCAATTCTTGTCCTCCTGTGATATTTGCCTGCAAGAACAGAAATCCGTCTTAATTGCACCCAATTTGAGCAATCTCCGGTGTTAGCCTGATGTTGTAGCCACTTCATTGTTTACTGCTGACTTGTACTTTCACTTGAACTTTTGATTTGGCCTCCAGTACAACATCTATTATTTGTGTGCATCAATTGCCTGGCTCTAAGCTAGACAAACAATGCACTCTGTGTCAGAATTATTGCTAAGAATAATCAGTGTTTATTATATGGAAAAAAAACTGTTGTGAGCGGATGGCGGAAAGAACAAAATGACTATGCTGTGATTACAATTACAGCCTTCGCCCAGGACCAGGAAGGGGGAAGCTGGGCTTTGTCTCACCACACACGTGCCACTGTGGCAGGCCAGCTGGACGGCCATTCATAGGGTGTACATGGGGTGGAGGTGGAGGTGGGTGAGTCCATCACTGGGTAACTGAGTCAGTCAGTGAGGTGAGTGTGTGAGTGAATGGGTGAGTGAGTGAGTGAGGGAGTGGGTGAGTGGGTGAGTGTGTGGGTGAGTGAGTGAGTGAGTGGGTGGGTGAGTGAGTGAGTGGGTGAGTGTGTCGGTGAGTGAGTGAGTGAGTGAGTGGGTGGGTGAGTGGGTGAGTGGATAGATGAGTGTGTGGGTGAGTGAGTGAGTGAGTGAGTGAGTGGGTGGGTGAGTGTGTGGGTGAGTGAGTGAGTGAGTGAGTGAGTGAGTGAGTGAGTGAGTGGGTGAGTGAGTGGGTGAGTGTGTCGGTGAGTGAGTGAGTGAGTGAGTGGGTGGGTGAGTGTGTGGTGAGTGAGTGAGTGAGTGGGTGGGTGGGTGGGTGAGTAGATAGATGAGTGTGTGGGTGAGTGAGTGAGTGAGTGAGTGAGTGGGTGGGTGAGTGTGTGGGTGAGTGAGTGAGTGAGTGAGTGAGTGAGTGAGTGAGTGAGTGAGTGAGTGGGTGAGTGAGTGAGTGGGTGAGTGAGTGAGTGGGTGAGTGTGTGGGTGAGTGAGTGAGTGAGTGGGTGGGTGAGTGAGTGAGTGGGTGAGTGTGTCGGTGAGTGAGTGAGTGAGTGAGTGGGTGGGTGAGTGTGTCGGTGAGTGAGTGAGTGAGTGGGTGGGTGGGTGGGTGAGTGGATAGATGAGTGTGTGGGTGAGTGAGTGAGTGAGTGAGTGAGTGGGTGAGTGTGTGGGTGAGTGGGAGCAGAGGGGCAGAGGGCTGCTTTACCACTGGTAGGTGCGCAGCTTGTTGCGGAGCAGACTCTCCAGGTTGAGCACCTTCTGCATGAGCAGGCGCTTGACGGCCGTCTCCTCGCGGCTGGCAGGGTTGATGCGCTGGGCCGTCTGCTTCCACACCAGGATTTCATGCTTCAGCTCTGTGGTCATAACAGCAGCATTCAGTATGTGATTCATTTACTCCCCCCCCCCCCCCACCCCCAACCTCACAGAAACCGCAACACACAGAGCCATAGGCAGGATGGGCAGAGCAGTGTTCGCTCAGCTGGAGGGGCTACCACATGGCTCGGGTGGGTAAGGGGGTATCAGGGGGGTGGGGTGGGAGGGTGGTTTGGGGTGTTGAGGGAGGGGGGTATAAAGGAGGCAAGGAGGGGGGTGGAGGTGAGGGGGATTTTGCCGGAAGCTTTGACGCATGTGCTCGGTTATGCGTGAAATTTAGAACAGAAGTGACGTTTTTAAAAAAAAAAATTATTTCTATTTTTAAATGACTTTCCCTGCCTGTTTCTGATGTTCAAGTCCTGCTGTTGCAGCATGGGTTACAGAGAAGAGGAGTCCTGGTCGTTTGGTTTATTAGTTTGTTTATGTGCGATTTGTGATCAGCGGTGGTCACCGTCAGTTCGGTAATGAAGCGTTTAAGTCAGCAGGCACGAGCTCATCTCTGGGACACAAACACACGCACACACACACACACCCACACGAATGATGGCCCTGCTGTGGAGGAAAAGCCATTTTCCATCGACCGGGGCCCCCCACATGGGCCCTAGTACTTCCCGTAGGTGGCAGGGACCGCCGGACCATGCAGCGGCCGGGGAAGGAATGCAGGACGCATCTAGGTGCCGTCCCCGGCTGTCTGCTCCCCGCAGTGGGCAACAATCCGGCTCCCTGCCGCGCGTTGTCATGCAGTCGTCAGTCGCTCTTAGAGGGATATGATTAGTGGCAGAAAAACACACTGTTAACGAATCGGTGCAATTATAGAGCACGGCGAGGTGCCCACAGAACTGATATCGGCCCAGCTGTCAGGGTCGCTGTGTGCGGCGGGACTAAGCGGACACTTGGGGGGGGGGGGTGGAACTTCCTGGGGGAGGAGCTTTATGGATTTAATGTTGGACTGGCATCGAGCGAGCAGATGCTGCCCCGGTGGCATCCTTTCCCCCGCGGAGAGAGGCAGAAGCCCAGCGGAGGGCCGCGGGGGGCCACGGGGGGGCAGTGCCTGCCCTTCCCTTCTGCCCCCTCGCCGGAGACCACTGGTCATTAGACCCAGCTCCATCAGATAACGCTAATAAGACATGATTATGTGTTTGCCCCCGAGCCCAATAAGTGCACACACACAAATACACACATACACAAATACACAGTCCCACACGTGGGTGCGAGGGAACTGCTGCGGGCAACAGAGTCCTGCAGAAGCTTAGCCAAAGACGGGGGGAAAGACACAGTGGGGTGGCCAGACAGCATGGACACACACTGATAAGACACTTCTCTTCCGCTCGCTCGCTCTCTCTCTCTCTCCCCTCTCTCCTTAAGCAATCCACTGTGTCTTCCTTCCATCCCCCCCCCCCAACTAATATATACTTTCACACCCCAGGTCTTATCTCTCAGCCAGGTTTGGGGAAACATCCGGCAATTCAATTAAATCTCTGGGTGGCTCAAATCAATTAAAGCGTGGCCCACGTGGACATAATCACCAAGGTAGGGCTTTGTATTTAGATAAGGCATGAAAGACCATAACCGTGGGTAGAAATTGAAAAAGGAACGCACGGCGCCGTATAGACTGCTTTGTTCTGTGTTCTGTCAGAAGGAGTGAGACAGACTGACAGACTTTTGAGGCAGTTCTGTGACTCCATAATAGCTTTTAAGAGCAGCGACCTTACTGAACAGAAGCTAAGTAGTGGCTAAGGAATTATATGGTGTTTAGGAAAGAAAAGAACACTTCCTCTCATGAACTAATTATCAAATAGGACTTTTCTATGGTATTTCCGATTCCCATTCAATGCAGTCAATTTCCCTGGACGTAACGGCCGTGACGCAGGAAGGTTTGATTGTAAGAATAGAGGCTTTATGGTGTGTAGCGGGGGGTGACAGGGGTTGGACCCATGCTATTGTCAGGTATAGAGTCAAAGGCTTAGATATGACAGGGTCAACTAGGATCTTAAAGGAAACTAATTCACCCTCTTGAGAGAAGACAGAGAGAATAATACCCAGTAATTTACTAGTTTCATTTACGAGTCATGGGATGACATGGAAAAAGCCCTGAGATTTCTGCCTGCAGGAAGTTAGTAGTTTTTTAGTGCTGTATTATTATTATTATTATTATTATTATCAGTATTTTTTTTTGTATACTCATTTCAAAATGTAAGAATTTCATACCCTGCGAGTTCCACAAAGTCTATATCTCACTGCGAAATTTTAAATAAATTAAAAGTTTAAAATGTTCACAGTATTTCTATATTGGCTTGGTCTACGGAGTCACCTGGAGTGAGACCTATGGCGCGGGGAGGAAATGAGTATGAGGTTCAGTGGTCAGGTTAGGTGTTATGACCGGTGGGCATCCAGAGGCGAGGCGTGGTGTGTGACTGTGTCGGTGACAGTGGGGGGTGGGGGGGGACAGTCTCAGGTCAGCCTGCGGTCACTGCGGACAGGAACTTCAGGTCTATTAGCGCCTTCACACTAGCACTCGGGCGGCTGTGAGGATATCTCATGGGGGAAGAGCAGAGAATCCTTCATTCCCTGGCCTCTGGACTGAGAGAGCACTGAAGCCACTATCGCCACACTAAATAACCTCTCACCTCTGCAGTGGATTCCTCTCAGCTGGATGGATACGTATGTCCTCGACTTTATGCATATGTATGCCTGAACTTTGGCTGACAAATACAGTTCATGTGTTTGTGTGTGTCTGTGTGTGTGTGTGTATGTGTCTGTGTGTGTGTATAGTGGTGCACCACTGGATCTAGGTGTGTGATGTGAGAAGACACTGCCAATGATAGGATGATGGAGACACTCGGGTGAGTGTAGTAAAGGGAGAGAGCAGTCTCCCCATACGGCCTTGAACCCAGGTGTACGGGGTACCAAGCCTGCACTCTGACCGCAATGCAGTCAGAGAACCTACTCAACTGTAGTGACGGCACTCTGAGTCACAGTGAGTTACATTAACTAACATAGAAGCCCCCATCATGACAACCAGGCTCTTAGCACAGGAGTGGCTGTAATGGAAAAATATATAATGGGTATTTTCTAAGCGCTGGACGGCTGTGGACAAGGACGAAGTTTTTTACCCTCCTGTTGTCCTTGTGTCATCGTGACCAGAATCTATTTTCAAACATTGCAAAATTATATAAATCGGTGATGAAACTCCATACCTGTCCATCCCTAAATGATACGACATGAAATTATATTTATTGGAAATTTAGTTTTTCAGTGTCCCTGCTATAGGAAAGGTAACGCCTACTGTCTGCAATGCATCGTATCCATGACTTTATAAGGTGCATCAAAACCACTGATTCTCCCCTCCACACAACATTTTTCACAGAAATATCATAATCTAAACTGTCTGAAAACAATATTTGTACGATTTTGCTAGACTGAATCATAGTTTTACCTACGTATGTTTACAACATTTTCCACACATTTTTCCAGGCCTTCAGCTGACTTTGCAAACACCTTTTTGGTTGAATTCTACACAAATAATTGCAACACAGTGCCAAATTGTAAAGCTGTTCTAAAATATTTGGGTGCGTTCTAAGATCAATTGAATCGCGGATCATAATGACCCAAGGGTAATAGGTGTTACTTTTTCTTAGGACAACAGGAGGGTCAAGAAAGGCTTTTGATGGCTGAAGGCCAGGTATGGTCTAATGAAGCACAAAGCCTCCTGCCTCGAGACTGAGTGGCAATCTTATATCCATCTGTTAGATAGGTCAAGGACACACCCTCGAAGACACTTCACCATTATCTGTTTTTTTTTTTGTGTAGGTCACCGTGATGATGAATGTGAACAAGTGGTGTCAGATAATGAACAAACAGAGTGACAGTGCTCACAAGACACCTCCACAAGTGCATGATTTAGATCATATCTGTAATACACCCGAGGGAGAGAGATTTAACTTGTGAATGAGTGGTTTAAAGTTCAGCCTCAATCAACAATCATGATCCATGTAATCTATCTACCAGTACACAGGTAGGTAGTCATGGGGTGGCAAAAACTAAAAATCTTGGCGTCACCTGTCAGTGGGGCGAAAATGGACATGACTGCTGTCTAGACAACTATTTCTACTGTCCTGGACGGACACACACCTCAAAGGCCTGATCGATAAATTCAATGCACCTATCCCATCTTACCACCGCCACCAGAACACACAAATGGATCAAAGTGACTCACCTATCCCATTCTCAGAACACACAAATGGATCAAAGGGACTCACCGACGATCTCTAAGGGGTCCTTGTTGTAGAGCTTTTTGTTCCAGAAGAGCATCCGGAGGAGTGGGAAAGAGGCCGTGAGCACCAGGCATATGCCGAGGAACATGTAGCCGGTGAACGAGGCGAAGTCGATCCCCTGCGAAAGAGATGGAAGAGGTTATTAATGCCATTACTGTTGCCATGCATTCTATCCCCCACTATGAGTCATTTCCTCTCTAATAGATGTCTGCTTTCACTTTCAATACACCAAGCTGCAGAGGAACAGCACACAACCAACAGATGCTGGTGATCGCATTCTTATTCAAACTCCTCAAACTCATCCTGCTTGGCAGAGTTCCAGTCTTTTATGGTGTTAAAGGGGGAAGGGTTGATCATTCGATTTCCAAATAACCTGCTCTGTCCCTGAACATAAACTTAAATCCCCAACGCCAAAACACAACACCAGCGTGGCAGTACATAATTGTGCAAGTGTGTCCTGATGTGACTCTTGGTACCCAAAACAAACAGAACAGCAACAACAACAACAACAACAACAACAAAAGAACACTGCTCTTTTTCCCCTGTCTCTGAGGTAAAGAGGGGGGGGGGGGTTCTAGAGTGGGGGGGCGAGGGTGACAGTGAAGGCAGATCCACAGTGACCTCTTCAGGGTGTGTTGGCTACAGTTCAGAGATGGAAATGATTTGGTGGTGAAGGACGACTGATCGGATCGCACACACACACACACACACACACACACACACACTCACAAAAATACACACACTTCAATCCCCCTGAGAGGTTGGCACCAAGTCAAGCTGATAATATTTTTCATTAAAACATCACTCCACTAAATACCCAAGAACCCCACCACCTCCACCAGCCAGTGCCACCCCCACACTCCCCCCCATCCCACCAGCCAGTGCCACCCCCACACCCCCACACTCCCCCCCATCCCACCACTGCAACCCTTCTGCCACCCCCACACTCCCACCCCATCCCATCTTTTACTAAGGACACAAAAATAAGTCAGTGTGAGTGTTTAGGTTTGAGAGGTTCACACATAGGGGACTAGCCCGCCCATGGCCAAGCACACAAAGCCCACAGAACAGCTGACTCCAATTTATGCCATATCAAGGCCCGAGTCTGTCGATATCTCTCCAGTCTGCGCTCAGTGCCCCAGAGGGTGTGAGTGACAGCCAGACGGATATCGTTGGTGCATGACATGGAGCCGGCAGCGTCGGGAACGACAATATTTTACCAGCCACTAGCGACTTGTCCAGAATGACCCTTCTGTACCCCCCGTTCCTTCCCCCACAGAGGTCTATGCAGATGGCCGAGGGGGAAGCCAACTGGCAACATCACAGCTGGGCCACAAACCACTCCCCCCCCACACACACAACCAGGCAGAATAAACAAACAAGGATTGTAACAAATAAACAAATAAACAATACAAACAAATAAAAAAAGAGATGGGTCTTATCGGCGCGCCAGCAGAACCCAGCGAGCCACTGGGACACGGCTCTTCTTCTTCTGGTTGCCTCGGAAACACAGACCCGGGCGACACTGACACAAACAGGGAAAGCGCTGAGGCCAAAGAACGGACACACAGACATGAGGAGACGACACCAGAACGGACACACAGACATGAGGAGACGACACCAGATCTGCCCCTCGCCCCTCTCTCATTTCAAACCATCTTCAAATGATCCACACCAACACTAATCGCCTGAGTCTCACATATATATATATATATATACAATATATACATAAATATATATACATACGATTGTTACGCCCCTCTACACCCCCCCCATTTCAAACCATCTCCAAATGATCCACACCGACACTAATCGTCTCACATAGATATATATACAATATACAGTGGGGAAAATAAGTATTTGAACCCCTGCCGATTTCGCAAGTTTGGCAGAAATGTGTGATCTATAATTGTAATGGTAGGTGTATTTTAACAGTGCGAAATAGAATATCAACAAAAAAATCCCAGAAAACTGCATTTTATAACCTTTATGACTTAATTTGCATTTGATGCAGAAAATAAGTATTTGAACCCCTAGCAAAACATGACTTAGTTCTTGGTGGAATAACCCTTGTTGGCAAGCACAGACGTCAGACTTTTCTTGTAGTTGGTCACCAGGTTTACACACATCTCAGGAGGGATTTTGGTCCACTCCTCTTTGCAGGTCCTCTCCAAATCCTTAAGGTTGCGTTTTCAATGGGAGGGAATGAGGGAATGAGGTTCAAGCCCAATATTCCACGTTACATGGCCCCATCCATAGTCCCCTCGATGCAGTGGAGTCGTCCTGTACCCTTGGCAGAGAAACAGCCCCAAAGCATAATGTTTCCACCTCCATGCTTGACGGTGGGGATGGTGTTCTTGGGGTCATATTCAGCATTCTTCCCACTCCAAATGCGGCAAGTCGAGTTGATGCCAAAGAGCTTGATTTTGGTCTCATCTGACCACATCCTGTCTCCCAATCCTCCTTAGAATCATTCAAGTGTTCATTGGCAAACTTCAGACGGCCCTGTACATGTGCTACCTTGAGCAGGGGGACCTTGCGAGTGCTGCAGTACTTCAAACCATTACGGTGTAGTGTGTTGCCAATGGTTTTCTTGGTGACTGTGGTCCCAGCTGCCTTGAGATCATTCACAAGCTCCCCCTGTGTAGTTCTAGGGTTATTCTGCACCTTTCGGATGATCACCGATACCGCACGAGGGGATATCTTGCATGGAGCCCCAGACCTAGAGCGATTGACAGTTGTTTGGTGTTGCTTCCATTTACGAATAATCGCACCAATAGTTGTCTGCTTCTCACCAAGCTGCTTGCCGATGGTTTTGTAACCCATTCCAGCCTTGTGCAGGTCTACAATCTTATCTCTGATGTCCTTGGTCAACTCTTTGGTCTTGCCCATGGTGGTGAGGTTGAAGGTGTGAAGTATGATTCTTTAGACAGGTTTCTTTTATACACGTCACCAGTTGAGATCAGGTGTACCTTGTTAGGCCTAATGAGGACTAATCTGTGTGCTTCTTGGGCACATAACTGGTCATTGGGAGCCAGAATTCTTGCTGTTTGCTTGGGGGTTCAAATACTTATTTTCTGCATCAAATACTAATAAAGTCATAAATGTTATAAAATGCAGGTTTCTGGATTTGTTTGTTGATATTCTATTTCTAACTGTTAAAATACACCTACCATTACAATTATAGATCACACATTTATTTGCAAGTGGCCAAACTTGCGAAATCGGCAGGGGTTCAAATACTTATTTTCCCCACTGTATATATGCGATTTCCATTTAGGTTAATCAGTGTAAACAGCTCTAGCTCCGCGACAAAAAGGGTGTTAATAAATGGGAGCCTCTCAGTCACCTTCCCAGACAAAGGGGTGCACTGTTTTTAAGATGTCCAGTGCTGCTCGTCTGCATTGAGCTCCATCCTGATGCCTGATTCCTTCATTAGTATGGCAGGGACTTTGCCATTAAACCCCATTCACTTCAGCGGATTGAGGGGATGACTGCGGCTTAACCGGAGTCTTAGGGGCGCCTTAGGCTACGGCAGGATGTGCACTTTTCTCAATAAGCTATCAGCTAACCAGCTTTTAAGAATGTATATACACACAGGGACGATATCAGCACACACCTGTTTCAGCACAGCGCACGCGCGCACACACACCCACACCCACACACACACACACACACACACACACACACACACAGCCTCCTTACTTTCTTATTTACTCACACACACAAACACATATTCACACACACACACACACACACACACACACACACGCACACACGCACACAAACACAGCCTCCTTACTTCCTTATTTACTCTCACACACAAACACATATTCATACTCACACACACACACACACACACACACACACATGGATATAGACTTACACACACACACACACACACTTCTTTTTAGTTAAACTTATCTCATCTCTCATGCTGGGCATACACCAATTAAAGTTATCGGTCCGACAGAATCACATTGCAAATCTGCCATCCATATCATCCAGCTCAGCATGCTACTCTGAAATACACACTTGGATACACACACACACACACACACACACACACACACATACATACATGCACACGAACACGAACAATCACAAACACACACACGTACACACACATTCACACACATCAACACACAGACACAAGAATGCAGACATACACACACTTGTGGGTGCACACACTACACACACCCTCGACACTAGAATCACAGCTCCAAATCAACAGGACGCCAGCCTCCACACACTGCGGGTGACGAGCCTTGAGTGTTGTTCCTGTTTCAAGCTCTCTCTCGCCTCTTGCATCAGGATGCTTACAGCCCTTCTCTCCCACACACACACACACACGCACACAGACACAAACACACGCACGCACACACACATACACACTCACATACACACACACACACACACACACAGACACCGAAGCTTTGTTCCACTCCCCCCTACACTCTAATACACTCCTCCAAGAGGCGCCAGCCGGGAGAGGAAATTCCCACAATCCCCCACTCTGTTCAGGAACCAGCGTGAAGGCCAACTGAGGCCTGAGCCACAGCTTCCCACCCAGTGCCTGAAAACAGCTATAAACACCTCCACATTCATATGGCCATGTATTCATTCAGCCTGACTATAAACACCTCCACGTCTCTATGGCCATGTATTCATTCAGCCTGACTATAAACACCTCCACGTCTCTATGGCCATGTATTCATTCAGCCTGCGCCTTCATCCAAAGCCACTCACAGTATAGATGCAGATTCCCGTTTTCATCAGTATGTTGGGAGTAACACTACTGGAGCCCCGTTGATCAAATGAGAGTTTGGTTTATTCCTGTCTCTTTGGCTTTGTGGAGAAGGGGGCAGATTTAGAACCCCACAGTCCTGGGTGGGGCAGCTTATCTTACACTTCAGTACAGATCAGCATATAGCCTGCGCTCTGGGCACTGAACTCGTGACCCTGGTGACCTTGGTGACCTTGGTGACCTTGTTAGCACCTTCATCTACCAGAGCACAGGGGTAGGCGCAGGACCACAGACAGCATTCAGACAACTATGGGACGACCAAAACGCCACTGTAGTAAATCCCACGCACAGCTGGCCACACGTGTGAGCCATAACAATGCAGGGTCCCTTAAGCAGACATACAGATAAGAGATGAGGGGATGGATATGAGGCCTGTGAAGGCGTGCTGGATGTTAGTAGGAGGAGAGGTCGCTGCAGGTGGGGTGCGATGTTGTCTTAGATTGACATGCTTGATTGATTGAGAGTGTCTGGAAGAGGACCCTCACAGCCAGTGAGTGGGATTAATGCAAACACGGGTGTGTGAGGTGTAAACGCACCCTGTGCTCGTGTTGTGCTGATGAGATGTGGCTGTGTATGAACACACACACACACACACACACACACACACACACACACACACACCCACACACTTAGATGCACACAGATACACATGCATAAACACATACAGATATACACAGATACGCACACACAAACACACACACACACAGACAGATACACACACATACACAGATACACACACATACGCACACACACACACACACACATACACACACACACGCACACAAACTGACACATAATCACACACACACACCCACACACACTGATGCCATGTAAACAACTGAGGCGGATTAGACCAGCTCTCGCAGGACTGCTAGAACATGGCAAGCTTGACGGTGGACGGACCGCTCCAGCTTCAGCTGCTAAGAGGGGGCTTTTGTGCTTACCTACTGCAGGACACGGGAGTCTTTTCAGGTAGCAGCACACACACACACACACACACACACAGAGAGACACCACACATACAGAGACACCACACAAACACACACACACACACACACAGAGACACCACACACACAGAGACACCACACACACACACACACACACAAAAACAAGCACACAAACACACACACACACACACAAACAAGCACACACTGTTCTTTTTATCTCAGGTCGGCAATTCTGGCAGCTCCCCCATTTCCCTCATCTCATAAGGCCGAAAACTAAAACAGCAAAGTCATTTACCTGCAGGGTAGGAGGGAAGGAGCTCACAGCAGCGTTCACGGCTTCACTGCTTTGTTTCTGATTTCATTGTGTGTGCGGTAATGTGTGTGTGAGAGTCCGGTAATGTGTGTGTGTGTAAGTGTGTGCTGTAGTGTGTGTGTGTGTGAGTGTGTGCTGTAGTGTGTGAGTGTGAGTGTGGGGTAATGTGTGTGTGAGAGAGTGTGTGCTGTGGTGTGTGTGTGTGAGTGTGTGCTGTAGTGTGTGTGTGTGTAAGTGTGTGCTGTAGTGTGTGTGTGTGTGTGTGTGAGTGTGTGCTGTAGTGTGTGAGTGTGAGTGTGGGGTAATGTGTGTGTGTGAGAGTGTGTGCTGTGGTGTGTCTGCTCTCTATTTCTCTTACGTTCTTTCATACAAGCTTTCACAGTGTTTGTGCTGTAACCTTGCCAAGAAAGAGTAGCAGGGAAAAGAAAAACAAGTAACCTGGGCCTAATTTCCAAACATGCACGAGGATTAGCGCGCCTCCACCGCCAAGGACAGCATTTCTTTGGGCTCTCGAGCGCAGTAATGAGTTCTGACCCTGGAGTGCACTTACACTCTGAAAAAAGTCAGATCTTTATAGGGGGGGCATGCTGAGGACAGCCTACACACTTTCAACCTAAAACTGATTACAGTTTTGTCCAGCCCCGTCTCGCCAAGGGTTCCTCAGTCACTAACAGAGCCCAAGCAGCTGATGTAATCCTTGCTATCATCAACACAAACAGCCCGAGACTGGGTAAATCATGCGGATGAGGATGATGGTCACAAACAATTCCACACAGCGGCATATTTAATTATGTTTACGGCGTGTTAAAAGCAAAACGGGCTGAGAAAATGACAGCCAAAACTGACCCCAGGAGTGAGACGGAAAATTCGGTATTCTTAAAGTCTTTCTTTTACCTCAGAGTGACCCCCACTATCAGGCTTCAGGATTCTTGTGCGTCTAATAACACTTGAGTGGGAATCAGTGTGCTTTGATGTCAGCCCAGTGAGTGTGGTGTAGAAGAGCTGTTAGCGCTCGCCGTTTCTTTAAAGGTAAGTGCTCTTGCTAAAACAGGCCTTTTAAGGTGATGTGCTCCATTTGGGCTGCTTACCCATCAAGTGAATTAAGGTAAAAGGCATAAATCAATATACAGGAAATTCACACACACACACACACACACACACACACAAATGTATGCACACACAGCTATACAAACATAGACACACACACACAAAGGCATACAAACGCACACAAACACACACACAGGTCTTTGAATACTGTGCCAACAAAGCATCATCTTTTATGTCCAAAGATGACACATGCACACCTAATGCAGCTGTCTCATGGGTTTATAAACAAAGACAGACCCTTTCTTCTCTTTACATCGGCCCCTGCACAACACCCACAGTCACTCACTCACTCTCTCCACATCTCTCTCTCTTTATCCCTCCTCAATCTCTCCATTTCTCCACCACCTCCCTCTCTCTACCACCTCTCTCTCCTCCACCTCTCTCTCTATTTGATTCTACTCTCTCTCTCTGTTTCTTTCACTCTATCCCCCAGCTCTTTCTCTCTCCCTCATTCCCTCTCTCTCTCTTTACTTGAGTGTTCAGCAGGAGACGCCTGTATTCCTGTATGTGATTGCAGTATGTGAGTGCAGTATGTGTGTGTGTGAGAGTGAGTGAGTGAGTGAGTGAGTGTGTGAGTGTGTGAGTGTGTGTGTGTGTGTATGTGTGTGAGTGAGAGCCGTGACAGACCCCCGCCCTGTTGGAGCTTTCAAACCCCACTTACTACCACACGGACCCCCAAGCTGCACACCCACCTCTCTCTCTGAAACACACTCACACACACACACTGTATGTGTGTGTGTGTAATTAAGATGCCTCCACCCACTAAGACAAAAGGCATGGTGTCAATGTCAGGGGGGTCACCACTCCATAAGACTGACAAGCCTAATCCCCTCTCCACTGCCTTGTGTGTTATTACCCAGATTAAAATATCATTGCCTCCTGTGTGTGTGTGTGTGTGTGTGTGTGTATGTGTGTGTGTGTCTATGAGAGAGCGAGTGAGTGAGTGTGTGTGCATATGTTAGTTTGTGCGTGTGAGAGTCTCTGTGGGTTTAGGCAGATTGTTCTTTTGTATAATTAAAGGTGCTGGTCTCTTGTGATGGTGAGGCTTTGAAGTTTAATGGGAAAAGATGTGTTTCGTTCCACAGTCCAAGCCAGATGTAGTATGTGTGTCTGTGTGTGTGTGTGTGTCTGTGTGTGTGTGTGTGTGTGTGTGTGTGTGTGTGTGTGTGTTTGTGTGTGTGTGTTGTGCGTCAGCTGTGCAGAGTGATGTATGATGTGTACCAACCTGATCCACCAACAAAATTGAGGTCCAGCCCCCTTAAACAAACAAACAAACAAACAAACACACACACACACAATGCAAGCTTGCACGGAGAGTGGCCTACTTTTTGCCGCAGGTCCTGGTTGGAAACGATGATGACGTTGGGTGGGTCTCCGACAGCTGTGGCCGCTCCCCCGATGTTGGTGAAGATTACCTCGGCGATGAGAACATTTCTGGGGTCCAGATTGAGCACCTCGCAGAGCCTGCCAAATCAGCACAGAAACAGAAAAGCCCCTCTTAGTCTTGATTAGATTGCCACTAAGGGCAAAGGGAAGGGTAGAGGGATAGAAAGGAGGGAAGGATGGAAGGATGGAGGGAGGAAGAGAAGATGAAAAAAAAACAACTGACATAATTTGGAAGCTGTTGATGCGAAGGAGAGGTGAGAGAGGGAGAGAGTTGGTGAAAGGAGAGAAGAAGGAGGTGTGCAGACGGTCAATCTAGGAGCCCTGACCTCATCCATTATGGTTCCACCTAACACACAAGAGTGAAAAGCACATCTTTGTTTGTGAGCCCGCCAGGCCATGTCATTTCTCAGGACCTTACGTGTGAACCTCACTGCTACATCACTTCACTTCAGCAACATGGAACAATCAGAAGCGGGACGCTGTAAGTCAAACTCATAAATAAATTCCTTGTTTTCTTTTTTTTCTTTACAGGCCACCAGGGCACCAGGACAGGGCAGGAGGTCAATCCTGATCTGGTGACCCAAAGGCTCTCTGGCCCCCCGGGACCCAGGTGGTGCCGACATCAATCACCGCTCCAAAGCGAGGCATTTAGGCGGGGTTTACATCTGTAAATATCCAGCTGTGCCACGGGCGAAACGGGAACGCAGAGCCGCGGGAAAGAACGCTGCAGATAAAAGCCTCGGCTGAGCAAAGAAACGACTTCAAAAGAGCCGCACTCAGTCTCTAATTGCCCATTCTTAATTGAGCGACGTGCTCTGGATAAGACTCATCAATATATCCATGGCTGCGCACACATGACTGTCTGTGGGGGAGATGTTGCTCATTCTTTCTGATGAAGCCCTTCAGATAAATACGCCTACCCAAAAGTGAACTAAACTAATGGGCGCTTTCCACAGCCCCCCCCCCCCCCCCGACTCGGGATTGGGAGCCTAATGACAGCCGTTACTTCAGACCCATTTCAAGCAGCTTCCATGCAGCCTGATTGACACTTTGACAAATGACAGTTTGATGAAAGCTGACAGACTGGCGACGGGAGCAAATCTATGACACTGATGTAAACAGTGGCATGAAAAGCAGCTCTGGTCTGTCTGCCTGCCTGCCTGCCTGCCTGCCTGTCTGTCTGTCTGTCTGTCTGTCTGTCTGTCTGTCTGTCTGCCTGCCTCCACCACCACCACCAACCACCCCATCCACCACCACCCCCACCGTCCTGAAGTCTCAAGGACTAAAACTGAAAAGTGAATTCCCCTCTAACTAAAAAGGAAGCGCCTCCATCACAGCCTTCGGGCAGAAGAAGGCAATCCGCATGCTGCTGGAGTTTGCACTGAAAAGCTCACTACCGACTCCAGACGCGTCATGCCTGCAGCCAGAGTGCCAATGAGTTGAAGTGACTACCTGCGTAAGCGAACAGTACGTAAACATGTGGCGTCCTCCAAACATAGCTCATGACGCCTATCCTCTAACTGAGAAACATGGCAGGAGTTAATTGTTCCGTAACGTCGCTCTCCCGGCTCTGTCAGAACATTGAGAGCCGGGGAAAAAGGGGAGAGAGCAAATGGAATGAAATGGAGCGAGAAAGAGAATGATGAAGCGGGAGGCTTCGGAGATATGGAGAGCATAACCTTACATCTCCTTGCATAACGCTCAAAGCCAGGGAGCGGCTCAGAGGAGTTCTGAGGCGAACGCCCTCCAGGACCCACATCCTCTCTCTCGAGGACACAGTCCTTTTATTAAGTAGCCGCCTAATTACATTAAGAGAGCATTTAAACACTGTGAGCCCTGTGCTTCAGCCTCAGAGGCAGAGGAGAGAAAGGGCCAAATATGGGCCGAAGTGAAAGAGAGCAGCATAAGAGAAAGAGAGAAAGAGAGAGAGAGAGAGAGAGAGAGAGAGAGAGAGAGATAGGGGGGGGAGTGAGAGAAAGTATATGAATGAAAATTAGATATAGTATCCTCAAATGGGACAGCTTTGTGTGCTGTCACACATAGTCTGTAAAAACGCGATTGATTTGAACAACCCTGAGCGTGCAGCGTTTGTTGCATCTGAATAAGACCCACTGAAGGCCCTGGTGGTGGGGGGGGGGTTGTGTGTGTTGGGGGGTGTGTGTGAGAAATCTCATTTGGAATCGGCAGGTGAGCGGGCAGGGATTCCATTCCACCCAGCCAGCGGCACACGCCTGACAGCTCTAATCAATCTAGTGTGAAGAGCGGGAGAGGAAGATTAAATTAGAGACAGGTGTGTGTGTGTGTGTGTGTGTGTGTGTGTCCCTGCTTGGCCCCGGAATGGAAACCCGCATGTGCTTCATGGATGAAAGGACCAAGTGCCTCCGCTTAGTGCACTTACACACACCTCATCCCGTCCGAACCCCACTTACACACACCTCATCCCGTCCGAACCCCTTACACACACCTCATCCCGTCCAAACCCCTTACACACACCTCATCCCGTCCGAACCCCACTTACACACACCTCATCCCGTCCGAACCCCACTTACACACACCTCATCCCGTCCGAACCCCTTACACACACCTCATCCCGTCCAAACCCCTTACACACACCTCATCCCGTCCGAACCCCACTTACACACACCTCATCCCGTCCGAACCCCTTACACACACCTCATCCCGTCCAAACCCCACTTACACACACCTCATCCCGTCCGAACATCTTACACACATCTCATCCCGTCCGAACCCCACCCCTCGCAACTGTAAGCTACTGTAGGGATAGCTCATTTAGCATTTTGGTCTTTGTGTTATTTCGTCTTTTATTTATTCAATTTTTTTATGTTTATTTCCTTTAATTCATGTTTTTTTTTATTAGCCTCGACCGAAAAGCACTTTAGTAAAACTCCTGTCGTTCTGAAATGCACTGTATACAGTGACTTGACGCTATGCGACTTGGAGGGGGTCGCCGTGAGCGTGTAGCGTACCTGATGGTGACAGGCGTGAAGAGTATTATGGTGGCGTGAGCGTGTAGCGTACCTGATGGTGACAGGCGTGAAGAGCATCATGGTGGTGACGTTGTCCAAGAAGGCAGAGAGGATGGCAGCGATTAGGCAGAGGATGATGATCATGGGCCACACCCGGCCTCTGGACAGCTGGTAGGCCTGCGAGAGGAGGGGGGGGAGCCATTAGACGGCAACTCCAGCAGTAAACAATGAGCCCCAACTACATCCACCTCACGTCAGCCAAAATTAGGAGCGCAATAAACAACAACAACAACAACAACAACAAATTGGGTGGCTTGTTTGTGCCTTGACAATGTTCTGATCAGAACCAATAAGCGGGGCACTAAAAGCAGTGGTTGGTAGAGTCTGATAAATGGGATATTTTAACCATGATATTGAGTTTGTTTGTTCTTTTTCCCCCTTGTTCTGACAATTCATGTTATCCGCGATTTCATTTTGTAAACAAAAGCATTTATGTGCTTAACAGTCAACAGAACAAATCTCTGAGGACAAGAAATGTACTGGGAAAGGGCAGAAAAAATACAGTTCAATCCCCCAAAGAAAGGCAGCAAATAATCATTTCATGGTCGTGACTTTTCTCCTTTTGTTTTGTTGCCATGCAAAAAAATTGGCACCAAGCATTCAGGCAGCCTCACTCTGGTTAAGTGCAAGTTGCTGCTGCAATTTGTCTAATTCCGACACACGGAACGTTGCGGAGTGCCGCGACCCCCGGCAACAGGGGTGCTGCTGGTGTGAGGGTATCTCCATAGAGACGTTAACTCAGCTGTCCGGAATCATCCTAATCAAGCTGAATTATGGGGGTGCTACATCTACCCTGCAACGTTGCCTGGCCCTAATCGAGTAGGTAGCAATCAGGGACCGCACACACACACACACACACACACACACACACACACACACACACACACACACACACACACACACACACACACATACCGTACACACAGGCACGAGCATGCAATCAGGGTGCATTCATTCACTCGACTGCACACACAAACTAAGCATACTCCACAGAAAGGAAACTTAGTTGCACTCTTCTAACAATCTGACCCAATCAGGTCGACACAGACTCCAGACACTCAAAGCGTACCCAGAGAGATGCTAGCACGTGACAAATCACGTTAAAACAGATCGGCTCGCTCACACAAATCCCACTACAGCATACGGGCCGCACTGAGGCTCAGTTCAAACACAGAGCAGGTGTGGGTGGCCTCTCTTACATGGGAGGGGGAAACTTGGACTTAAGACAGGAAGGTCATCTTTGAGCTGATATGTTAATTCTGGAGTGCCTGCCCTTGTCGAGAAAGGGGGCTTGCTCCGTATTCATGAGTCCGTGCTTCTCCCTGTCTCAGGTGTGCCTACGGCACGCAAAGAGGCGACGCACGTTACCTGAAGGACGGGAGTGTCAGGCTCTGGCTCGCTTCCCCGCGCCGCTGCGCATTAATTCCACACAAGGGTTTCGTGTGGCAGGGTTCATGGACCCCTCAGCAGCAGCCTAACAGGATTTCCAGCTCACGCCTCTCACACCACCACCCACCCCACCCACCCTCCTTTTTTCCACCACCTCACGGAGTCAAGAGTGATACATTCCCAGATGTTCTGTCATGTCTAGCCTGCTTTCGTTTGATTCACGGACATTTTTATCGCACCTGGAAAGATTTGTTCGGGGCTAATTTCGTTTAGTAACCATTCACGAGGCCTCGATATCCGAGATGAATCATTTTTACAGGAGCGCTCACCAGCCTTAGGGAGAAATGAGTGATGCTGGTTCCCACTTTGCCCCAAGGCCAAAACCAGCCGTAGAACAGACCTCAACTGAACAAGCCAAATAGAACAAACCACAGAAATAGTTTAAATAGGTTTCTGCACTATGGAATAAACACAAGCAGCCTATTCAGCAGTGTATGTAGCTGTTTGTTTGGTTGTGAATTTGAGTGTATCCTCATGAAGCGTAAAGGACGTGTTCTGGGATGCGTGTAAGTCATCGAGTCCTTTTAGCGCGGTCACGTCTGGAGCCTTCCTCTTCCTCGCCGAAGATGACCAGCTGCCAGGGAGCCTTGGGTGAGAGGCCACACTGGACGCACACATCAAACACACAAACATGTCTTTCGGCACGGCGGCGAGGTTACCTTCACGGCGCAGTAGTCAAAGAAGCCCGTCTCGGAGAATATGGCCACTAAGATCATCTGAAAGAGAAAGAGGACATGAAATCATAACATCCTTTCAAAAGCAAGCTGTGCTCTACTACTGTAAGGGTTTATCAGGGACGCTGTAGAAGTGGGCCAAATAGGGAGCTTGTGATATCCTTAACTAGCCGTTTACAGGTTCTCTGGGGGGTACTTAGTCATCAGGGCATTTGTCTGAAAATAAATAACACAAAGCCCGACGAACGATGAATATTCAGAATGACATCTAGAAATAGGACGGAAGAGAAATCAAAAACTCTCTGAAAAAAAATTCCTAATTAATTAAATAAAAGCCCTGTGTCCTCTTTTATTCTGAGTTTTATCATGTTTCACAAATCACACTGCCTGTTTAACGCCCGGGAGTTCATCCCTGATGGGCCGCAGCTTCATGCTCCCTGTATCAACAGCCAATCTGAGCCAGGAAAGTTGAAATTTCATCCATTTTTCAAATCATATTTATAAATCTCATTCTCGTTTGGATCAGCGAATGCATGGTGAATTGTTGAACGCGAAGCGTTGGCTTTCATTCTGCTCCGCTTGGCTTTCATTTCTCTCTCGTAACTACTTTTAGCATGTAGTCATCGCCACTTTGCATCAGGAGTGATTGGACGGGCGCGTTGCCATGGAGACAGGCTTTGAACACATCAGGACCTTGAAGAGATCGTCTCTTGCAGTAAGACATGAGAGGATGGGGCTTTGGTGGAGCGGTGTGTGCTTGTTGCATTTCGGCATCGGGGGGGGGGGGGGGGGGGGGCACACACGAGTAAAACAATATCGCAGACCTTTTTTTCTCACTTATTTTTTTCTTTGAAAGCGAATGAGATTCGTTTCATGTAGGCGATGTTGAGGATGTTGAGGCCCTGACAGCGCACTTCACAGGAAAGCATATATTTGTCGTAGAAAGCGCACCAGAAAGAGAGATTTCACTCACCATCCCGAACAACAGAGCCAGGGTCTCGTAGTCGATCCACTCCACCACCGTCGACAGACTGGGCCTCTGGGGGCCAGAGAGAGAAGCAGAGAGCGAGACCACCAGTAAATATCACTCCGTCCTGATAGTCTCCAAGTCATTACCAGCCAACTTGCTCTGAACCCACCAGATAGTGCAGCAGGGACTGAAGTTTCGCTCATTACTCATACCAGTCTTGTTCTTAGTTTAATGGTCTATTAGCTTCCTTAAGGGTGTCAGTGAGTTTCAAATGTCTGACTGGCCACCGGTTCAGCTAAAACATTCTGCTGTGCTCGAGATTAATCATTAATCATGGAACATTTCCTCTGGCTCAAGTGCACTGGAGGAAAGAAGTTGTTGTTGTTTCAAATCTTTTTTATTGTTTATCCTTGCATTAAATGCGATGTGACCAACGCTGTTGAACTGATTGTGTCACCTCAACCCCCCACCCTCAACCAACACACAC
The DNA here is from genome assembly GCF_900700415.2 of Clupea harengus. Taxonomy (NCBI): domain Eukaryota; kingdom Metazoa; phylum Chordata; class Actinopteri; order Clupeiformes; family Clupeidae; genus Clupea; species Clupea harengus. Next base: position 24,577,856 of record NC_045161.1, read on the forward strand.
ACACACACACACACACACACACACACACACACACACACACACACTCTCTCTCCATCTTGTGTGTGCTTAATCGCATTCTCCAGGCAGTCAAGTAAAATAAGCCTGCTCTCCACGGCCTTAATGATGAAGCATAAATGCCTTTCTCTCTCTCACTCTCTTTCATGCACTCCTAACTATTGAGACATAATGGCTATCTTGGCTCCCATGGCTAATTGATAAGTCTCTGGAGCTCATCGCTTGCAATAAAGAGTGGAGTCATTATCGGCGAGAAACAGAGGAGCGGGAGAGGAGCGGGAGCCTTACATTTCCAATGAAGGCCAGGGCCGCCAGGGCAGACAGGGATCCCAGCATGGCCGCCAGAGTCCGATGGACGATCTGAAGAAAGAGAACAGCAGCACTGTTACCATCACTGGAGAAAGAGAACAGCACTGTTACCATCAGCGGAGAAGATAAACCCACTGCTGGAACAACTACTGCCTTACATGTGCGTTAACTACTGCGAATACAACGGCAGTCTATGGAAACATATCTGGAGTGCATCCAGCAGCCTAAATAGCTTTTGTTTTCAGGGTGAATTTGCTGGCCGACAACGTAGTTGTGGGTGACACCACTCAATGAGGCAGGTACTATCCATTGAAATGCATGATATTTTAACAACACTGTTACCAACACTGGAAAAGATCGACAACGTACTCTTTTAAATGACTGCATTACATGTACATTACCTTTGTGTTTATGCTTACTACAGTACCACAAGGGTTAACTCACTGACTGACAACATGGTGACATCCCCCTCCTACATAGACAGGTACCACTCACACTCTTACTCTTTACTTAGTTCTCCAAATGAATACCAACACAACCAGACAACACAAGGCCTCCCTTGATGCAGAACTTGGAAAAAAACCTTCTGGCCCAATGTTTACTCTTTCACCTGCAGCAGATGTTTTTATCTAAAGAACCTTGTGGTGCCCTGAAGGCTTGTAGTGCATATCAGCACTGGCGCTCCAAGGCAATTTGACCCTTAACCCTAGCAATCGCGAGCGCTACGCTCCACCAGTTTAGGTACTGGAAAGCTTGATGAATTATGCACAGGGAGGGAAATGGAGTTCAGACACATACAGTATCTCTATACCATCCACTCACAGAGGACTTTGCCTGCCAGTCGTACACCACCTCACATCACGTCGCTGCAACTATTGTGTTCCACTGACAAGGTGCACTGATTCACAGACTCAGAGGAAGCCACAGAGGAGTCTGTGTGATGCAGTCTTTGCTGGGGACTTGAGAGGCCCTTTTACTGTAAGTGGTTCTATGGCTGAGTCAGAGCGTGCGCTTCCCCAGGGAGAAATGACAGCCTTCATCAAAAAAGAGAAAAAAAGACAGAAAAAAAAGAAAAAGAAATAAAGAATTGAAACAAAACAAAACAAAAAAATGTCCTGGGCTGAGCAAAAAACCTGCTTCTTTCAAAGATATGATTAGGAGCGAGCCCCATTGTGGAGTGAAATCACCATAATTAGCAGCTAGCGGTGCGGGCGCCTCCTCGCAGAGCCGATCTCATTGTTCCAGAAAGTTTGGGGTTCTGCTCGCTATCGTCACCCACCTCTCCGAGACAAAGTGTCGGAGGAACAGAGCACCCCCGGGGGCTCAGCATGCGCACATGTTCCCTCTGATGAAACGCGTTGACCCGGGACAGCACTGTCAGGCAGACACGGCGTCGGCAGCCACCTCTGCCAACACTATTGCCATCTCCTGGAGTCGGGGGGGGGGGACACACCTTTCTGCTTTATTTAGAAGTAGGTGATAGAGGCACGGGCTCATTACCAGATACGGCAATCACAGAGAGGTGCTTGAAAGGGGAGGAGAGGAGAGACAAGGAGAGAGGAGAGGAGAGGAGAGGGAGGTGGTGTTGCTGCGAATGGGCCGCTAGAAAACGAATGTAACCCTCCTGAGGCACCACTCATCTGAGTCTCCCTGTCATTTCCCGCCAGTGAAGGTAACAATTTGGGTAATACTGTGATTGTGAGGTACATCCGTCCTGCCCCGGGTCCTTCACAGAGCCATGTTCAAAACACAATTCATTAAAGCACAACGGGGCTTAGGTTGTAGTCTATTTAGGATTTCTTTGTGTGTTAAAATTGTATTCTTGAATAAACACTCTAGTTTATATGTGATGATACCAATTTTATACCAATTTTATTGCAAAAGAGCCCTTTGCATAGAAATAGATTCTACTATATTCTACTCTGTCTCTGTCACAATTCAAATGGTCTTTTCTTTTTTTTTCAAATGCCTTTTCTAGAAAATGGCAAAGTCTTACAATCACAATCTCACAACCAGATGTCTGGGTGCACACATTCCAGGGGGGGCACACACAATATTATCTCGAGCCAAAAGCGCCCTGTGGGTATATAAGCACATATCTGAATAAGAGTTTGGACCGTCTGCATGGCACAGAGGCCGTTTGGTGTGAGATCATGTGAACCTGGGCCAGCCTGGGCCCACGGGCGCCAAGAGTTCTGGCCGGCACGGCCACGATCACAGGTTGTCCCCCGCTGGTGCCTGTCCTGTGGCCAAACCGACTCACTCCGCTGCCGCATGTTTAATGGATAGGTCCTCTGGCCATTTGAATTGCAAATGGCAGTGAACCTATTTATGACATTCAGAAGAGTCAATTTAAAGAACACTGTGCACCGCGGCAGACAAGTGCGTGTCAGACGTTCTCACACCGGGACGAGAGAAAAAGAGCTGCTCACTCTGAGAGCTGGTCTAACACTCCCTTAGCACTCATTAGCACCTGCGAGCCCTGATAACCCGTCCCTTAAACAGCATTAGCACTGGAACAGATGGACCGCTCTCCCAAACCAACCCAATCATCCTTAGGATGAGAGAACAGCGCAGTGGGGAGAAACGCTAAGCCACTGTTCCAGAGTAGATTATATGATCTGACACATTTAAGAGGTAGGGAGGCCTGATGCTTGTTATTTCCTTTGAAATATTTGAAAGCAGGGAGCGGGTAGTTTCCATGCACAGTACCCCGGGTGAGTTTCGCTAAACCCGCTCCGCTGGGGCGGCCCGAGGAGAAAGCACATCATCCTACGGTCATGTATGATGCAGGACTCATGAAACATTGAACGCGGTGGAGAAACACGCCTGCAAGCCCCGGTGCTTCCCCGCCATCTTTATTTCATGGAAACAAAAAAATAAATAAATAAAAGAAGTGAAGAACTAGGTCACCGACTGCACTCTGCAAGGGGGTAGCGTTTTTGGGGTGGAGGGGTTGGAGGCTTCGCCTGACCGCTATGCCAAGGAGGCCTCCGGAGCCCAAAGGAGATGCTTGCTTAGGAAGACATGAAAAAAAGACGGGGCAAAGCTGCAGGATTAAGGCAAGAGGGCAATTAGTGGAGTCAGGGTCTTAAACAGAAAATCAATCCCATCGGGCAGGGAAAGAGCATGATGTCTGACCAGGAATAAAAATTCCGGTATTTAACTGTAACTATGTATTCACGTCCTGTTCATTGTATCCTGTTCAACACTTACATGTAGATAAAAGGACTGTGAGTGCAATGCTATCATTCTAGTTCGGTCTCATCCGGGCACAAAGACAATGGTAGACAGATAGATAGAGAGAACAAATGTGTATCCACGTGATATGTATGTGTATGTGTGTGTGTGTGTAGTTATGTCTGTGTCAGTGTGAGTGTGAGTGTGTGTGTGTGTGTGTGTGTGTGTGTGTGTGTGTGTAGGTATGTGTGTGTGTACATTGAAAAGAGAAAAGGTAAAGACTTCCATTGTTCTTTCCAATTTGACACAGAGAGAGTTTTGTGCACCAAAACTAGAGCATGTGAAAACTTTCAGCCCGTCAGCCTCCATGTTCCTTTACAATGGCCTAATTATGATCTACGGGACTGTACCACATCTCACGTTTTCCCCGAAGAACAAACAGGAATAATTAGAACGAGGAGTACCCCATGGTTCTGGGTTCTCCAGGCGTCAGATAATAGTACATTGTTGTCACACAGGAGCTTTTTGAAAAGTAGCAAATAAAGAGGCCGTTCCAAAACTGCGAAAAGAAAATCTCAAGGTTTTCCTTTTCACTTGAGCATCCACCAGGGGTATACATCCTTGAAAAGAGGATCTACTCTTCCGCAGTCACAAAGGATGTACCGCTAATTAGGCAAGCCTGCAATTAAAAGCTTCAGGAAGATGTTGTTTGTAGCACAGTCTTACAGTACTGTCTGTAAGACTAGGCGGTCTGTTTGTATACTTCCATTCACAGTTGGTCCTTTCTTTAATTTTCCAATGCAGGACAGCTATTTCTCCATTTCTGGAAAGAATATTGAAGGATTGATTATCCCTCTGTTCCTTTCTTGATGTAGCCTAACAGCCTGGGCTACACTGAAATTCTTCTTTGTGTCAGGCTGTCTCTTTGCACTGAAAAAAAAAAAAATATTCTCAGACCTTTGATGGAGAAGGACACACCTGGGCTTTTAATATAATTACATGAAATTCAGCTCTGGGCAGCTAAATGGAAGGGGCACTGAATTATACCCCGTGGAGCTACACATGGGGAGAGAGGGATGGAGAGAGGAGGGGTGAAAATAACAAAAAGAAAGAAATTAGTATTGGTTTGGAACTCAACCTTCCGGTTCAGCACAAGACCTTTTCATCATTCTCAGCTCGGTGGTAATGCATCGCCGTGACACAGAAAGCTCTTGAGAGCGCGGCCGCGTCTTAGGCAGGAAGGACGTGTCTGACTGACCATGGCTGTGCCGCTGAGAAGCATGCAGGCAAAGCCTCTGCACAGAGTTGAGGGGAGCGGGAGTCTCTCCTCTGACCTCTAGTGGTGAAGAGGAGACAGTGCCTCTAAGCATTTAGAACCAGACTTTTTTTCCCCACTGTGTGAACCCCAAATTCATCTGCTATTTTACGCTGACATGAATGCAGAGGACATCTGGCATTCAAACAGAGAGCATCTGACAGCGGCACTTAAAGTGATTCTCCTAAAAGTGATTCTCACTCAGTTCTCTGTGCTTAGTGAAGGTGCCTCTTGGTGTTTAGAGGGCTCAGCTTAGCTTGCAGTTTCATCCAATATGTCAATAACGCCTCGTTTCCTCTAAAGCCAGACGAATAGAGGCGGCTTCAACCCAAGGAATCAGCTCAACTGCGTGAAGAGGGAACTTTTACCCATTGAGATCTGGGGTTATAAATAGCCCCGGTTTATCATTGGCCAATGGCGTGGCCGTTAGTGTAAACCCACACAACTCCGCTGTGAGAATACAAACACGTGGGCGGAAGAGATAAATAATAGCGCTCCGCAAATAGCACAGGCTCAGATGAGTCCTTTCTGTGAGTAAATAACACACACATCTGTAAACACAGGGCTAGGTCACAACACCGTGAAGAACAAACAGCTGTGGTCTGTGATACTGGGTGAAGGATGTTGGAAAGAGGGGGGGGGGGGGCACCTTACCTCGAAGATGATGAGTACGTAGACCCCAGCCAGGATGACGCCAGCGATGAGCACCTGCGTTTCCACGGTAGCGTAGAGGTACTGGTGAGTCATGGAGAGGGGCACCACCTGGGTGTCCAGCAGAGATGCCTGCACTGTGATGAGGACAGGGGAGCTGGGAGAGAAAGGAACATGAAGATAGAAAGAAAAATAAACAAACAAACAAACAAAAAAGAAAAAGAAAGAAAGAAAAACAATCAATGACGAAAGGGAAAAGAAAAAGAACGAGAGAAAAAGAAAGAAAGAAAGAAAGAAGGAAGGAATGAATGAAAAACAGAGGGAGTGAGCCTGTAATCACATTTCTGCTCCACTCCAGTGCCAGCGGATATTGGCCTGGGGACAGAGGGCCGGAGCGCTGTGGCCCCTCAGTCATTACGGGCGGAGCTCTGATTTACATCTTTTAATATCGGCCGGGGACCTGAGCCCACCCACGCTATTTAAAGCAGGAGACACTCATCTGTCAGTTGCAGTAAATCAGGAGAGATGTGGATGCGGATCAACACCCAGCGCCTCCTCCTTCCCAACACCACCTCCTCCCCAGCACCTCCTCCTCCCCACATAGAGGTCAGTCTGTAGTCTTAACTGGCACCATTCCATCTGCACTGAGCTTTTCCACATGAGAGGGTGTTAGGAATATTCCCAGAAGTGTGGATGGGGATTAGGCATGACAGCTTTCTCCCAACGAACCTCTGACCGCCGGCATCCCCCTCACACCGCTCCCCAGGACACCAAACTAACCGACAGAATGTTCCGGTTCATGCCAGGCCTCCAACGGGCATCGGAATTAGAATAACTCAGTCAGGTCCGTTAAACAGCGGAAGCCTGCGAACTTTAATGGAATGGGAAACATTATTCCCCTTCATTTCTCTGGGTGTTAAGATGACAGTGTGATGAGAGTAATAAGATTCCCCATTAAAAAAAAAAAAAAAAAACTCCCATCATAACTCATTAAGTTTATATCTGCGGTAAGACGGAGCAGTTGGCCCGTGGCAGTTAATGTCTGCTGGACCCACAGAGAAGGGAAAGAGACAGAGACATCAAAGCGTTTCCTTTTAATACACTCCATAGCGCTTTGCCCAGTGCGATCGGAGCAGATCGGGGGGGACGTACCTGCTCAGCATCTCAAATGTTCTGGTCCGAACGATCTGATCGCTCCGCTCAGAGTGCAGAGGGATGCTCCAATTATAGAGGACCTGTGGGAGAGTTTGGGCTGATTGAATGGAAAGCAATGGGGGCTCCATCTTGCTGGGGAGATTCACTTACTTCAAATTGCACACAGTCAGGTTAGAACTGGAGAAAAGTTCACATTCTGTTCCAATTACATAATCTGTACAGTTTTCACCAAATATTACCATCCAATTAGCATCCAAATAGCATCCAATGCAGACATCACCACTGCTGGCAATGTATTTCTACATACGCTCAATACAGTCATCTGTGTGAAACAATGTAGACCAGGGAACACTAAATGTGGTTTTGTGCGGGTGACAGTTTGTGGTCAGTTGGTGTTATGTCCAAAAGGTCACTGACCTGCTGACCACGCCTCCTGCGAGATCCCGCCTCCTCTATCTGTGACACTTGAATGAGGATGGATTCCTCGGCGGGGATATCTACAGACCCCCCCAGGAAGGGCCCTGCCACCTGCAGCTTCAGCTGGGCGTTGCCACGGAAATCCGTCAGGTTCATAGCTGTTAGAAGCCAAAGCTTAAGCAAAACAACTTCAGGCGCTTTGGTGCAGTTTTGTACTAATCATCTGTCCTCCATTTAGGTGTCTTTTTTTAGGGGGAAAGTTTTACGAGGGTGATGGATGGCTGGCAAATCTTTTAAAAGTGACTGCGTGTGTTTTAAAATGTGATTACCTGGCGTAAAATAATTCAAATAGGTGCTAAGCACACGTATCTCAGAATAATACAATGTATGTGGTGATATTAGATGAATTTTGCATTGGATAAACATGATGACACAACCCCAAGCAGCATCTGCCTCTAGGACAGGGGCAGCCCTTCTGGTTCTATGCCAGATCATGGCCAGATTGAGCCCGATTGCGCCAGATCATGGCCAGATTGAGCCCGATTCAGACTCTAGTTAACTGGGACATTGCCTCCTTCAAGCACCTGTGCTGTAGTGTTGGCAGTGCTCCCTTTCTAGCACTTGTTTTATGCTGAATAAGACCGCTAGGAATTAGACCAAGGATACAGAAGCTCTCGGTGGATGAAACGGCCAGCATTCCCCAGGGGGTGTCATGATCTGGATACATGCTGAACAACAGCTGCAAACACAAGGAGAAGAGAAGAGATCTGGAGAGTCATGCACAGCCAACCCACGCAGGATTTCAAATTTCATTTTAAGCATTGTCTTCATTTTGTCTTCATATACAGCAGCTTTATGAGCAGATAATTAATATCTTTATTTCGACTTGATATGCATAAGCTTTGTGTATATGTTGTGACTGTATGCAGCCTTGTGTGATATACAGATATATATATACATATATAAACAGATATCTCAAATTCAAGATACTGTACTCTATTTCAAAAGTACAGTATTAGGAGGAAGGACTTACTGAACTCAAGACAACAATGACGAAGATAATGAAGGTTTTTGCAGCACTCAAGCCGTTTCTGTGAAAGAGAGACTGAATTTGTCATTCTGGAAGGTTATGTATCGGGATTTCCACATATATGGTATCAGCATGTTGGAGAAAAGGAGGAAAACATAATTTATGTACAGATCAGGAACCATCCAGTCATTACCAATGACAGCAAAATGTATGACCACGGTCTTAATGACAATTAAAGTAAACAAGAAGCAAGTGACATTAAAAATGCGCAGCAAAAGTTACTCTTGCAGCCATTGTCCTGTGGTACATTAATCATGTGCCAAAATGTTACTGTCACATATGACACACTGCCTGCCTCTCTTCCACGCTCGCAGTGTGACTTTCCAAAATGGCCTTGTCAAACACCATTTCCAAGCACAAACATCTTCACACACACACACACACTGCTCCATGTGTGTGCTCTCTCTCTCTCTCTCACACACAAGCAGCTCCAGTCAGATTTATACCAGGCGCTATTGAGAATATGCTGCAATTAAAAACGTTTTTTTTTTTTTAGACTGTGTATTCTTTGTTTCTCTCTTCCTATCTTCCCTTCCTCTCTCTCATTCCCCCTTTTATCTCTTAATCTTCTTCTCTCTCCCTCACTTACTCTCTCTCTCTCTTTCTCTCTCTCCTTCTCTCTCTCTCTGTCTAGCCTTCTTTATCTCTCTAGACTGTCTTTCCCTTCTGCCTCTATCTTTCACACTTTCCCACTTTCACTCTCTCTCACTCACACACACACACTCGCACACGCACAAGCACACGCACACGCACACGCACACACACACACACACACACACACACACACACGCACGCACACACACCCACACTTTCTCACTATCTCAGTCGACCGAGACAAGTGTGGACACATCCCATCCCATCAGACTCTGAAGCAGACAGTGAAGCTGAGAGGCGCTGGCGGGTACCGGATGTTGCTGGACAGCTTGAAGCTGAGGTGGATGTTGTCCAGCAGGTCGCTCTTCTCTGAGGACCAAGAGCGGGTGAGGCCAGCGGACGCCTCGTCGGCCAGGCGGGCCTTCCTCTCTGCCTCGGTGGAGCTGCCGTCCAGTGATGACTCCCCGCCGCTGGGGAAGCCGGGGTCGCGCACGGTCATGTAGGAGATGCTGCAGACAACCAGACAGGACACGTCACGCTCCTCATCACGGGTAAATGTCACGGGCAGATAACAGGGGGGTGGTGGTATTTTGCACTGGTACTCGGGGGCCATTGTTGGCAAATACGCCCCAAATAAGCCATCAGTGGAAACGTGGAAGACATAGGTCATGAGGACGGATCACATCACGTATGGCACACATGATTAGATATTAGGATATATGATAGAACTATATAACTATACATTGTAACATTTGAGATATATAATATTGGCTTAAACACTTCAATACGAACAGACATCAGTGCTGCAGGCAGACAAAAAATGTTAATTGGGTAATAAAGAGCGTTCAGTCCACATAACAAGCTTAGCGGTTCAAGATTAAACTAAATTAATTTCTTTTCATGCTTCTCATCCTAACAAAATGAGATGTTAAAACATTCTTTTAATTATGTCAGCTTGTTATGGCTATTTATTTTAGTTTTACTCGGATACAAAAAAAAAGGTAACCACAACAAACACCCAACATCAAGTTCCTTAGAGAAAACACAGCAACATCCCCCCTTCTCAGTGCCAAGCCAAGACTGATAAACATGATGCCACACCAAACGCCCAGTAGTTCTCCTTCTCCGTGGCTGTAACAGGAAGTAATAATGCCAACATGATAAAGTACAGGATTACACCAAAGACTCAATCCACATACCTGTGAGCCCCAAAAAATCCTTCTGACCCCCCTGTCAGATTGTGTTGACATTGCATAATACCAGCATATAATTCCATTCTGCCATTTAGAGGTCGAACATTCTTACATTTAAAAAAAGACTTGCAAGGTACCTGAGGACATGGGTGAACGTGGCCTCAGCAGACAGACCCCACTGAGCATTTGAACATGGCTGCATTGGATAATGCTTTTAATTAACACAGAGAATAAGGTTAGTATCTCTGTTCTAAAAGCAAAGACAAGTTTCTTCTTTTCTAAGAAGCAGGACTCCTCTCAATGTTTGAGTTTGAGGGTACAGCACAGTATTCCCGCTCCTAAAACTACATTCCTCTGGACTGAGGCTGATGATGTCATCCAGAGGCTCTCTCTGTGTGTGTGTGTGTGTTTTTTATGCATATTTAGATTCTTCACACATCTAGTGCGAGGCCACACTCAAAGACAGTAACAGGATGAGCCTACAGCGGTCGGTGTGGATGAGCTCTTGACCCTGATGCAAAGGTGTGTTTGGTTTAATTAAAGGTCGCCAGGAGATGGAGTCCTCTTATAGCCTGCGTTAAACAGAGCCCTCTACTTTCCCACTAAAACACATTATCCTCTGCTCCAATGGAGAGACAGAACCTCCACTGGAGTGAAGGTCAGTCTTTTCCCATTACTGAATGTTAAAACATGCAAGTCTGGCTATGCTCTGCTTGTCTGTACTCAGTTAAAAGCCTTCCAGCATTTTTTTTTTCTCTCTCGCTCTTTTTTTGAAAACAGGAGAAAACATGTGAAGGGGACTTTTTAAGAGAGGTTGAGGACCTGGGGTTCTTATTATGGAGGAACTCAGTCACTTCCACAAAATGTCCTGTGAAATTCTTTTTTTTTTTTGGTGTAGGACTGCCAGTCCAGTATACAAATTAAATGTGCATTATTTCATGAATTCCCGTTATTTCAAGGTCAGAAACAACTCCAAAGTGTAACCTTTTAGTATTTTAATTCCGTGTTATTCTGTGGTGGATGAAAAAGCCCAGTCTTGACCTGAATTTGATTAACCTTGACAAATAGGAAAACATTTCACCGGGGAATTCATATAAAATTATTGTTCATGTCCGCTATGTCGCATACTACATGTTAGAGAAAAGGTTTGTCATTCATTAATGTTAGATTCAACCACTCCTACAAAGTGTGCATAGAGACTAATGAGCATAACATACCTATCGTCCTGAGAGAACTTCAGCAGTGGAGACCTCTCTGTGTGGTTGGCCTGGTTCGTCTTTCCTCTAAGGAAGTTGACAACGCTGTAGTTCTGACTGAAAGGGTGAAAAAAACAAAAACAGAACCAATGAGATCAGGTCACAAAGGCCTTGATTCCTTTTGTGACAACTGAAGGTTGAGGTTTTAGTCGACGAATGCCTGTCCTTCTTCATATTGCTCCACCAAGCAATGCTCTTGAACATAGGCTGTAGTTTCTGGCTTATTTTTCACTCTTATTTAGCATTATTTGCTTCTTCTCATCCACCTCCTACGTGGATTTACCTGTAAAAACAACAGCCCCCAAGAGTCAACTGACTGTGGAATGTATCGAGCCCTGAAGGAGCATGGATTCAGTGAAACCACACAAGATCCATTATTGCATCTGCTGCCATTAAGGGGAAGAGGTGCCTTCTGCCCCTGACTCATTCAAACCTAATTGAGCAGAGCCAAAGAAAAGCCTGCCCAGTATCCCCCTCACCCCAAGACGCCGGTGTGTGAGTGAGAGTCTCCTCTCCTAACAGCACTCTGATTTCACTACCCCACAGGATACAGTCACCCTGCACTCTGCATTTGGAATGCCGACACCAGTACCCTACGCCATCCGGCACATCCATTCTGAAATCAACATGCAAACAAAATGTAAAAGGACCGATGCCTGTACTTGTGCATTCATCCACCTCGCCTCGCCTGCCTGTTGGCCTCATGGAGGCTGGCGGCGGAGGGGAGGGGAGGGGAGGTCAGGGGAAGGAGGGGTGCCGTGGAGGTAGAGGAGCGGCTGGTGACACGACTCTCCCTCGGGAATCATTAGAGCGCTTTCTGTTTGGACAGACACTCTTGACATGCCCCCAGGTGTACAGATGTAGCACGCCTGTTCCCATATCTCCGCTCCCGTCTCCGTAGCAGCAGAAGCGGCAGAGAGCAGCGCTCTGACTCTCTTGAGCTATTCCTGTCCTCCGCACCACGCACTGATGAAATGAAAGTCTGACCCGGGGATTACAAATGCAGACAATAAGGCACTCAGAAAATAAAACAGCAGCAGCAGCAGCAGCAGCAGCAGCAGCAGCAGCAGCCCAACACAGGTGCTGTACAGGAAGCAGTGATGTTCCCACAACAAGACATGGCGGACTCACGCTGAGCTCCATCATGTCAGCATGATTATAGTGCATACATGGACTGTTCGTGCTTTTTTTAATGCACGTATTAAGCATGTTATCCTCCGGTCCCTGACTCTGAAAATAAATTAAATTCAGCCTGATCCACACAAGAGGTGATGCATGCGATATGGGGGGACTGAATAGAAGGCTTAACACACCACGGGACTGTAGGCCTGAACATCCTTTCAGTAGTGTGTAAAATTGGCGAGTGCGTTTTGCTCTCCAAGACAGCAGCAGCCAGAGCCTGGGCCCCATCTCCGTCCAGACTCAGCTGTTCTCTGCCGAGGAGCACCAGCGTCTCTAGAGACTTACGGAGAGCTCACTGAGGAGGTACACGCCCGGCTCCTGGCTCTCCCCCCACTGCGTCTTTAAAAGAAGCAGCCTCAAGAAAGCCTTACTGCTTACTGCTGAGGTTAAGCTTTTGTTCTGCTGGGGAAAATGTTCAAAAAGGCTGATGGTGCAAACCGCTAACAAGTTAATGAGCGCTTTACAGTTTCTCTAATGATGCCTCTTCGGCCTTAGAATTACGGCTCATGCCGGACCAGAACATACCCACTTTATGCATCACAATCAATTAGTGCTTAATTTTATGACCTTCTAATAAACGTAAAAAAAAAAAAATGAGTCATCTTTTCTGACAGGCCATTAAAACTGCTCATTTTACCTGAATAGGGAAGAGAACCGACTGAATAACTCGCCATCATATGGTGCTCATTGTTAAAGACACAATTGGCAATCAGTTAGTTACCAAGTGATTTTCTGAGGGTAATAGAAAAAGACATGTGCCATAGTACCGAAAGAGACAGAAGCCCCACAGACATTCAGACTCATTTGCTTTGTAAGTACTGTGCAGGTCCAAACTCAGACTTGGTTGCTTTGTAAGTACTGTACAGGTCCAAACTCAGACTTGGTTGCTTTGTAAGTACTGTGCAGGTCCAAACTTAGACTCGGTTGCTTTGTAAGTACATGCGCAGGTCCAAACTTAGACTCGGTTGCCTAAGCGCCGCTAGCAGAGATACCCATAAAAGATAATGAACAGCCCATTATGTGGAGCAACGCCCAACTTGAAATGAGCTTTCAGAAGCCCATACACAAGTTATTGTCTTAGGCAGCTAATCGACTGCAGTTCTCGTCTGGCCATCCATTTTTCCGTAGGCTAGTCAATACATAACTCTTCTACAGTCATGCTGAGTCTGTCAGATCAGAACTGTCAGTTTCTTCCACAGCTTCTAATATTGTAAGTAACGATTTTCCCCACAGAAGAAAAAAATCATAAATTGGTCTTTGATATCTTTTGGGATAGTATCATTATATTCACCAATCAAATAGCATGACAAAACTCAGAAAAAATCACAATGAAACTATAATGTAATTTCCCTCAGAATCAAAGGTGCCCGCATCAACCCATCCTGGCAGAGGCACTCAGAGCTGTAATTAGGTGAGAGCGGAAGCGGAGAAAGTTCATCTCCCTAACCTCCACAGTCACAGACATCTTTATTTACATGAACCGAACCAATAAAGTTCAAACTGCAAATTACATTAGCTCTTCAGCGAAAACTGGATGGAGTACTCGACAGCTCGGAGAGAGCAGCGGAGTGGGTCTGAGCTGATGTCAGGAGACGTGCACTAGATTATGACTTGGCTGCAGTCTGTGGACACAACTAAGGGTGGAATTACTCTAAACACAGAGGCAGCTAATTAGCGGAGTAGCTCTTGGCTAATCTGCTGATCCTCAGGTTTGCAGAACCTCCGCTAACAGCCGGAACAAATGAAAGCTGGAATAACTCAACCGGCCAGCCGAGGTGTGTGTGTGTGTGTGTGTGTGTGTGTCATCATGTAGGTTCTTTAAGTAAGTTTTTTTCTCCACACCAAAGTATTTCTTATCTTCACACTTCATAGATGGTGCCTCCTACCATCAAAACATTGTAGAAAAGTTGATGAGTAATACAAAAGTGTTATAACATTCTCTGTCCTCCTCAGCCCAACAATTAATGAACCATTAACAGATAACCTCAAAATCTGCCCTTTGTCCTCTAATTGTTACATCAGTGAATCTCGGCCTAAATTCAGTGTGGCAGACAGCTCTCAGGGTGGCACATAGTATAAACACAATGCCGTAACACACAGCTTCCTGGGCCCGACGAAGCATTTGGGGCAAGAAAGGGGATTAGACAGGGTGTTTAAGGGACTGTAATCCCCCCTCAAGACTGTTGGTACAACTGAGAGGCCATTTGCCGTATTCGCTGCTATAACAATGGAGAGAGGGCCTTCCCCTTCTCTTACGAATGCAGTCCAGATGTGAGGCTAATGCCTGGAGGACGTCTTGAGACTTAGTTGGACGATGTTCAACAACGCTAAGGCAGAGGCATGCCGCACATCGGCAGTGGAATACTAGCCGACAATAGGGAGCTGGCCAGAAGCCGCAGAAACATCCAGACGATTCCAGCCAGTAGAGATATAGAGGGGAATGAGTGTAGGCAGCGGCTGGGAGAGACTATCCGAGGGCTGGAGTAAGAGAGAGAGGAATCTTCCCAGGGGGTAAGGAGAGAGGATCATGTTTTTCATTCATGACTGATTCTGATTTCATCACGTGCCTGTTTGCCGTTCAGCCGCAAAATTCCACCCTTCTAAGCTTTGTGGCGTCGTCACAACCATAGGCCTGAGATTAGGACCACGCATAGACTCCCACACACAACTGTACACACACACACCCACAGAGAGAGAGAGAGAGAGAAAGAAAGAAAGAGTGAGAAAAACAGAGAGAGGGAGAGAATCATTCATCCGTCTCTCTCTTTCCCAAAAATACAGAAAGGAATAGACACATTTTACACAGGTAACGACACACACACACTCACACTCACACACACACACACACACTCACACTATTCAGGGGCATTTTTATTCCAAACCCTCTTTTCATTCATTTACATTTACATTTAGTCATTTAGCAGACGCTTTTGTCCAAAGCGACGTACAAGGGAGAGAATAGTCAAGCTACGAGCAATTCATGGTTTTCACGTGACGTCAGAATGACCAGCTGAAGGGCAAAAAACACATTCCACACCTGTCTAACACTAGCCTGGATGCCAGACGAATTTAGCCACGCCCACAAATTATTTGGTCGGGAAGTTCGGTCTGGTGTCGCTCCGTTGGGGAGAAATTATCTCCTCACAAAAATCTGTGAGGAGATATAGACCAATCAAATTGTCAGGGCGGGCTTTATACGATGATGGACAGATGATCAACCCTAACGTAATCAACCACGTCACCAAAGAGCTTTTGGGGTGAATTCGTTTTCAACAAACATGGCTGCCGTTGGAGAGCTGAAATGTGGAAATTCGAGTCTGTTTTAGAAGACATTGACAGCACATTCATTTTGAAAGAGGAACAGAGAAACGCGATCAAGGCATTTGTCGATCGAAAATATGTTTTTGCCGTCCTTCCTACGGGATCCGGTAAAAGTTTAATGTATCAGCTGGCCCCATGGTCTACGTTATGGTCATACTACGTTGCTCTGATTGGTTGTAGGCCTATCCAATTGAGCGAAGAGGCCTTTTTTTTCCTAGTTCGGTTGAAACACGCCCCTTAATCACAGCCCAACGGAGCGGTCTCAGACTCATATTCTGACTAGAATTATGAGTATGACATCGTCAGGCTAGTCTAACACTGGAGTTTATACAGGAACCGACCACCTTTCATTCAATATCATTTAATGTCTCCGCTTTAACATTGTCTGACTTAGGTAGTAAAATGCTAGACAGTTGTTGCTCGGTTGGCTGTTCAAATCGGCTAGGAGACAAGCCCGGATTTTGTTTTTATCGCATTTAAAACCCGCCCACGTTGCTGCCAGTGGATTGTAGACGTCTTCTGGGTCAATTTTTCTCGGACACACAGTAAAGCAGCCATACTTTTGGGGCTGGCAATAAAAGCAGTCACCCTGTTCTGGTCGCCTCATTTATCAGAATAACTACCTAAAACGGGAATAGATCAAGTAATAAAGTCAAGAAACAAAGCATCAACACAATTCAAATTGGATTACCCGGTTTCTTCTCTAAGATTGCGACAAGTACCTAAGCAAGTAGGCTAGGCTAGTGTATTTTGTCATCCAACTGGTAATACTACAACTACAATCCAGTAGAAAATATATGGGAAGATAATTTAAGTTGTCATTCGCCAGACGAGGTGTTCGTACTTGTTTAAACCAGAAAATTGTGTCAAATGATAAAGAACAGCGTTGGGTAGGCTAAAGGCTGCTAGCTAACAGCAGGTAGCTCGTAGCTAACAGCAGGTAGTTCGTAGCTAACAGCAGGTAGCTCGCAGCTAACAACAGGTAGCTCGTAGCTAACAGCAGGTATCTCGCTAGCTGGTAGCTAGCTATTAAATGGCACTCATCTTTGCTCTGATTATGAAGATGTTTTTTGTTTTCACCTTCCAGACGACAGCGTTGTGAACCCATCCACTTCTGAAAATTAAATAACTATCTGTGCTTTTGTAGGCTTTCAGTTTTTGAGATGTGTAGGGGGACGGATTTTCTATTAGATAGATGTAAATATCTCCACACTGGAGCTCTGGCAGGGACTTCGTCGAGGTTAAAGAAATAAAAATGTCAGTGGGTGCAGTACATGGATCAAACATTTTATTTCTTTCTAAATATCTCTGTCTGGCTATAGTGGTATGGTCTGTTGTTGATGGCGATCGTAGTTGAGTAGGCGGCACTGCTCGAAGTTGTCCACTGTTTAACGCTGTTTCGCTGTTCTTTTTGCCCGTCAGCTACCTATTGTAGTCACGTGACTGAAAACTATGAATAATGACCCATGACCCAGAAATGAAGACAACTGTTGGTAAATAACATGAATAACAGAGCCTCTAATCCAAAACATTCCAATTTTTCCCTCTTATCCATATGTACATGCACACACACACACACACACACACACACACACTCACACAAGCACACGCGCACGCACACACACCCACGCACATGCACATGCACATGGACACATGTGCATATATATACACACACACTCACCCACACATTCCTTTCCACTAGTACGACCCTCGGAAACGTGAAGTCACACGTGAGGCCAAATCCTCTTTGAGGTGTTCGTGAACAGCTTTTTTATGCTTTAAAGCCCTAACGATAGGGACCCAGCAACTCCCAAACATCCAGCCTAAAGGCTTCCCTAGGCCCAACACCAACACAGCCCCAATGTACCAATGTGGCCATCAGTTCGCTTTGGCTGTAAAACAGATTGAAATTATCGGCTACCAAATTTCAATTTTACTCAGTTTTATTAATTTACATAACATCATCATCAATTGTCATTGGCCAGTTTACAAGGCCTGAACCCCCTGGAATTGGTGCCAAGGTAAAACTCACTTTAAATGGGAAGAAACCTAGAGCCGAAGTGAGCTCTTCAGGTGAGGACAGTGGTAGATAGCTGATTTCACATGCATAAGAAGCTGCACAAAGGGACATTGTATCTGAAGGACTTTGTTAACAGTGGACAGTCTGTGCATAAATCCCCGTAACGGTGTTGAGACAGCTCACTTACCTTTCCTCCTGATGGGCATTGGCGTAGATGGCACAGTGCCCCGATGGCATTGCCGCTGCTTGCAGAAGCTTCTGGGTCTCCCTACGGTCAGAGAAGCCCTCCAACAGACGCAGCTCGTCAAAGTTCTCCACCATGGCCTCAGACTTCCTGTGCCCGACACGTCCCTGCTGACCCTGAGCTCCGACTTGAGACATCTCGGTCTCCAGGTTGGGCTTGTTCTCCAGATACATCTTAAGCCAGACGATTGGCCCAAGAGGAGGCTGTGGGTCTGAATGAGATGGAGCAGTCAAATGATCAGTGTCTCATCCGCCCATACTGCTAGCTTGGCTGTGCTAGCCTTAATCGCACAAACTCTGTTGCCACCCAGAAATAATATGAAGTAAAGTAGTAAAGGTCAGGTATTTAGCAATCGTTTTTGTCCAGAGCGACATACAGTACAACACCCACAGTAGTACCACCCATAGTAGCACTGAAAAGTTCAAACTATCAAACTTCTACTATTTAGTTAGCTAGTATGCTCTTTTGAATTCGAATCAAATCAGTTTAGCTTCTTGATAACTAATCAAAGTATTTAAAAGTATGCACAGAGTTCATTCAAGTGTGGCTGTAGGAATAAGATGGCCGTAGGACCGTAAGACACAGGAAAAAGAACATCCCATGTTGTGGAAACCACAGACGTTCTCCTACAGCGCTAACGTACCCTGATATTCCACACAAAAGCTAATGCCAGAAAACATTTGGCTATGGTCAACCACAGATCCATAAACTGCTTTCTAGAAGGGTGTCTTCAGTGTGCCTGTGGATAAGCATCACAGAAAACTGGGTCATCTTACCCATTGCTTTCAATTAATAGAGTTTATACTGCTTAATATAACATAGCATCCATAATCTGCTGTAACTCCACAAGATAATTGACTCAGACAGCATGGACATAAATATGATATGAATCTTAATGGCAAATGATAGAAATAGGCTATCATCTAACTACAGCATAGATCAGGATCAGCAAGGTGCTGCCAGCTGAACTTGGCAGAGCTTTGACTGCCTAAAAAAAAGAGAGATCTTGAACTAACCCTCCTAGCAGTCATTTCAATTTGAAATTAGTTTCTGGCATCATTACAGAACACTTCAATGTTACATGAATTATTAAACTAATAAGCTCGAGAAAGTACTGCATAATGTGGGAATTACCATGGAACGAAAAGAGAAAACCTGCACCTTTACACACAGCAGTAATGTAGTTTGTGTCAGTATTTTGATGTGAACCACTGCCATTACTTCAAATTAATTTTGGACTAGACCTAATGTCTAATATGTGCTACTACATTTCTGTAACTAAAAAAATCTATATAAGAAGACAACACTGAAGACATTAGGAAAATAACACCGCTATACTCACTAAGGCTAACTGTGTAACTGTATATCGCCATTTTCACTCCATCTAACTGATTATATGCTAGCAAAGTCACACACTTCAGGGATGCTTGCAGCGCTGGACGTCTCTTCATCCGCGGACAGGCCTTCAGGCGTCTGTTTGACAGGTTCATTTCCTGTGTTACTCTCATCCTTGGGGGGAGCCATCGCAATTAAGTACGGAAAACTCTTTGGGTGTTCACCCCTTGACCTCCCAACACGCACACACAGGGAGACACAGATGGTGGAATGGAGAGCTAGCAAGGGTTTTAATGGCCCACGGGCATTAAGGATGAGTGAGAGGAACCGAGTCTGGGTCTTTTGTATCTGTTCCACATTCCTAAGTTTGCTCATTTAAAAGTTTGTTTTATCAGTCCATCCAGTCCATTACAATTTGTTCAAATTAGCCCATTCTACTCTACCCTTCTAATACATCTGTATCCATACAAATCTATGACTTTCCGGAGGTGGAATAATTTTGTAATATGTACGTGATCTGATAATGAACGCAGCAGTGATTATCATTTTTATTAATCCTCCATGCATTATCTCTGCAAAGTAAAGAATGTGGCAAATGAATGAGTTTCCTATGCCTAAAGCTTTGTTTTCGAGCTATCTATACATCGCTGAAGTGATTAATTTGTCATCGTTATGAATTTCATTTCTAGAACTGAAGAAATCTCCCTGCGTATCTCAGTTACAGAAAGTGGAGTAAAGGTGCCATGATCATAATTAGAATCGATCTCTACTCTCTTCCTGTTGAAAATCCCTGGTTTCCCTTCCAGATTTGAAAGCCGTCCAGTGTGTGTGTGATGGTTTGTCATGCTTATTTCACGAAAAAAAAAGTCTACCAGTGAATACCACCATACCGTCATGTTTGCATTGTTGGTCTACGTAGAACTCAGCTGAGAGATCAAAGCCTACACGTGTATTATGTCACCGGGTCACGGCCAGCTCGTGAGAGGTCGTTGATTCACGTGAGAGTCGAAGGCGCGCGGTATAATTAACCCTTCTCTCTTTCGGCGTGTTGAAAAGATTGTGGGTAGAACGGGCGTGATTGTAGCCGGGGGGGGGCTGAGGGGAGTCAAATACAATGTCAAAAGCGACCAGCTGATTTGCCATACGCTGGCAATCACTTGACGTAAACACAGAAGGCACAGTTCACATCCAAGGAGGTCCTCGAGCTTTTCTCTCATGAGATGGCGGTAAAATTCACGCTCAAACCAGGGGTCAATCCATCAACAAGTAGCCTATCAATCAACTACAACATATTATCACTGTCACTGAAGTTTACTAAGAATAAATCTTCTAATAGACAGACCAAACAAGGCCCTCCAACAAAAACTGGGCATAATGATACAGACATTGGAAGCAGTGCTGAGGAAAATTCCGATCTACTGTAAGCTTAATCACAGTATAAATAGCACCCTCTGGTGAAAGTCTGTACAAGTAATTAATAAGGGGTTAGTCTCTCTCTCTCTCTCTCTCTCTCTCTCTCTCTCACACACACTCAGTCACTCACTCACTCACTCACACACACACACACACACACACACACACACACACACACACACACACACACACATCTATCTTATCTATGACCAATTGCTTGGATTTGTTTATGCAGTCTACAGGGCTCTTTGTTGTTTTACAACCCTGCAGGCATGTTTGGTGTGAAATAATATTTTCTGCTGTGAAAAAATATTTATGTTTCGGTGTTCATCATATTAACCATATATTTCAAGAGAGAAACACAGAATACAAGTTATGTCATATGCACAGTAATCACTTTATGTTATACATTTCCATATGTACTGGACATGGTTACTGTATAAAACGGTCATGTTACCGTCATGTTACTGTTTACGAATGTATGTGCTAAGCTTGTAAAGGTTCTTGTGGTAAGTGTATTGGTGCATTGGTGCATGCAATCATAAGGATTTCAACCATTAGTAGACTGTGATAGTAGAGCAGCAGGTCTTTATTTGATTTCAGGTTAGCGCTGTTGAAAGGCAATCTTTTGTCCCAATGTGTGTGTTTGTGTGTGTGTTTGTGTGTATCTGTGTGTGTATGTGTGTGTGTGTGTGTGTGTGTGTGTGTGTGTGTGTGCCTGTATGTCTGTTCTTTTCTCCTTAAAAAAACCTCTTCCGTCCATTGCAAGCGTCTAAGCGTGTGTAAAGATCCTTTTAATCTGCTGTTTGAACAGAGAGGGTTTATGTCTGAGGGATGAATGAAGCCACTGAAGCAGAGAAAAGCTCTGCAGCAGCCTCTCTGCCTCTCCTCCTACTCATGCTAGCGCCCCGCCATTAGGAGAGGTGTGCACACTCAAGGCACAGGCTCCCTCGAAGATGGGCGACATTTTATGAGGAGAATCAATTTCTTACGAGCACCTTGCTCGTATTCACTTTCAAATGAATTTGGTACGGGTCTGTGTGCACAGAAGGTTTGGATTGCTGGTAAATAACTTTGCTTTTCTTCCTGATCCCACAACAAAATCTGAACACATGGGATGACTTAACAGTCGGGCTTATTACTGAAGCGGTTTTAAGCTGTAATGCCCAAAAGACTGAACACAGAAAGCATTCATACGGTCACCATTTGCGACTGTAAATCCTTCTTTCCTTCTCACACTCACTGCAGAGAAACTCCAGGCTGGAAACTCTTAACCATCCAATGTATTACAAATATTTTCGTTACTTTTAATCTCAACCGAAAAAACTATTTTAAATACTGCATTGGACACGAAATTACTAAAAAGATGAAAAGCTAAATGACATGTCCCCATATGCCTTTCAGAATTCATTGAATTTTGTGTTATTAACTTGAAAAAAAAAGATCTCACTATCTTACTTTTCCCACGATAATATTCAAATCATGTACATGGCATGCATGTAGATTACTTGAATGTCATCTCGCCTGAAATGTTCTTGCAATAAAGAACATTGTTCATGTTAGTACTTGTCTTAATTTTTTTGTCTCTGCTTTTAGAAATAGGATCCATCACTCACTCACGACTTTTGAAAACTTTTGTTTTTTGTTTTTATTGCGCTAGTAAAATACAGCCTTTGAATATGAATATGAAACGCAGCCATGGGAAAAATTCTGAAATCAGCTAAACTGCCAAACAAAAACAAAGGATCATTTACCTTTTCAAAGATGAAGATGCTGGTCAGAGTGACGAAAATGACGACAAAGATGATGATGATGACGATAGTGATGATGGTGATGATGATGATGATGATAAAAGGATCAAGACAATAGTGGTTGTACAGATGTAATATGCTGAACTGTAACTGTCCAGACTACAAGATTCCAGCATGAAGGAGGGACCGTTTAGGTGGTTGCTCAGTGAGCCTCAGAGAAGCGGAAGTTGGTCTGCTCTGCCGGGGACGAGGAGAGTAGAGAGAAGGAAGCGGTCCTCTCCTGACGGTGCTGGAACAGAGAAAGATCCTGGTGGCTGGTTGCCAGTGATGACAGTCACTGATCAGGGGACCCCTTTGTGACAGTGACAGCCTAGAGGTGGAACCCAGAGACCTCCCCAAAATCAACGCAATGCAAGCACACCACAGGTCACTCACACTGGAGAGCACACACTCACACACATCCACACTCACATACACACACACCCACATAAACACAGAACACACCCCCTTCACTCTGACACACTGTACAAACCCCACCTCACAAGCACTGCCGTGGTGTCTTGATAAGCCTTTGTTCTGTAACAGTGTGTCTGTGGAGGGGAGGGGAGAGAGAGATGGAGGGAGGAGAGAGAGAGATGGAGGGAGGGTAGAGAGAGATGGAGGGAGATGGAGGGAGGGGAGGGCTAGAGAGAGATGGAGGGAAGGGGAGGGAGGGGAGCTAGGCTCAGTGTGGTTACAGGATTGAACTGCAGGAGAGTGCAGGCTCTGCTCTCCGCCCCACTGGCTACAACTAAAACTCGGTGTTGGGTTGTGGGCCGTGCGGTAAAGTTTCCTCTGGCATCTGCACCCCCCTCCCCCCCCCCCCCCCCCCCCCCCCCCCCCCCCCCGCCCTTAAATCCACTTCCTCCCAGCCCTCTAACTCATGTTTAGCATGATGGGCCTTTCAGTAGGTTTACAAAGTGAAAGGAAACTAAGACAAGCGGCTTTGCAATGAAAAGATAACATGTTGCCCATTACCATGGGCTGGACTTGAACTTTGACACATCATAGAGAGGGGCAGGGGTCACAGAGGACACACAGGTTAATCAGTCATTTTTCTAAGACATTCCTTGAACACAAGCCAGCAACACCTCCATTTTGCCCAGTGTCTGGTTCACACAAGGCAGGTGGAAATAATGGATTGTGATCAAATCCTTCGGTGGTGGGTCCAGCTCTAGAGCTGCAGACATGGGGCTTTAGAGTGACAGAAATGACAAATGACCAGGAACCAGATTCTGCATTTGAACTGACGTTCTTCCCAGCCTCTTAAAGGCTATGGAGTTCAAAGGGTTAAAGTCCATGGCCAGGGACCTTCATCAAAGGAACAGTCCAGAATCCCCTACACAATGAGGCAGTGACAATGCTGGGGGCAGCCTGGCCTTTAGTTGTCTTGCCCTTTAATCCCTTAGCACCTCTCCACACCCCAAAAATCTGGGTACTTATCCTGTCTCGATCTGCCGTGACCCCTCGACCCTGAACGCATGCTTAGTTAACCAAACAGATTCATCAGGTCAGCTGCTTTTGTTCCCACAACTGAAGCTTCAAGGCCGCGCAGGTACGGGGTGTAACAGACCTATTTTCATGGACAAAACTCATGCTGTGCTGCAGCCTGCATTCATTTATTACGAAACCAAGTAACACTGCAATGTCTTTTCATCCACAAAAATTACAAACGCGCACAAGCATTGTGTTCATGATATACTGACAAAAACACACACGAAAAGAAACAAAATGGATGATTCATGTCGTGCACTGAAAGAACGTGCTCTCTTCAATATTTTGTGGACACAATGCTAACACGTTTGGTATTTTATAGTAAATTAGTGCATTTGGTTGCACAGAATGTGTTGAAATAAGGTCTGTTACATTTGGCGCCACATACGTAGGTGGGTTGTCACATATGTGACCTGGGTGACAACCTCCAGAGACGTTCTCTAGTTGTAATGTATTTACAAACATGAAGCCTGCTTTGACCACAGCTACTGTGAGGTTAACAAGGCGGATTACCAGTCAGTGACAGATGTCTGTTGGGCACCAGTCAAGGGGACTCTCCAAAAGTTGCCTCAACTTTATATAACTTCAGTAAGACAATGATAAGTAGGGGTGGCCTTATGTCTAGACCAAACCTCAAATCTGATTTTATTCAAGATTTTCCTTAGGTTTGAGGCTGACCTTCAAGTCCATTGATAGTCACATAATGCAAGGTACAATCATGACACATTTACTCCAA
This sequence comes from Clupea harengus, assembly GCF_900700415.2. Lineage (NCBI taxonomy): Eukaryota > Metazoa > Chordata > Actinopteri > Clupeiformes > Clupeidae > Clupea > Clupea harengus. The sequence continues at coordinate 24,602,566 of NC_045161.1, forward strand.
ACTGATGTTCGATGAGGTAACAGCAACTGGAACTCCAACACTACTTATTATAACTTCTCCATTCAGTTTCACTTGAGGGTGGGATATCAATGTAATTAAGGTTGTTCAGTATGACTACAACACAATAGCAATTTCAGATATTATAAGTTAATATTTTGTTCATTTTTATGAATATGCATAATGACTTATGCATTATGTATATGACCTCTTTTTGGTCGTTTTTGTAAATGTCATACACTTTAAGAAATTAAACTATTCAGTCCCCTGACTATTTCATGCTTTTTAACTTTGTACTGTAAAAGGTGAAAAACAGATGAGCATTTTGATCTTTGTCCCACATGAGCCGCATTAGCCTAAAATATAGTAACTTCAGTTTTCAATGTGAAATGTGTTCATTGCTTCATTGCAATTATGAACTCCCCTACCCTCACTCTGTTCTAGCATGCCCTGTTTAACAACCCAGCGACATGCCTTGCTCAACAACCCAGTGCAGATTGGGGCAAGTGTGTGGTCATTTGGCCATAGTTTGAGTGATGCTGATTAGAGTGGACATATGGTTCCAGTACTTGTTAGGGACATTAGCCTGATGCCTCTTTAAAAACATTTTCAAAAATGTGCACTGACCATATTTTGCAGGATTATAGGTGAGTGTTAGATAAACTAATATAGAGACCAGAAATCAGAGTTTCAATCAGCGCTTTATCTTTTGCAAAAGAGGGAGAGTGACATGACCAATGTCATTAATCAAACTCCAAAGATGAGCTGGGCGCAGCCAGCTTATATAGTTTCTCAAAACATGTCTCATAAGCAGGCACGGGGCATTATTCTGAGACAAGGCGTTGACTCTTGAAACGTGTCAATATTTGCATCTAAAAAAGCTAAAACTGCACACTGATCATGGCTGAAGGGTTACATTTCTAATCTACTCCTTTATGAGTAAAATATCCTGTAGATCATGCTTGGAGATCTACAGTAACAATGTAGTTCAGTCATAGTATTCAGCGCATCTGAATGTTAGGAAACAGTGTCAATTTGCCTCATCAACATCAAAATCTGCACACATTGCAGCCCTTGTTTCTGGCCCAATTGATATCTATGTCACCAGCACTATGACATCTTACACAAGCTCGTACGTGGGCATTTTTGCTCCGAAAGCCACACAACAGGGCTCCACTGACTGACAAAAATAGCACTGAAAGAAATGTGGGTAGCCTCTCCTTTGAAAGCTCCCAGTCGTCACCCTGGTGACACAAAGACTCCCTATGAGCAACAGTCACCTTCCCTACGCCTGCCTTTTTCCTCTGACATCAGAGCACAGCCAAGAGAAAAGGAAACCGCCTTGGGGACTCGCCCCTGACCATGAATACACTCGGTGCCACCATCACATGCACCAGTGTGACAGGGGAAGTAAAGGTAGTGGCAAAACGCGACACTCTGTAGCCACAGGCTTTAGTCTACTGCACACATGGTGAATGACTGGGGGGGGGCTTCAGTTTACTAGCGCACCTCTGATGGTCACAATGGACTGTACTGTACTTCATTAATCAGTAGAAGTGCATCATTACACAACCCTTTAGCAATACATGCTTTTATCTTGAGTGGTTGACGACCAGCATCTCTCAGAATTGCCTACAGCTATCATACATCTTCAGGCTCCTGCCTAGGAACTCATCTGTTTAGGCTTTGTGCATGCAATCCAGAGATTCTCATAGTCTTTCATTTTCAAGGGCAGTACATACAGTAAGAGCCTTTTTCAACCAAAACAGAACCGAACACTACATTGCTGGTTTTTCTATTTCTGTAACATCTCTAATTTAGCAGTGCCATCAAATTGAGTTGATCGAGGGAGATAGAGAAGACTATATTACTGATATTCTGTGTCTATGGCCTCTGTGATCCAGCTCTGAAAAGGTAGAACTGTTTTCATGGGGAATAGGGAAAAGGGGAGCAGGAGAGAGAAGAGAGGAAGAGAGAGAGAGAGAGAGAGAGAGAGAGTGCAGGTGACTGCATGTGACTGCATGAGGGCACCACACTACAGCATCATGTGTCCAAAGCCTACACCACCATTCTCAGCGGGTGCATCTCACAACACTCACATGGCCATAGTATCATCAAACTATCTATTGTGCTTCATTCCCAGCTATTTTAGTTCTCTGACTCACTGAGATCCCTACTCACACTGGGTCTTTCACAGAGACCTCCAGCCAAATTTGGTGTGGATTGCTTTGGAACAAACTATATTTTACCCCCACCAACAATCCATTACAATCTTAAAGTGACACTATGCAACAATTTGACACTTTTTGAGGTATGGTTTTATAGGCAACTAGTTTTGGTACCATCCTCAAATTCATTTTGATAGCATATGGTCATGTGAAGGACAGATAAACACCTGTGTCTTCCCCACTAGCCATCCAAGATATACCCTATGTAGTTCTGTGTAACGGGCTGGAACACCCCGCAAAAATGGAAGAAAAGCTTTCACACGCATGACATTGCCAGCTACACTGCCAAAAGATACCAGTTATTGTGTTGGCAAGCTTCTATCAGTGTCAGCTGGGCTGTTGGTGGTGTCTGCAAGGTTTTTGCATGCTTTTTAGGTAGTTAGCTTACTAGTTTAGGAAACAGAACTCTGTATTGCTGCTTTAACAGGACATGTTTATGAACTCTTATTTTGAAATGTAAAGGTAAAGGTCCGGTGTTTAGCAGACGCCTTTATCCAAAGCGACCAACAGACAACCTGCAGCAATCGGGAGTCCGACCGCTTGCAAGGCAGTTGCGCTAACCACTGCACCCCATCTACCTGAAATGTCAGTGTCGGTGTTTCTGCCCCTCATCTGATTCTGTTTATTAGCCTATTAGCTGTTTTTCCCGGTCCCTGGTTATTGCAACCAATAATCTGTTTCCCCTGCTGTTAGATAAATTAATATAGAGACATTAATATTAATGAGACAGAGACCAGCAATCAGTTTCAATCAGCGCCTTATCTTCTGCAAAAGAGGGAGAGTGACATGACCAATGTCATGAATCAAACTCCAAAGACAAGCTGGGACCAGCAATGGATTGCCAGTCTATATATAGTTCATATAGTTCCTCAAATACATGTCTCATAAGCAGGCCCGGGGCATTATTCGGACACAAGGCGTTGACCCTGGTCTTGACCCTTGTTTTGACCCTGGTCTTGACCCTTGTCTTGCCCCTTGTCTTGATCATGCGATTGATCAGCACATCGGTATGTGCCGGTCATCAAAAACAGGATGTATCACTCCAGCAAAGTGTTACAACATTCATATCGCAGGAGTTGGTTCTTTCATTCATCACATGTAAGAATTCAGATTAAAAATAGAATACCAATGTATTACATTTCTCTATCACCTGCTTAGTTCCCCTGTGTATTTAAGCCCTCGCTTCATCAGTTTGCTGCCAGTCATTCCTGTATGGATTCATACTGTGGGTGGGTGAGACTCCCCATTGCGTTGAAACTTTGTCTCGGGTCGTGCATTTGGGCTCGGCACTCCTGCACTCCGTGGCCAGACACATATACATAATATTGTGTTCGGTAAGATCCTGAATGTACCGCGAGTGAGTGTGTGACTCCAGCAGGGATTCCAAAAATCTTCCCTCCCCTCAGCACAGACGCAGCAGCGAGCAAGCCTGAGGTGTGTGTGTGTGTGTGTGTGTGTGTGTGTGTGTGTGGGGTGCTGAGGTTGAATCTCCCCTCAGCACAGACGCAGCAGCGAGCAAGTCTGAGGTGTGTGTGTGTGTGTGTGTGTGTGTGTGTGTGTGTGTGTGTGAGCAAGCCTGAGGTGTGTGTGTGTGTGTGTGTGTGTGTGTGTGTGTGTGGGGTGCTGAAGTTGAATCTCCCCTCCCCTCAGCACAGATGCAGCAGCGAGCAAGTCTGAGGTGTGTGTGTGTGTGTGTGTGTGTGGGGGGGGGGTGCTGAGGTTGAGGAAGACTAGAGGTATGTAGCATCAGGACGTGCCAGATCATAATGAGCGGCTGGAGAGTCCTGTGATGTCCACTGAACTGTGAGGGAATTCGTTCCTGGAAACGTGGGTCTTGTGGTTGCAAGCCTGAGGTGTGTGTGTGTGTGTGTGTGTGTGTGTGTGTGTGTGTGTGATTGAGGAGTGATGATGAAGTGTGATGGTGTAGTGTGTGTGTGTGTGTGTGTATGATTGATGAGTGCTGATGCAGTGTGGATGGTGTAGTGTGTGTGTGTGTGTGGGGGGGGGGGGGGGGGGTGCTGAGGTTGAGGAAGACTAGAGGTATGTAGCTAAAGGAGATAGGGGAGTGCAGTGCTATGGAAGTATGTGAGGTCGGAGGGAGGTGTTGGGCTGGGGAGCGGGTGGTGGTGGTGAGGGGCTCTGGTTCAGTATGGGGTGGTGGTGGGGGGCTCTGGTTCAGTACGGGCAAAGCTGGGTTCACTGTACACTGGAGCACATGACCGGAGGAACCTCACACAGCTACAGAGACCAGCACGCCTCCCAGCCCAGCCCAGCCCAGCCTCCCCACCCCCACAGCACCAGCCCAGCCTCCCCACAGCACCAGCCCAGCCCAGCCTCCCCACCCCCACAGCACCAGCCCAGCCTCCCCACCCCCACAGCACCAGCCCAGCCCAGCCCAGCCCAGCCTCCCCACAGCACCAGCCCAGCCCAGCCCAGCCTCCCCACCCCCACAGCACCAGCCCAGCCCAGCCCAGCCCAGCCCAGCCTCCCCACAGCACCAGCCCAGCCCAGCCCAGCCCAGCCTCCCCCACCCCCACCCCCACAGCACCAGCCCAGCCCAGCCCAGCCTCCCCACAGCACCAGCCCAGCCCAGCCACCCTCCCGATAAAGATAAACAAGCAAGAAAATACAAGCTGATTCTGTCAGCACAAGACCACACGTCGCAGTTAGGTGAGCATGATTTTTGAACAGAAAAATATTGTCTGACCAGTAATTGTCAATAACTATTAACATTACATTACAATAAAGGATATAGAACCGTGACTTCTAAATTACTCACTGCCTTTCCTGCAAGCCTACACAAAGTTTATAGTAACTGTAATAAAACAGTAGCAGTAATCTTGTTAGTTTCTTCAGAGGGAAAGCAAACTTAACCCACTTGTGTAACACCATGGGGATCCCCAGCTGACAAGCCGGCACAGGCTGGGCGGCGTTTGACCGACTTACTCAATTCGAGGCAGATTATGCCCAACCATTCCTTTCCACTGCTATTACTGTTCCACCCAAACATCACAGCGTTCCCACTGTGTACTCCACTTCCCCAGATCAATTAGCCTGCAGGCAAGTATGAGCAGAGCACCTGACTCGCAGCAGCATACAGTACGCCAGCATTTCCCACAGAAAGATGGAGAGGGGGGGGGGGGGGGGGGGGGAGTTAATACGCACAAGAATGCTCGTGATTTTTGAGCCATAATAATTAAACACATGCTGCCCACTGCATTCTCAAGCTCACTTCTCCACATACATCTTCATACATGACTGTAATCCTTCATGCAGGAGGACATCATGTGAGGTTCCACCATTTTGAGGGGGGGGGGGAGGGGCGAGAGGAGGAAGGCGCAAGTTGAATCAGGTTGAACTTTGACCCCCGCTCTATGTTTTCACTATGCACTGGTAAACATGTGAGAAAGCAGTCTGGGACTCAAGCATGCGAGCGACTCAGCCGACACAACATGGTCTTAAAGCGGAGCACTTCACACTACACACACCAGCACGTGCGGGAGGAGCGAGAGAGAGAGAGATTAAGCACGATAGGTACAGTATAGCCGCCATATAGGAGACTGGGGCGGGGTGAAAAACAGTGCCGGTGCAACTCGTGGGGCAGTGCCTTGGAGGCAATTACCAGGGATTTCATTAATCCCAGAGCACTAACGGCAGAGAGGAATGTACCCACTCCCACATTAAGCAGCTTCAGTGACATGATATCCAGGGACATTTGAGCGCTTTCATCAGCAAAGCCAAAGCTAAAGCTGGTCCCCTTCTTTGAGCTAAATGTATGCAAATGAAAATTCCTCGACATCACTGGTCACTTTTAATCCACATTAAGGAGATACCCAATTTGTGAATCAGGTAACATTAGAGAGTTCGCTATTAGACCAAAAACAAAGCTCTTAATTAAGGCTCAGGGAAAATAGATTATATTCTGGTTTAAATTTATTAACAGAAATGTATTTATTAACATTTATTATTACATGTGAATTAGACGTTTAATGAACGCATGGCACAATCATATTATATACATTCCATATGGATGACAGTGCATACAGCCTTGTCACAGAGGGAGAGACAGGAGACAGTGATAGACAACCTAAAAACAAAGCCTCTGCAGGGCACCAACTGGGCTCTGATCGAGTCGACCGAGAAACATCGACGCCTTCATATTTAAAAAAAAAAGTTCCTACAAAGAAACACTGCTATTGCAAAAAAAAAAAAAGATTTAAAATAAAATGAGAATAAAACAAACAAAACAAACAAAAAACATTGTAACAATACTATCTCTTTTGTTGCACATTATGGTCAACATACAACATAACACAGTGCCGGGCCACGAGACGAGGCCCATGGTTCGAATGACATCAGCACGGTCATGAACGAAAAACACCCAAACACATGTACAGCCCATTCCTCTCCTTTCTCTTTCCTTTCACACACCTAAATGAAAAACGAGATCTATATGCTTATGTTCTTTGTTTTGTTTTGTTTTTTTTCTTTACTTTTCTTGTTTGTTTTCTTTTCGTCTCCAACTTATGGCGCTTTAAAAGCTAATTGCACATTACGATATACATTTATCCGTCTTCTTTCTTCACTTTAGAGTCGCGGTAGTGTGTACGGTACGAATGTGCGTCTATTAATACGTGAGAACAAAACCAAGGAGGGGAAAAAGAAGAGAATGTCCATTTAGTTTCTTTTACTTCCTTTTCTGTTTGTTCATTTGTTTATATTTACGCATTGGCAGCTTATTGACGTCACCCCACACCCTGGGGGGTCAAAGGTCACGGTTCAGTGGCCAGTCAGGTAGTCCTGGGTGGAGTCAGACGCGAAGGAGTCGGCGTCCTCGTTGTCGGAGTCCTCGCTGCTGTCGTCTGCGGCCGGCTCGCCGGTCAGGGCGATGCGGGCGTAGTCGTCGGTGTCGATGGACTTGCAGAAGTGGATGGCGTACTTGAGCTTCTCCTCCAGCACCTGCCTGCACGAGTACCGTGGCAACTTGAGCAGGAAGAAGCAGGTGTACGACTCGGGCAGGAAGTGGTCCGGTGGGTTGTACTTGTCCAGGACCTGAAACACATACAAAATTTGTCAAAAAAAAAAAATCTAATCAGTTCAAAAACTTATTGTGGTGGCCATGTCAAAATGGAGAGGCTACTGATTAGCAGGACAAGTCAAGTAGATCTGAGGCGTCTTGTATAGGTTACAGACCACATTGTACGTGCTCATATGTCATCAACCATCCATGTATGTATTTCATGAAAATGTTACCACCATTATTAAATGATCACGAGACTATCATTTTGAACACCCGCTTAGTTACCACGGCGGTTGCTCAACAACGCTTTTGGGAAATGCAGTCCAGCTTAATAAAACATCCTCATCAAGCATCCAATGTGATTCTCATTCAGTTGTAGCTGCTGTTAAGGAAGTGTTTTTCTTTTTCGCCACGCACCTGCACAACGAAGTCTCGCCCGCGGAAGTCAGCGATGGTCCTGGGGAGGCGTGTGCGGCCCCAGACGAAGCGCAGGAAGAGCGAGCGCTCCGTGTTGGAGAAGGTCTCCATCACGTCCCAGAACCACTGGATGAGCGGTGCCGTGGGCTCCACCCCCTTATAGGTGGCCACCGACTTCAGCAGGTGCAGTGGGATGTCGGGGCTACCACACACCTGGGGAGCGAGAGAGAAAGAGAAGGGGTAGAGGGGGAGAGAAAAGAAGAAAGACAGAAGGAGAGAGAAAATAAGTGAAAGGAGAAGTGAAATGAGGGAAGCAAGACCGAAAAAAAGACCAAAGAGAAAGAAAAAGAGAGACAAGAAGGAAAAGAAGAACAGAAAGACCAAAAAGCATGCTTAGTGAGCACAGGCTATTTAATCAAATGTTGTGTGTGTGTGTGTATATATATATATATATATAAAAGTATATAAACTGCATTTGAACTCTCCAACTTTCCCTGAGATCATATAGCGTGTCTGACAGTGCGACAGCATGGAGTTTAAAAGTTCAACGGATCCACCACACTACAATCTGGACATGTTGAGCGAGAGCCGCAGATGGTCATCACTCACTGGGGGCAAGGAAAGGCTAGCAGAGGGCCCCTGAGCGTCTATTCCTGAGTGTAGGGATGGAAGTGTGTGTGTTTTTTATAAGTGTGTGTGAGAGAGAAAGAAAGAAAGACTGAGTGTGCGTGTGTGTGTGTGTGTGGCCTGACTCACCATAGTCTCGAGCTCATAGCCGGTGAAGAGGGAGAGGAGGGGCACGGGGACTACGCGGGCCATGCCCTCCCTCACGGCTGCCACCTGCTCATCAAACTCATGGAGCCTGCAGGAAACACACAACAGCACAGTAGTCAGAGAGAGGAAAACATACACATGTACAATACACATGCACTGCTGTACACACACACACACACACACACACACACACACACACACACACACACACACACACACACACACACACACACACACACACACACACACACACACACACACAACCCTTTGTTGAAATGTGTTGAAACTGAAAATAAACATAATTGAAAAGGCTGTTTCTGCATGACATGTCTGGCTATGTGAATGTTGCCATGATGTGCAGTCATGAGGACTCGTTGCAATCACCTGCGAAACGACCACTTATTGTTACAGGTCATATTCACATAGATCTTGATAGAATATTTACATATTTCATTTCATGTGTTTTTTCCAAGCAGTTAATGGCCAGTCGACCAAAAGGTTACAATGACGTGACGCGCTTGCTGCATGTTATGTGTGCGCTGAAGGGACCGGCATTTGAGATTTAGTTTAATAAGTATATGCCATAGTCAATAATTCAATGTATCTTATACCTAGTTATAATTGTTACTTTTATTTGGGACTTAAGTTAGGATGTAATAATTTCTGTTTAGAGAAGAGTTATCCTGAGGGAGTGTATTGAACCTGTCAGCAAATAACTCAGACTTGTGTCTCCAAGACCTCATGAATAGACGTTAACACCCCTTAAATTCAGTGTATTTAGCAGACCAGCCTTCAATGAATAGATCAGATAATCTTAGGTGGAGCTTGTGAGTGAGTGAAACTTTTAAGCTCCGTCTCATGATGGTCGGCCACCATTGTTCAAGAATAAACCTGAATCGTGACTGACTAAAATCCAAGACTGGTCTCCAATATATGGTATAAAATTAAATACCATTAGCGCTCAGTGCAGAGGCCTGGTCGTTTTAGAACCGTTTTCTCGTTCTCGTGTGGGCGTGATCCTTTTCAATGCTAATAGAGAGAAAAAAATATTCTTCGAGAATATCTGGCAACATGTCGACAAGACCACAGACTAAGCCACAAGTTAAATGATATGGGGGGAAAAAAGCTGTTATGACGGTTATTGTCGAGATGGGTATACTGCGGTACACCTCCTAATACCGCGGTATGGCGGTGATACGGTTATTGTTGCAGCCCTGGTACACACTGATGCACACACACATGCACATACACACAGAGAAGCTCTCTTTAATGATGGACATAAATCATCCCCCAACCCCATCCACACACACTCAAAAAAAGCCATGCTGCTTTTATTGACTCTCTCACTCTCTTGTAAAAACACAGAACCCTTCAACCGCACACACACTCAGACAGATTCACAAGCACACAGATATAAAGACAGACACTGACACAAAAATCTCTCTCCCACATCCAGTTTTTGCAATGAAATGAAATAAATAACATCCTCAAATCAACTCAGACACACTACTCAGCCCTAGACAGTCTCTTAAAAACCAGCCATAATGACCCCCCAAAGGCTAATAATAACAGTCCACGAACAGCCTCCCTGTCCTAAAAAAGCACTCCAATCCACTCCCAGAGAAAAAGGCACCAAACATCAGCACAGAGCTCATAAATGTCCTCTCGTCTGTCTGACAGGTGTATCGTTGTTCGGGGCTGAGCTGTAACAGTCATGTCTTTGTAGGTGGATGGCCTCGTCTGTATCTGTGAGTGTGTGTGAGAGTGTGCGTGAGAGTGTGTGCGTGAGAGTGTGTGCGTGAGAGTGTGTGCGTGAGAGTGTGTGCGTGAGAGTGTGTGCGTGAGTGTGTGTGCGTGAGTGTGTGTGAGCGTGTGTGTGTGACTCACCTGTAGTTGATGGCGAGGCGCACATACTCTGTGCGGTTCTCCAGGCTGATGTGGGAGTGTTTGGAGCTGAGCTGGACCTCCTGGCCGCAGGCGTTGGGCACGGTGAAGGGCAGAGGCATGGCCTCAAACTCCTCGGCCGACGCCTCGTTGTCCCGGATGTACATCAGGCCCGGGATGAAGTCCTTGTCCACCTGCAGGAGGGGGGAGAGAGAGGGGGCCATTTGGTGAGGCTGTGGGAATCACACACACACACACACACACACACATACACACGAGACAACTGGAAGCGTCGACTGGACGCTGTCGAAGGGGGGCTCTGTGTGCGTGTGTGTGAAAATAGATATAGTTATTTTAGGTCATGAGTTTTCAATCTTCTATACTTTTTCTATCTTTGTATCTTTGGTTCTATGTGACAACTGTTCAACCTGTGAGGAGAGCTGTAGTGGGGTTATAGAGGTAGAGGTTATATTTAGCACTTTGATAAGCTGTGACCTTTGATGAGCTGGACAAACCAAACTGTGTGTGTGTGTGTGTGTGTGTGTGTGTGTGTGTGTCGTAGATAGTGGGGAGCAGTATGGGTTGTGCGGCACATTTGCGCACTTGTTCTCTCTCCTGTCTTCTCTATCTGTCCCCCATTATAGGTGACCTGGGTTCTGGTTGAGCTACAGTTGTGGGTTGGCCATCGTCTCTATAAGACGCCCATTTTCCGTTCCGTCTCTCTCCCTGGCTCGCCCCCTTCCATCCTGCCACTCCCCGCCTCCGCTTTCGGTCGGGCCTACGTTGGGCCTGCTGCATGGCGCTGCATGGCGCTGCATGGCGCTGCGCTGGCACCCTGCTTTGTTCTTGTTGGAAATTATTATCACAATTATTATCACAACCGATCTACCGGAGGGTTTAGTTTAAAGTTAACCCTTTACTTTGTTCATACTATATAGCTGGTGGTGAATGATGGAGGGTTTTCGCACGCTCTAAGTTTAGGTTCAGTTTAGTGTAGCAGAAGGATTACCGGAAGACTCTCAACATTCCCATGTCTTTTGTTTGCGAACGGGTGCAGCTAAGACCCTTTTTGTTTTCTACGTAGACAGTCTGAGGGGTTTCTTTTCTCTTTTGTTATTATTTATTTCCACCGCCACTAGGTTTTCTTCTTGAGTTTAATTCTTGGACTCATTGGGTTCATTATCATTAAATATCAAGACTTATCACCGTCACTATTCTCTAGGCCTGTTTATGTTATACCATTTCTGTGAATTGATGGTGACGTCACGTAACAGTGTGTACGTGTGTGTGTGTGTGTGTGTGTGTGAGAGAGAAGAAGAATGCCCCATTACTCTCCCTCTGTAGTCTTGTGCTGCGTTCACTTCCTCAGTAACCTTTGCAATGACTTTGGGCAAGAGTGTGAGAACAACAGGCGCTCTGTCTGCCCAAGACATCCTCCACCGTTAACCTCCGTCACAGCACACGTCTGAGCAACTCATGATTGGAGCGTGAACGCAGGAGAGCAGCTCAGCTGCGCACATACACGTGCACACACACACACACACACACACACACACACACACACACTCCTTCACTTTTACACACACACACACACGTACAGAACAATCGTGAGCAATTCCTTACAGCAATTCCTATTCCTAGCAAAGCCAGTATCATATGCTAAACTTCCAGGGAATATATTCTGATATAATCCAATCACCACTATGGATCAGGAAATTTGAGAAATACATCCAGGGGCACTCACCAACACAGAGGGGAGGGTGGGGGTCTACAGTGGACACCGTGTGAAAACTGGGCTGAGATTACTCCTTAAAGCGTATTAAAAAGAACTTCTGGTAAAGCGTGTAGGTACAGGCCGTGAGCTATGGAGGAGAGTATGGTCACTAGACAATGGAGAGCATGCTATGTGTGTTATGTACAGACTGGCTTGATCATATAACACATCACCAGGTCTTGGCTGGCTTACATAACCAGCAACTACAAAGACTCTTAATTCCCTCTCTTCCAGGAAGAAAAAGTAGCGCATTTCTGAAAGGGGAAAAAAACCTACGTCTCCGATTGGCTCATAATCCCTATCCAAGAAGAGGAAGAGTGTGGAACTTCTCTTGATGGTTGCCATTGGAAACCGCATCGTGGTACTGGACCGCAATACCGACTGCCGCTTGGTTGTCCAGTACATGCAACACGTTTCCCGGATATTTTTAAGGTCCGATTCCCACTTACATTGAAAGCCATTAAGTTGATGGTAACGTGCCGTATTGGCGTCATGTGGGAACAAGAGCCAGTCATTAATCTGGCAAAGTCGGTCCATCATTCTACCCAGGGACGTGCACAGGAGGGGACTAAGGTTGCTCGGGCAACTGCCCGTTTGCCCTCCTCAACTGAAGTTGCCCCTCCGAAGGAAATATATATATATTTTGAAATAGTGTTACGACTGCAGAACTTAGAACCCTAGATAAAATAATCGCAGAATAAGCGTCTAGGGGACGGGGGCATGGCAGCTGCGATTAGTGAGAGTTAAAAATGATATAGGCAAAATATGCATCCAGGTGCGTGGCAGCGGCGGTTAGTGAGAGTTAAAAATGATATAGGCAAAATATGCATCCAGGGGCGTGGCAGCGGCGGTTAGTGAGAGTTAAAAATGATATAGGCAAAATATGCATCCAGGGGCGTGGCAGCGGCGGTTAGTGAGAGTTTAAAATGATATAGGCAAAATATGCGTCCAGGGGACGGGGGCGTGGCAGCGGCGGTTAGTGAGAGTTTAAAATGATATAGGCAAAATATGCGTCCAGGGGACGGGGGCGTGGCAGCGGCGGTTAGTGAGAGTTTAAAATGATATAGGCAAAATATGCATCCAGGGGCGTGGCAGCGGCGGTTAGTGAGAGTTTAAAATGATATAGGCAAAATATGCGTCCAGGGGACGGGGGCGTGGCAGCGGCGGTTAGTGAGAGTTTAAAATGATATAGGCAAAATATGCGTCCAGGGGACGGGCCGTGGCAGCGGCGGTGACAAAAATTAACGTGTTGCCCCTTTTTTTCAGGGCTGAGCAACTGCCCTTCAAAATTCCTGTGCACGTCCCTGATTCTACCCTTTTGCAATGTGGTAACACTGACGCAATCTTCTACCACTGTTCAAGTGGGAATGCGAGCCACAAGGTTCCCTTCCTCGAGAAGGGCAAGGGGGAGGGAGGAACTGCTAGCTAGCTAGCTAAGGAAACTTTTAAATAACCTTAAACGGATTAAATGGCACAGTTCCATTTGCATGAAATGATAGTTAGGCATCTAGCTGACATTCCATTCTCCTCAACTGAACTCATAATAACAACAATAGGAGAAGGTAGAAACACTCAGGGCGCCTGTGCTGCTTTGGTGTTTGGTCCCTAAATACCTGATTACTTAGCATATTAATAGCCAATTTGTTATTTAGCTAATTTGTTCATATTTACATACCCCAGCAACAGTTAACTTAAAATAGCTCCCTCAACTAGAGTAAACTGCCACGAGACCTTAACTATGACTAAACTATGTTATTACATTTTAGTGACTATACTACAAAACTTTTCTGGTAGTGCCAACTGTCTGTCTCTAGATTACAAACAGAACTATGTCTGATGTAACAGTCTACTCCTTAAAGCTGCTTAAAAAGAACTTCTGGTAAAGCGTGTAGGTACAGGCCGTGACCCAAGGAGGAGAGTATGGTCACGAGACAATGGAGAGCATGCTATGTGTGGTATGTACAGACTGGCTTGATCATATAACACATCACCAGGTCTTGGCTTCATACATAACCAGCAACTACAAAGACTCTTAATTCCCTCTCTTCCAGAAAGAAAAAGTAGTATATTTCTGAAAGGGGAAAAAAAAATCTACGTCTCCGATTGGCTCATAATCCCTATCCAAGAAGAGGAAGAGTGTGGAATTTCTCTTGATGGTTGCCATGCCACTATGACTATGACTTAACTATGTTATTACATTTTAGTGACTATACTAGAACACTTTGCTGGTAGTGCAAACTGTCCGTCTCTCAGAAGTTTGCCCTTACTATTCCATAACATGCTGCTTAATGTGGGATCGAAGGCACACGGAACTTTGCTGTGACTGACGGCCAAGTAGGAATGGCAATTCGTTATCGATTACAGATTGTTTTTAATCAGAGTTTGTTACCGACTCCATATGTGAAAGAGGCTTAAGAGTTTTGAGCGAACTCTTGAGCCTCTTAAATTAACTCCCTAGGGCTGATACCCATCTCTGGTTTCCCAAGCGACCCACAGCACTAATGACAAACACTCCGGGGTTGTTTGCAGGAGACGGACAGTTTACGTCAAACCTGAAAATGACCACTTCAAAGAGGAAACAAATCAATCTATTACCCTCAAAATTACAACTCCACAGATAAATTCGACTTCCCAAATACTATCCTTAATTAAGAACTTTATTGCTTTGGGTACAATATCACTATGAATTATATGACTGAAATACATGGAGGTTTTTCTGTGGGCACTAGCATGGTGTAGCTGCTTGAGTCTATAAAAGGGCGGACATCAGAGGTAATTACCTCACTGAGGTCAGCGATGGTCAGGTTCATGCCGGCTAGCTGCTTCCAGACGGGCTCAGCCAGGTACAGACTGAGAGGACTGCCTGTGCGGATGGCAATCCCAAGCAGCACTCCTGCGACACACACACAAACAAACACACACACACACACAGTAAATCAAAGTCAATCCCACACATACCAATGACACAGTGGTTCTCGCAGCTTTCAACACCTGGCCAGAACAAGGGGCCAACACTGAAAATCCTGAATATTCCCTGAGAGTACAATTAGTACTGAAGTACTGAATAAAAAAAAACTAACGAATACGTTAAATCTAAACGTGTAAATGTGCATGTCTCTACAAATGAAACACTCAAGACATTCAGGATTTTATGATAACAAAAGTTGAACAAGAGTTGAAAGGAAGGAAACAATGAAATGTCTCTGTGTGTGTGTGTGTGTGTGTGTGTGTGTGTGTGTGTGTGTGTGTGTGTGTGTGTGTGTTCCTCTCCTCACCCAGGAAGCGGAACATGTTCATGTGGAGCGGGGACTTGGCGGCGGGGTTGAGCAGGAAGCAGTCGCGGTTGGCCCCCGACTCGTCTCGGCCGTTGGGCGTGACTATGAGCAGCGGCGTGAGCCCGTTCTGCAGCTCCTCACACATCTCTGCGATGGACTCGCTGTAGCCGCCACCGCAGTCGTCCACAGACTCACCTACACGCACAAACAAACAAACAAACAAACAAACAAACAAACAAACAGAGCACACGGTTACAAACAACACAGCTCATTCAGGCCAAGATGGAACCATAGCAGACATAGCCTGTGTTGGGTTTGGGTTCAGGGCTGTGGCCTGCTAGTGGTTTAGGTTTGGGTTTAGGGCTGTGGCCTGCTAGTGGTTTAGGTTTGGGTTCAGGGTAGTGGCCTGCTAGTGGTTTAGGTTTGGGTTCGGGGTAGTGGCCTGGTAGTGGTTTGTAAATAGAAGTGTAAAAAGTGTGTTTTTATATTAGTTTGCTTGTTTGTTTATCTTAGATGACATAAATCAAGCAGTTATTGATCACAAGAGAGAAGGGGGGGAGCTTAAATTACAGTATCAGACAGGACAGGCCAGGCCATGGCATCAGTGCTGTGATTGGCTGTGACTGTTATGTGTATCGACGGCAGTGAGCTCGT
>NC_045161.1:24621088-24628588 GCF_900700415.2 Clupea harengus
GATTTGTTCATGTACTGCTAAAATGCTCCTTACCAGAGCACTCAGACTAGTCATGTTAAAAGGTGTGACCTGTCCAAAAGCAATTAGCATCTTAACATCTCTATGGACTTAACATTACCTCTACAGGTAATCTTGGCTTTTTTAGAAATGTGCTTTAACTTGCTTTAAGTCTTCTCGTCATGAAACACCAGGCTTTACCTGTGCAGGTAGTTTGCCAGCGTTGGTGGGTTTACTGGTGGACCATGCCAGTGTGTGGGCAGAGCCACATGCCACCCTGTTGATCTTCTTGCCCTGCAGCGCAGCGACCAGCCGCGGCCTCTGGATGGCGTTGGTGGTACCGTCCCCCAGCTGCCCCTCGTCATTGTCCCCCCACGTGTACACCTCACCTGGACACACAACACATCACCACAGCCGTCAGAACACACCATTACAGTAGGTTAGGCTAGAGTGTGTACACCTCACCTGGACATACAACACATCACCACAGCCGTCAGAACACACCATTACAGTAGGTTAGGCTAGAGGCAACTGAGTAAGTTAGTTAGTTAGTACAGGTCAAAAGCCATCTGGATACAAATGACGTCATCCAAACATATCTTTAGACTGGATTACATTAGATTAAATTCAGTTTATTGTCATTGTTCAGAGTACAGAAACCAAGCCAAGGACAATAAAAATCCTTAAATATGGTAGAACTCATCAGGACACGGAACAGGACGAGTGAATATCCAGTCTGGTTCCTTTTGGGTGAAGTGATGTCAGAGGTCTTACCGTCCTCAGTGCAACAGACGCAGTGGAGGGAGCCGGTTGCTATGGCGATGACCTTTCTGCCCTGCAAGCCCTGGACCTGTCGTGGTCGTCGGACGTGGTCGTCTGAGCCATGGCCCAGTCTGTGGTAGTCCCCTTTCCCCCTGTAGGTCTCACACACACACACACACACACACACACACACACACACAGATCAGGGCGAGCGGCCAAAGACAGATCTAGCAGACAGATCCAGATCTAGTGGGGAGACTCAGAGGGTGGGTGTGTGTGTGTGTGTGTTAGGGCTGCAACTAACGATTATTTTGGTAATCGATTAATCTATCGACTATTTTTTCGATTAATCGACTAATCTATTGATTATTTCCCTTAGCAAATTAAAATAACAACTCAAAATGTTGGAATTTGAATTTCAAATGTATTTGAGTAACAAATGTAATCATAATACATAAATTAAATAGTAATACAAATTAAAGTGCAAATATGCTTTTAAAAGTAAAGAGAAAGTGCAAATAAAGTTTTAAAAGTAACTCAAATTAGCAATCAAGCCTCTGCAAGTGCAAAATAACGCAAGAATAACTGGGCTGCAAGTGACATTCAAATTCAACTTATGAAATATATTTTTTTTCCACAATCTTTTGTTTGAAGAATGCTAAGTGGAGGAGGTTAACTATTCAGAACAAACGAAAATACAGGCTACTCTGATAATCACTGATTTACTACATTGCACTTAACATTTATGAAATAGCGTTAGCAAGCACCCTCCATGAGACGTTCTGTTTTCCAACATGTAAGCTTAAACCTTACTATAAGTTATAGATATATCATATATGTCTATAATAATTGCTGCTAGACACTCACTGTTCTTGTGCTCCCACAGCTCATTCTCTTTGAAATACTGGAATAGTGCTTCTTTAACTACTAATAATTGACCATCATTGAGAAAAATGACAACTTTTCTGTTAGCCATATCTCATATGCAGCAGCTACTAAAGCTAGCTTTGTTTATTGTTTCCATGGTAACATGAGCCGTCTCAGAATAATTCGCTTTTCAGTCGGCCATTTGTGATATGCAGCACATGAAGGTACGAGAACGGAGGGCAAAGAAAACGGTGCATGATATGTATTTGCAGATTCTGTTCCATTTTTCTCAATGATGGTCAATTATTATTAGTTAAAGATGCACTATTTCGCACTTCCTATAGTGCATTGCAATGCCGAATGAAAATTACCGGTAGCTCTGCTAGCGTCTGCCAAAAACAAAAAAAAACAAAAAATTATATTTTATGATGCGTCGACAATAAAAATCATCGTCGACAATTTTTCATAATCGACATCGTCGATTACGTCGACTAATCGTTGCAGCTCTAGTGTGTGTGTGTGTGTGTGTGTGTGTGTGTGTGTGTGTGTGTGTGTGTGTGTGTGTGTGCACTCACCAGGTGTAGACGGCTCCAGATTTGGTGAGAGCCACGGAGAACTGAGAGCCACACTCAACCTTAACCACTCCCAGCCCAGTCAGAGAGTCAATCTGAGGGAGAGAGAGAGAATGTAAGACAAACAGTCAAAGGGAGAATGGTAGTGATGAAAGAGGGATGACACAGTAAAAAAAGGGGGCACTTAATGAAAAAAAAGAATACCAAGATGAAAGATCCCAGTGAAAAAAAACAAGGGCAATAATGAGGCAATAAGAAGAAAGATGAAGAGAAGAGGAGAGATTTGATATTCCATGCCCTGACAGACAGACTGCTCTCTCCATCCTCAGAGAGGAGGAGACACACACACACACCTTCATTGGCACCTTGCAGCCATCGCTGCCCCCCCGGCCCAGCTTGCCGTAGTCGCCGTCTCCCCAGGACCACACCATGTCATCATCTGTCAGACACAGCGTCTGAGCATCCCCACTGCCACACGCCACATCGATCACACGATGGCCCTGCAGCGCGTCCACCTACACACACACACACACACACACACACACAAATATATATACACACATAGTGCATTAATGAGCTCACCACAAAAACGGACACAGATACAAATGTTGTAGTCAAAGCTGCCCTACATATCTCCCTAAATACTCTGCTGGGACTAGGGAAGGAGTACAAAGATGTAGTGTGTGTCTATGCATATTTTTAAGACTGTGTGGATGTGAGAACGTTGGTCTGTGTGTGTGTGTGTGTGTGTCAAGACCCCTGTTCTTCCACTTCCCAGAGGCAGTCTGAGTGAAAAGGCCACAGCACAGGCAGCAAATGCCACCTTCTCCTCCCTGCTAACAAGACTACAGGGACACCTGTACACACAGAACACCTGTCCACACGCAGACACTCACACACACACACACACAAACACACTCACCTTACAAAGACATTTTCATGCACACAACTTCACAGTCACATACACTCACTGCACTCCATTCAAGTGTGTACAAGCCTGCTCAAATATACCTCTCTATAACAGAACATGGTGTGGCTGTGTGCGCATGGGTGAATATCTGTCTGCATATATATATGAAAAAGTGATCATCACACACACACACACACACACACACACACACCAGTTTGGGTTTGAGCTGGTCCTCGCTGTCCCCGTGTCCCAGGCGGCCGTAGCGGCCCTTGCCCCAGGTGTAGAGCTCTCCACTGGCCGTGATGCAGGCGCTGTGGGCCCCTCCAGCAGCAATGTCCACCACCTCCACCCCCCTCAGAGACTCAATCACACGCGGACGGTCACATGGACTACACAAGAGACAGAGAGGGAGGGAGGGAGAGAGAGAGAGGGAGGTAGCGAGGAAGGGAGAGAGACAGAGAGAGAGGGAGAGAGAGTGAGAGAGGGAGGGAGCGAGGGAGAGGGAGACAAAAAAGGAAAGAAATCAACCCCAGTCTCCATCAAATCATTCGCAAATCACATTCCCTTGAATGGGAATACCAGCATGGGCAAGGGGGACACCTGCAGGTTGCCAGAAGTACTGCTACATTCAATCAATATGCATGCAAATCCAGCGATTATGTACCGTCCCCTTCAAATCACCCTTATACGTGCTGTCAGACTCAACAAGCAAATATTTAACCAATGAAAAGGGTCACCTAGGAACTTTCATATAAAAATTATATACATATATATTAGATTTTTTTTACAGGTCATATTTTTCATGGTTTATAGTTTAATTCATGTTGTACCAGTTTCACATGAAGGAAAAAACTATATTTTGTTGTCAGATCTCTGGCACTGCCACAGAGATGACCATGTAGACCTGCTCTTGGCTGAGAACGACCCCTCCACCCCCCCGCCTGCTGGTGCCCTCCCTGTATAAATATCCCCAGTGCGGGCAGTTTGCCCACCTTCTGTTGCCGTGGCCCAGCTTGCCGTCCTCAGCCTCCCCCCAGGAGTACACCTCCCCCTCGGAGGAGAGCGCCAGGCAGTGCTTGCCCCCGGAGTTGACCGCCACCTTGCGGATGAAGACGTGCTGGATGGATTCCAGCAGGGTTGGCGTGGAGACCGACTCGGTGCCCCCGATGCCCAGACGACCCCCTGCGCCGTAGCCTGTGGCATAGAGCTAAGGGAGAACATGGAGGGGGTTACTCAAGACACACACACACGTATTTTTACATACACTTAATGATCTCATTACAGCAATATACAACCCCATGCGTCCCCGGCCTGCAGTCCCTGTAGGAGGAACCTGTTGCATAACTGAGAGGACATGGGGTATGGTAAAGGCTTGACATTGTAACTTTATGTTTGTGACACACACACACACTCTCTCTCTCTCTCTCTCTCTCTCTCTCTCTCTCTCTCTCTCTCTCTCTCTCTCTCTCTCTCTCTCTCTCTCTCTCTCTCTCTCTCTCTCTCTCTCTCTCTCTCTCTCTCTCTCTCTCTCTCTCTCTCTCTCTCTCTCTCTCTCTCTCTCTCTCCTCTCTCTCTCTCCCTCTCTCTCTCTCCCTCCCTCCCTCTCCCTCTCAGAGGAGTGCTGACAGGCAGCAACAATGTCTCCTTCCTCAAGGCATCTAAAGTTAGTATTGTGTGTCCTAATGCAAAAAATGCACTAAAATAATCAAAATGAAGTTCACTCCTCAATGACAAATGTCACGTGTGTGTGAGAGTTTATGTTTGTGACAATGTCAAGCCTCTACCATACCCCACGTCCTCTCGGTTAAGCATCTCATGATGCCATGCCAGCAGGTCTCTATACATGTGTGTGTTTTTGTACGTGGTGTGTGTTCTCTGTGTGTTCTGTACGGTGTGTGTGTTCTCTGTGTGTCTCTGTACGGTGTGTGTGTTCTCTGTGTGTTTCTGTACATCGCGTGTGTTCTCTCCGTGCCCACCTTGCCGTCGGCGGTGACGGCAAACAGGGTCTGCTCGCCCCCGATGAGCTGCACGGGCCGCAGGGTGGCAAGCGCTTCGGTGGGTGATGGCACCTTCACCTTCGCCCCCTCTATGCCCCCCAGCTGCCCGCGGTGGTTGTGGCCCCAACCGTAGATGGTGCCGCTGCCCCCTGCCGAGAGCGTCCAATCGTCCGGGCGCCTGTGGTGAAGGACATCGTGTGGTTATATGACACACCATCAACAGAGCATGCAGAGGGGAACTGTAGGGTTGTACTCCACTAACATGAAACTTCAAACATCATAAGCAGTATTTCTCTCAGTTAGAGGATTAAAACCTGTTCAATTACAGCACCAGAGTAGGAAGAGGAGACCTATAGGATATTTACATCTACAGTCTTCAATAAGAGGACTCTTTGACTGTTTTGATGCCTGTTAGAGGTTTACTGATAAAGTGACCACATTAAACCCACGGTAAACCCATAACCGGTGAAACAGTCAGTGTGGGTTACTGAGGACCCTACCTGTTCATCCACTGCACCAGCTGTTCGTCCTGCTCTCTCTTAAACATGTCGTGATTCTCGTGGAAGTTGTTCATGCTCTCGTGGTCCGCCATCAGCTCGCGGACCTTCTTAGACACCTAGTGGTAGTTCAGAGCATGACAAGTAAAGAATCAGACTATATGATAATGTTATTAAACTGCCATCCTCGCATGGGTTGAATGGTAGGACAGTCATGTTTTTATGTTAATGAAATGCACTATATCCAATTACTTTCATCTTTAATTTCTAATTTTTAAAGAGGCATCTACCTCGTCGAGGAAGGGGCGTGGCAGAGGGGTCCTCTTGTCCAGGGCCACGGCCACTCTGGAGGCAGTGCAGTATCGGCGGAACCACGCCCACTTGTGTGTCTCCGCACAGCAGGGCAGAGTGTCCAGCTCCAGGTCACAGGCCAGGGCCACCAGCACCTACACACACACACACACACAAAACACGAAGAGATTCGCAATTATCCAAAACAGATGCAACCGAAAATGGACAGACACACAGACAGCCTCCCTTAGAATGTGTACCTCCACATATAAATGGCCACTACTACTATAAACCCTCAAGAAAGGAGATACAGAACACACACACACACCTTGAAGAAAGGACTGTGGAGCAGCTGTTTCCCTCCTCTAACAACGGGGTCCTCATACTCATACTGCCGCTGCAGAGCCTCAGGGAGGCCCTTCACAAGGGCGGCCAGAGCACTGCCTGTAAAACTCTGTCACAGACACAACAGGGAGAAGAAGATTTAGCAGTAGCTTCAGTAGTCGTTTTCAGATAACACTTTTACCCATTGGGATTATGAATCAATGTGTGTACATTGCACCCAAAACCATTCCAGATAAAATGGGTACACAAATGATGTGGGCTCCAAAACATCACAAGGCCCTCTGACTCTAGCCATAAGCACATCCCTGAGCTCCTGTCAGGGCTGGAGAGGGGGACTGACCATAGGGCGAGCCTCTCCCTCGCTGTCCCCAAGCAGCCGGTTGATGTTGATGGACTGGCCGTACTCCGTGGTCAGCAGCTTACGCAGCCTCTGCAGGGCCCACATCCGGTGACCAGCGGCTGGAGAGAAACACACAGTTTATTACGGATGCTGACGCCATGTAACTACTCGTACAACTACTCATGTTAATGTACAGTACTACAGAACCATGTAACTAACTACTCGTACAACTACTCATGTTAATGTACAGTACTACAGAACCATGTAACTAACTACTCGTACAACTACTCATGTTAATGTACAGTACTACAGAACCATGTAACTAACTACTCGTACAACTACTCATGTTAATGTACAGTACTACAGAACCATGTAACTAACTACTCGTACAACTACTCATGTTAATGTACAGTACTACAGAACCATGTAACTAACTACTCGTACAACTACTCATGTTAATGTACAGTACTACAGAACCATGTAACTAACTACTCGTACAACTACTCATGTTAATGTAAAGTACTACAGATGCCATGTTACTACTCGTACAACTACTCATGTTAATGTCCTACACAGAGCGACTGGGATGTATTTTTTGGGGTGGATTTCTTTGAGCTGCATCTATGTATTTGCTTGTACTACTAGCTGAACTACAATAACACAGTTGTCCACCTTTAGATGGGGGGGGGGGGGGGGGACTTCAGTCACATGATCTGAAGTCTAAGCCCCAGAGCTTAAAGTTTTGATGTAATGCGAGCGTGTAAATCCCAAGAGTGGAGGACGTTGGACTGGGTGGTGAGGGTGTAAACCTGTTCGGCTCAGCCTCACACACACACACACACACACACACACACACACAGCCCCACACTCACCCAGGGCGCTGAGCTGCGCACAGGCAGCCAGGGAGGCGGCCAGCCGCGGC
>NC_045161.1:24633588-24728588 GCF_900700415.2 Clupea harengus
ATACTGAAGGATAACATTTAGTACATATAGCTACGTCAGTATAACCAAACGCAGCCAGACGAAGAGTTAGTATTGATTGATAACACATAGATCAAATATCTTTGCATTGCATCATATTCTGTATGTACTGTAGATTTTCCCTGTGCAGCTTTACACACAGTGTTCTGGTGTTACTGGGTAGAGTGTGGCACACAGAGCACTGGTGTTACTGGGCAGAGTGGGGCACAGAGAGCGCTTGAGTTACTGGGTAGAGTGGTGCTTACCAGTTTGGGCCGGAGCTGGGTGGTGTTGTCCCCGTGGCCCAGGCGCCCGTACTCGCCCAGGCCCCAGCTGTACAGCTCCCCACTGGAGGTGATGGCCGCGCTGTGGGAGCTGCCGCAGGCAATGTCCCGGATACGCTTGGTCTTCAGGGCCTCGATCAGACGAGGCTTATCACAGTTCCTGAGGGAAGGAGGCAGGGACAAGGTGAGAGGAGTAAGGCTGGAGAGAAATGAGAGAGTGCAAAAAGAGAGAGAGAGTGGAGAGAGACATAAAAGAGAGAGATAGATAGAGAGACAGGTAGAGAAGGAAAGAGTAAGAGGTAGATTGATGGAGGGAGTAAAGGTGTGATCTTACATTCTACTGAAGTGGCCCAGTTTGCCATCGTCTCCTTCACCCCAGGAGAACACCTTTCCATCCACTGTCAGAGCCATGGCATGACGCCCACCTAAACACACACACACACAAGTTAAGGAAAAATGAAAATTCTGGCAGATGTGCATTTTCTTAAACAGGCCAAAAAGCATGTAATGCCAAAACAACAGTGTACTAGACAGGCGTCTGTGTTAGTGGACGGGTCTGCATTGGCAATGCCCACCTGAGTGCACCGCCACCTTCTTGACCACGTAGTTGCTGAGGGCCGTGATCTGCCTGGGGATGGGGATGGTGCCGCTGGAGAGGCCCAGGCCCAGTCTGCCATTGGTGGCCTCACCGCACGCATACACCTTCCCCTCCGCCGTCACTGCAACACATCAACAGCCAGTCAATACTCATCGTACTACTACTGCTGCCACTACAAGCACTACTACTACCACTACTACGTTCAGGTCTATCCAAAGTGGCGTTTCATTCTATTTCTTGTCAATGTTAAGTTTTGGAGTGCAGCATATCAGTGTTACGCATCAAAATGATACATATTAAAATAAGCCTCTAAAGCAGGGGTTCTCAAACTTTTGCAAGCTGGGCCCCCCCAAAGCTGGTTAGGGGTAGTTGGGGCCCCCCCAGCGCGCGGCCCGCCGCCACCACCCTCAACTACACCACCATATATAGATAGATAGATAGATAGATAGATAGATAGATAGATAGATAGATAGCATATTGTTATTGATAGGCCTGACATGTCAAGGTTAGGCTATTGTTAGGCCCATACAGAAAATTATTATTTTTATATTATATTCAACTATTTATTATTATTATTATTATTATTATTATTATTATTATTATCAGTAATAGTAGGCCTATTAGTAGGCTATTCATTATTATCACCATCATTATGTTATTATTATTATAATTAATGATTATCGACCAATTATTATTATTGTATTATTATCATAATAATAATTAGTGTTATTATTGCTATCATTTGGATACTGTTATTATTATGGGCCTCTTGTGATCTTTACAAAAAAAATCCTACAGGTCTGTCAATGTGAGACATGAGCCTGCTTTGCACTGCAAAGGTTCTCAAATCTTGGGGCAATGTTTGACAAACATATCCTCAGGTCATCCTCGATCTGTCCGCGGTTGCGGTATTTAGTTTTGAGCGCTGTCAGTCTTGAAAAGCCTGCCTGGCACAAATATGTCGACGCGAAAAGGAGGCGCATTTTTAAGGCTATGTCGCAAAGCTGATCATTGCTATCCAGAATGACGAAATAGGGGAGATGCTTAAGTCTACTGTCACTCTTCAGCTGCTCTTTCATGTCTATTGACAGCTCGTCTGCTGAGCAGAGAAATGGATCCCGAACTTAGGCGAATGAACGGTAGTCCTCTTTGAAATAGGACCCAAACTGATTTCTGATATTCGGGGTGATACAATGTCATTTGACATAAGTATTGCGCTGAGTTTAGCTCCTATTCTACACGTCTTGCGCGGCCGGCAAAATCCGTGTTTCGGCAATTGTATGGGGTTGGCCAAGCTTAGCAATTCTATGAGCAACTACATAAGATGCCTCCAGACACTGCTTGGAGATGGTGGTTCGTTGTTGCTGGAGGCCATCACGTTCCAGTTTAAATAAGTCCACAGGCTTCTCTTTCTGACTTTTACGAATCAGAAACGTGTCCATAGTTGTGTTTGTTTGCTGATACAGTGTGTGTGAAGTTAATAAGGTTCTAATTTCAACGTCGTGTTCTTGTATGTGTGGTTGTGAACGACATGGATAAGGATAAGGCTGTGCTAGGCAATGATTCCAAACAAAACTAACTGTACACAATGTAGACAGGGACAGCACAAAATAGTATTCAAGTGCTGGTGTTTTATTTGTTGCAACACGGTGGATGATACAAAAATGTAAAGGTAGGTGTTAAGGAGAAAAGGGCTAGCTGCAGTTGGAAAAAAGGTAGCTAGCTAGGCTAGCTCTCGGGGCTACGAGCTTTTTCAAAAGACTGGAGCAAATTACTCCTTAGAATAGGCTACGAATAGACCTACTGCAAGCGCAGTAAGGTATTACTAAGGAAGGAGTGAGTCTTTAAAAAGACTGTTTATAAAGCAATGAATATCTGAATGATACAGGAAACAAGAGAAATTGAACAAACTGCAGAGTCGTCTCAGGGTGAGCGCTTACCAATGCCTGCGGTTTTTTTTTATACTCGGAAACTTAGGTGCAACTCGCGTTCAAATGATAAAACTCCGTTTTGATTGGTGGATCAGGAGCAAAACCGTATTTGATTTGTTTGGGTCAGTCCAGCCCCTTGCATTTCGCCACTGAGGGAGCTTTCACTAACCAGTGACAGGTCGGACTTAGTTTTTTTTTTTTCTCCGTCTGTGACATCGCGCCCCCCTGGAGAGTGTTCGCGCCCCCCCAGGGGGGCGCGCCCCCCACTTTGAGAACCACTGCTCTAAAGGATCAGTTTCTGAATATAACGTTCAGAGAGAGGGAGTGTGTGTGTGTGTGTGTGATAGTGTGTGTTTGTGTGTGTGTGTGTGTGTGTGTGTGTGTGTGTGTTGTGATGATCACACTCACCAGCAAACAGGCTTTTGGAGCCTCCAGCCACCTGCACCACGTTCAGAGCGGAGAGCGTCTCAGAGAAGGACGGGACTTTGATCTGGAAGGAGCCACATGGGAGCGAGTTGGCCACAGAAGGATAACAACACAGTGCATACAGGAGAACACAATACAGGACACCAAAATGAAAGGGACAGAACAAATGAACATGCTGTCAACATCTATTCATCCTTTCCTACATTCAGCTTATTTGTGTGTTCCAGCACAAAAAGGAGTTGGACAGCTCCGTTTTTTATCGAGCAGCTCTTTTTGTTTGGTATGGATGCCGGCGGCCAATTCTTTCTGGTCCACTGGCTCCGTCCTCAGGCGGGGATGCCAAAATAATGTGGGGACATTAGCTCTGTGGACGGCCGCCAAATAAATGTGGGTGATATTGTGCATTAATGTTTATAGCGTCCTGCCACAATTACCAGTTTTTGGTGCTGTTAACATTAAGTTGATTGCGTGGAGGTGTCACACAAAGTCTGGTGTTCAAAATAAAGGATCAGTCCCAAATCAGTCTCACACATCAGTCTCATAAAATACACTACACCAGGGGTGTCAAACTCAAATACACAGAGGGCCAAAATCTTTTCCCTTTCCCATCAGCTGTTGTTGTAGATTGGTGGCAAGGTCACATACACAATCAGCAACAGTGTTTCTGCTCAGGCTCACATTTAAAAATGCTTGCCTTTTATCAGGGCACACGATGTCGCAAACTTTTATCATGCAGTTCTTGACAAATTGTCCCTCGGTAAAGGGTCGGGCTGCTTTAGCGATCTCCGCTACTACAATAAAGCTTGCCTTCACAGCAGCCTCACTTCGTGATTTAGCTTTTCCCCAACACAGTCTGCTGTGACACCAGCCTTCTTTTCAACTCCTCTACCGTCTGGAGCTTCTGTTTCATGTCCAGATGTTTGTACCCGTCTTGGTGTTTCATTTCAAAGTGCCGTCTTAAATGATATTCTTTCTTTACAGCCACATCGGCAGGCCAGCTCTGATAGACATTACGTATTATCTGGCGGGCCAAATAAAATACACCGTGGCCCATTCAAATCAATGGAACATTCTGAGGAGCCGGCAGGCCGAATGAAATAGCTTGGCGGGCCGGATCTGGCCTGCAGGCCTTGAGTTTGAAACATGTGCACTACACTATCAATTTAAAACGGATTAATAATTAACTTAATAATTACAACCAAAAGCACTGTATCAACAGCTAGTAAAAGGTTGAAAGTCTTTGGAGATCTAAATAGTAGAGGTTGGCAGCATCTGCTCTTCGGAGACATGGGTCGAAGGAAATCGGTCGCTCCTTTGTACTACTTGCAGGGTTAGCGGTCATCTCTATTGCGCTTTGATGCCCCGGTTGCTTGTAATTGTAGCTAGCACCAACCTTCCTGTTGCAGCTGTTTGCACTAAATAAACTTGTTTACTTTCGGTTAACAGTGCGGACTTCGGCAACAAGGACTCTTAGGCACTCTAAGGGAATGAACAAAGGAGACTTTCCCAGGTCAGGGGCATAGTCTACATTTGCAGTTACAGGAAGTGACTAGAGAAGAAGTGCGGATGTTTACAGAATGGGTTACATTTAACAGTAAGTTCTGTTTAAATCACAAAATGATCAAATTCATCTGCAGAGTTCCAACTGTATCTTCAGTGTTCAACTGAAAAACTCAATTTGTGCTGCACTGACCACCAACCCTTCCATGGTTGAATGACTACTGGCATGAGGTTTGGTCAGATAATGGCAGACATTTTTATTTTTGGGTAAACAAACCTTTTAATTGGCTGCCAGATTAAGTGGTTGAGGCCAACAAAAACCCAAAACACTAAGCATCGCTGCACAGTCTTCCTGCTGTTCCAGATCAGAACCAACCACGCGGACCCATCCACAGTCCAGAACTCACCTTGGACCCCTTGAGTCCTCCGAGCTGGTCCTTATCGTTGAGGCCCCACACAAACACTTTGGTCCTGATGGTGGCGGCCGACTCCAGGCACGATGACCTCTTCCTGGCCAGACTGAAGGAGGAGGAAAAACGAGGAGAGGAGGGGCAGACAGGTCAGAAGGGCGAGAGGTGAGACAGGATTATAAAAGACAGCATAATGAGGAAGACAGCTGAGGGTCTGGAGAAGGGGCCTCCTGAACCTGCCACCTCTCATTCCAAAACCATTTATTCCACTCCATCTCTTCCTCTCCTTGCTTCTTTTTTCCTTCACTCTCGCTTTCTGTCTCTTTTCTCGCTCTCTCCCTCTCAATCTCTTTCTGCATTCATTTCCTCCACTCTCTCCCCTTCTCTCCCTCCATCTCTTTGCACTCCTTTTTCCCTCTCTTCTCTCCAGTAGACTACTAATGAGAACTGATGCTAATTTTAGCCGCTGGCATATTGGAGTGACCTGTGCGCTGTGAGAATAAAGCCTCCACTTGACCCGGTATCGGCGCAATGACACAGCTGTAATGGCCTGGCCAAGACCACAATGGTGGGCAAAGCAGTGTGTGAATGAGTCTGTGAGTCTGTGTGTGTGTATCAGGAGTGAATCACCGGGGGGGGTCGTTAATCCAGCTGAGGCTGGAGATGTTCCTCAGATGCGCCTCAGCACGACACGGCCTAAAGCCTCTCTGATCTGCCCTGATTAAGAGGCTGTGAGAGCCTCTGATTGTGTGTGTGCGTGGTAGTGTATTGACCGATGACAATCAGACACACACGCACACACACTCTCTCTTTTTCTTCCCCTTTCCCTCCCTCCCTCCCTCTCCATCGTCAGACCGAAGACTTTTATCTACTCAACCTGATTTGCATTATAATGGATTTCCTTCTGGCTGGCACACTGTCAGAGCTGCCAGACATGTACAATAAGCAGCTATCAGCAGACACACAAAGAGACAGATACAATGTTACAGTCAGTGAACAAACACACACAGGTGTGCAAAAGGACACACGCAGATGCACACACACACACACACACACACACACACTCTCTCCCTCTTCACATTCTATCTCAGGATGTTCACCTATACAGTCTAATTTACATAACAATATAACTCCTTACAGTTGACAGACTAGGGTTGGAGCTTCCAGACATACAATAAACAGATATAGACTGGGATACAAAGACAGACACAACAAAGACAGACACAATGTTACAGTCAATGGCCACATGCAGTAGAAACCACATGCCCACACACACACACACACACACACACACACACACCTCCCAGTGGCAGTCTTTTCATCCTCCTCCTCCTCGTTGTCAGACGCCAGGAAGGGAACGGTGGCCAGGTCCTCGTCCTCCGCACGGATGCGCCCCACGATGGCCAGGCCGTGGATCTTACAGTCGATCCCAGAGCTACGACACTGCTTTATGGCTATCTCTATGTACCTGTGGAACTACACACACACACACACACACACACACACACACACACACACACACACACACACACACACACACACACACACACACACACACACACACACACACAAATTGGCATTCATACTTACAATAGTAATATTGTATAATTGTCTGTCTGTCTGTCTGTGTATCATGGCAACATCATCTCCAGCCCTCACCTCAGTGCAGTCGTTGAGCAGTGCAACAGTGGTGTCAGTGGAGTTGATGTTGATGGTCTTCAGCTCGATCAGGTTATTCAACGAGCTGCCACCTGGGAGAACAGCAGCACAGGACAGTGAATCAACTCGCCCTGAAACTCAGTCACGTAAATGTAGGACACAACCCCCCCACACACACACACTCACGCACACACACACAGATGTGTTAGGAGCGCTCACCGGAGACGACCACGAGGGAGGGCATGTAGCTGCTGTCGGCAGGGTCCACCGTCATCTTGAGCCTGTGCACCAGCACGTCCGGGAACAGCTCCAGCCGGATCCAGTGCTGGAGGGAGACACCAAGCACACACCCCAGCATCAGCACCGGACACCAAGCACACACCCCAGCATCAGCACACACCCCAGCATCAGCACCGGACACCAAGCACACACCCCAGCATCAGCACCAGACAGACTGGTGAACTAGTCACATTCATGTCTACGTCTGTGAACTACTGCTTTTATGACATTATCTAGTCTTAAAAGGCATCTAAAACTATATGAATTTAAGAAATGTATCACTTCGGCCTTCAAAGCTTACTGGGTTGGACACAGTGGCTTGCACAAGTATTCAACCCTCCTTAAAGACATCTCCATTTTCTGGTTTACAAAATCTACTTACAGATATTTAACACAAACTAAACACTGAAATACAAATTAACACTTAACACAAACTAAAAACTGAAATATTCTGCTTGCATTAGTACTCAGCCCCCATACATGAATAGTGTGTAGAGAACCCTTTTGCTGCAACAATAGTGTCAAGTCTTTTGAAGCGAGACAGTGCCAACTTTGCACATTGTTATTGTGTAACGCAGCAGAACTGTACATTTGTGACACGAATGAGATACAACTCCCAACTGCACACCTCTAATTTAACTGTAATGTATAACTATATGCATGTAAAATACAATACACATCTTCAAGAAGTGTAATGTATAACTGTGAGTATGAGAAATATAACTGCTCTTCCTCCTTGGCTGCTCCCCTCCTCTCGGTGTCCGTGTAGAGGCCGTGTGCCTCTGAGTGCTTCTGTGTGCCTCACCTTGCCCTGCGAGCCCGAGGACTGCCAGCACAGCTCGCTGCCGTCGATGAGGCGCGAGGCCTGATTGACGGAGGACGACACGTTGAGGCTCTTGACCACGCGGGCCCACTCGTCGATCAGCATGCCCCGCTGGCTGCTGTGGTGGCGCTTCAGCTGCTTCCCAGAGCGCCCGCTGAAGGCCGGGGACTGACCTGAGGTCAGGGGGGAGGGAATGTTATGGGCCACGTTAGATGCATTAGACCAGATAAAACAATCACAGAGAAACCCTGACAAATCCATATACGTGTGCACACACACACACACAGAGGCATGTATGTGCACACACACACACACACACACACACAGAGGCATGTATGTGCACACACACACACAGAGGCATGTATGTGCACACACACACACACAGAGGCATTTATGTGCACACACACACAGAGGCATTTATGTGCACACACACACACAGAGGCATGTATGTGGACACACACACACACAGAGGCATGTATGTGCACACACACACACACAGAGGCATGTATGTGCACACACACACACAGAGAGAGGCATGTATGTGCACACACACACACACACACACACACAGAGGCATGTATGTGCACACACACACACACACACACACACACACACACAGAGGCATGTATGTGCACACAGTGAGGACAAATGTTGCCGTCAACTTAAATTCAAGAGGCAGATAGAAACACAGGGACAAGGCTGAATGAGCAGTACATGATGAAACGGGCAGAAACATCTAGATAACAAAACCAAGTGTATGGACATTATCCCATTCGCCCAAACACATAGATTCACACACACACACACACACACACACACACACACACACACACACACACACACACACACACACACACACACACACACACACACACACACAAACACAATTCATGTCCTACAATGCCACCAATGCTGACAGACATCGGCAGACGACTGACCTGGCTCATTGATCCTGCCAAAGGAATGTCTGCTGTTGTGCTTGCGTGTTTTGAAGCAGTTCTCACAAAAGTCAAAGTCATCGCAGTTCCTGCACTTAAACCTGGGGCCATTGATGGGGAACATCTGGCAGCCGTCACACCTGCATCACCATGACAACAAAAACACTCTTTCAGCTCAAACACACAGATAAATGTGCCTTGCCATGGATACACAAATGGGTATGATGCAGAGAAAGAATGGCAATGCTTTCCTATGCCAAATCCATTAAACTACAACATTTTTTGCATAATTTAAATAAACAATGGCTTTACACCACTGAATCCATCAGTTCCTTTGGATGAGTGTGTACCTGACTCCAGGGTGCACACTGGGAACCAGCTCCATCTCGGACAGCAGGCCGGTCCAGTGGGACTGCTGAGGGAAGTCCACAATCACGTCCTTCCCATTGGCACTGAAGGCTGCACAGACGAGAAAAGCGTTAGGGAAATATCATTCTGTTGGAGCTTAAACACACACACACACACACACAGCACTGCTGTCTTCTTTCACACATAGAAGTATATCTGAAGGCTCAAACGGGTAAATCAAAACAAGATGATAACAGATTTTTTTTAAGTGGAACTTGACCAGAGCTATAGAAACAGCAGTGTTACTAGAAGGCAACTCATTCCTTTAATACAGAGCTTATTTTCTATGCTATTGAAGTTATGGACATTATGCGTATTAACAGATTTTTTTAGTACTGGTACGAGGCTGAGATAACGTACATAATGTAATAACGAGTAGATAAGAACATTCCAGTGACAGCCGTGGTACATTTAAAAACTCAACTTTTTAAACATCATCTGTCTAATTAGGTTGTTTGTCTGAAACATACTTCATACATTTAACAATAGTTCTGGATATTTTGAATTATAGTTATTCATTGATTGCTTTAATTTTAAAATTGTATCCTAAATTGACACTTTTGTTGTGTGTAATGTTTTGTTAGTCGCTTTGGAGAAAAGCGTCTGCTAAATACCATAATCATTATTATAATGGTGGACCATTTGGGTTTTTTTCCCCCCTGTAAAACATTCCTTTAATGACCATGCCCTCTGGTGAGCCAAGACCCAGGATGGGCAGCGCAGGCTCTTACCTTTGACCACCCCCACACTCCTGTGTGTGACAGAGCCCCACTTGTACTTTGGGGTGGTGACGGAGGGCTTCACGCGCACCTTGTCTCCGATCTTAATGTGGGACGGCGAGGTCTGAGGAGGGAACCCTGAGGATGAGCAAAGGAGAAGTTAGTACGCCATCTAGTGGACACAAACTAGTTCACTGTACACATTATGAAGCAGTGAAATGTCCTACTTAAATGACAAGCAAACTGGAACTATTACAGCATACATTAATAATAATGTAATGATAATCTTGTATAAAGTCGTTATATATCCAACTCCTCATGCATTGGGTCAACAGTAATTAACAGCTTTTCCTTGTTGCCAAATCCAGATAAAGCTGGTTGAGGTGAGGTGAGGTGAGGTGAGGTGAGGTGAGGTGAGGTGAGGTGAGGTGAGGTGAGGTGAGGTGAGGTGAGGTGAGGTGAGGTGAGGTGAGGTGAGGTGAGGTGAGGTGAGGTGAGGTGAGGTGAGGTGAGGTGAGGTGAGGTGAGGTGAGGTGAGGTGAGGTGAGGTGAGGTGAGGTGAGGTGAGGTGAGGTGAGGTGAGGTGAGTCGAGGTGTGTGGAGGTGAGGTGTGTGGAGGTGAGGCGGTGTTCAGGTGGGGTCGAGGTGAGGTGTGGTGTGTCAAGGGGGGGTGGTGTCGAGATGAGGTGTGTCGAGGTGAGGTGTGGTGAGGGGAGGTGAGGTGTGTCGAGGTGAGGTGAGGTAAGGTGTGTGGAGGTGAGGTGTGTGGAGGTGAGGTGAGGTGTGTGGAGGTGAGGTGTGTCAAGGTGCGTGGAGGTGAGGTGAGGTGGTGTCGAGGTGAGGAGGTGTGTCGGGGTGAGGAGGTGTTGCGTACCCAGGAGCTCGGTGTGGATGTAGCGCACCCAGTAGGTTCCTCCCTTCTGCTGCCAATCACACTGCACGTTCAGGTCGTGCAGGCCGTCACGGTCCAGCTTAATCACCTTGCCTACATCGCCCTCGTACACCTCCTCATACGTCCGACAGCACTTCACCATCATCCCCACCTGCACACAGAGGTCAGAGGTCAAAGGGCATGGCAGATAAGAGCAAAGCCAAATAGAACAGAACAGGCATCATCATCATCATCATCATCATCATCATCATCATGGGATTATAGGATCATTAGTCAAACTTATAGGCAAGATAGTTAGGTAAGATGGGGGTTAAATGAATAAACAAATGAAGGAATCCAGAGATAAAAGAACGAATGTAGAAATGCAGGAAAGACGGAAGGAAGAAAAAAATAGAAATATAGATATATATATATAAAAGAAATAGAATAATAATTATTACTGTTTAGAATTGTTATTGTATAAAATTAGTCATGTTTTATTATATATATTTTTTATATTATTATTACAGAATAATACATTTTAATCATGACGACAAAAAAATAAACCTCTTACCTGAATATTCTCTCTGACATACACAGCGTAGTCATCATTACTCTGGAAGTCTGACCTCTTCTTAAACGTCTGGGTCTCAGTCACCACCGCGCCAGGAGGCTGAAACACACAAGACCACAGAACGATTCGAAAAAAGATGACTTCTGTTACAATAACACATGGGGCAGAGGCTGAGGCTGAGGCTGAGACACACAGGACTAGGCAAGCCCTCAAGAAACCAAGAAATCAGTGAAACAAGCTAACTGATTTAGTCAGTAACTAATTTAGTCAGCAGGCTACTCTGTTTCCTAAATATCAGGTGATGTTCCACACAGGTGTGGTGATGTTTGTGTTTAAACATGCGGGTTACCCCGAGTCTGACCCTGCATTAGAGGGGAGAGAAACCGGAGCTGGTTGTAGTGTGTGTGTGTGTGTGTGTGTGTGTGTGTGTGTGTGTGTGTGTGTGTGTGTGTGTGTGTGGGGGGGGGGGGGGGGGGTTCTGGAAGGTTCTGGACCCACCACAGGGAAGGCAGGCTCGGGCTCTTCCAGCTCCTCCAGCACCTCCTCGTCTGAGTAGTCATCCGAGACCGTGTCTGCGTCCGACACCTCTGTGATGGGCACGTCAGGGTGGTCCAGCAACCAGCCCACCAGCGCCTCCACACCTGCAGGAAACACACAGCGTGTACATGTTCACACAACAGCACACCTGCAGGACACACACAGCGTGTACATGTTCACACAACAGCACACCTGCAGGAAACACACAGCGTGTACATGTTCACAGACGGGCACACAACAGCACACCTGCAGGAAACACACAGCGTGTACATGTTCACACAACAGCACACCTGCAGGACACACACAGCGTGTACATGTTCACACAACAGCACACCTGCAGGAGACACACAGCGTGCACATGTTCACAGAGCTAGCACACAGCAGCACATCGTCCCTGACTTGATGTAGGTGATACATTAACGTAAAACCACATGGAGTGCATACTCCACGACTTCTGTATAGTAGTCATGTTTCAGACAACACATTTACAACAAACAATCTTGTGGCGGAATTCGATTAATTGTACAAAAAAAGAAATAAGGGTGAACAAATGTTAAAAAGTTTGATACACATACAAATTCTGTACAAAATAAATAAATACAAAACTAAATCACACGGGATCACCTCAGTATACACATGGAGAACCACAGTGTTAGTGCGCAGCGCAGTACCTGGTACTCCAGAGGCGGTTCCTGTCGTGCCAGAGAGGGACTTGAGCGCAAACTCGACGTTCTTCCTCTGGAAGCCCATGTCCATGAGCTGCAGGACGATGGGCAGGGGCGGCACGGGCGACGTCTTGGGCTTCTTCTGCTTGGGCGGACGCACGTGCTGCACCGTGACCGGCGTGGTGGCCTCGCTCGAGCTGCTGTCCTCGAACAGCGGGGAAGACGGGTGAGTGGACTCCACCGCCAGGTACTGACACACGGCCAACGCCGCCGCCTGGGAGCACACACAAACAGGAAGAGATATATGAAACAGATTAGCATTTGCAAAATGGTGTCTGCTTTTGGTTCCATCTTCTCAGTGCTATACATTGACTTAGCAAATATTTAAAATACAACATAACTTCCATATAATACAGGCACAGTACAACCTATATATACACACATGTGTGTGTGTGTGTGTGTGTGTGTATTTATGTATGTATATAAATACAATCAATACTACACTATTAAAACAGAATTATTTTTATTGTTATTATTTATTTTGATAATGCTTGAAAGATCACTATACATGACTAGTAGTGCATTGCTAAGAACCTGTCAGACAGAAACAGACACAGACAGAGAAAGGCAGACTAAAAGCAGCGGGCTGACCTCCAGCTCCTGCCTGTCGAAGATGGCTTTGATTGGTGAGGGCTGGGTGGCGGCCGCCAGCAGCTGCTGCAGCAGGATGAGGGGGGGCAGCGGGCCCTCTGGAGACAGGTCCCCCACGTCCGGGGACGACACCGCAGCCTCCTCTGTGAGAGAACAAGACAAGACATGTTCCAGATCATTCTCTGCCTCCCATCTCACACCTCAGACTACATCTCACGTCTACATATACACGTCTTGGGCTTGTGTGTGTGTATGTTTTAGCAAGCTATGATATTGGTAAATTATATTCCACTCGATGTGCATACAAATCTATGGCCAACATGAGACAAGATTTTAAAAAGGTCAGTACTTTTGGCATGTGCTACATTGTCCATATAGGAAAGATCACCTGCACACAGAGAGCTTATAGACATGTGCAACATAAATGTAGCCTGACGATGTCATACTCATAATTCTAGTCAGAATATGAGTCTGATATCGCTCCATTGGGCTGTGATTATGGGGCGTGTTTCAACCGAACCAGGAGAAAAAATGCCTCTTCGCTCAATTGGTTACCTACAACCAATCAGAACAACGTAGTATGTGACCAGGGGCAGCTGATACATTACACTTTTACC
Organism: Clupea harengus; assembly: GCF_900700415.2. Taxonomy (NCBI): domain Eukaryota; kingdom Metazoa; phylum Chordata; class Actinopteri; order Clupeiformes; family Clupeidae; genus Clupea; species Clupea harengus. Next base: position 24,647,476 of record NC_045161.1, read on the forward strand.
GGATCCCGTAGGAAGGAAGGCAAAAACATCTTTTCGATTGACAAATGCCTTAATCGCGTTTCTCTGTTCCTCTTTCAAAATGAATGCACTGTCAATGTCTAAATGGACTCGAATCTATACATTTCAGCTCTCCAGCGGCAGCCATGTTTGTTGAAAACGAATTCAACTCGTGTGTTGGTGACGTGGTTGGTTACGTTACTGTTGATCATCTGTCCATCATCGTATAAAGCCCGCCTTAACAATTTGATTGGTACGGCCGATATCGAGCCGCAGATAATTTCTCCTCAATGGAGTAATGCCAGACCGAACTTCCCAACCAAAAAAATTGTGGGCGGGGCTAAGTTCGGGCTGGTATCCAGGCTAACATAAATGTACTCCATGTGCCTACAGACGAGCAGTGGAATGCAGTGCCTGTGTCCACAGGCAGGGGGCAGTGTTGCGCTTCAGCTGAGACCTGAGGCTGGAGGTGTAAATCTTTAGGTCCATCTAAAGCAGGTCAAAGCTCACCGGGTACCTCTGAATCATCAATATAATCTAATGCCAGCGCAAATTAGTGACAGCTGCAGAACGTTTATTTACGTCAGTAAAACACATCCACCCCCACAGACTGGGCTTCTGGCCTACTGCTGTGTGCGCGTATTGTGGGGGGTGAGGGAGTGGAAAGAACATGTGGGAGGAGGAAGGGGGGGGGGGGGTGGTACAGACAAATTAGGAGAAAGAGAGATAGAAGGACTATAGACAGAAAGAGGGAGTAAGAGAGAAAGATAGAGGGTTAGAAAGGAAATGTGGGAAGAGGGAGAGAAAGAAAGAAAGAAAGAAACAGCGAGCGAGAGAGAGAGTGGGGGGAAATGTGGGGAGAGGGAGAGAAAGAAAGAGAGAGGGAGGAAGGAAAAGGGAGGAAAGTCAACAAGTGGGGAATGTGTGGGTGAGGTGCATTTTCCTGTACTCTGTGTGTGTGTGTGTGTGTGTGTGTGTGTGCGCTGTTCACCGCTGGGTGTAGGCCCCGGCTCATACACTGCAGGCTGGGAGAGGATCTGCCTGAGCTGGTCCTGATGGGAGAGCAGAGCCCGCGACGCCTTCAGAATGTACAGCCTCAGCTGCTGGCAACGCAGCAGGTGGACATCAACCTGGTCCGCTGTTGGAGAGACACACACACACACACACACACACACACACACAGTTTATACATTTAGCTGTTCCAACCCCAATCACTCACATCATCTATAGATGGGGCCGTGTAAACGCACGCACACGCACGCATACACACGCACAGCCTTGCAGACTTATCAGCTCTGCGTAATGATGTGCACAATCCCACGATGCATCAGCTGCATCCTGCCCACGAACAGGAAGTGCAGGCTGCTGGTGTTTATTTGGCTGGGCTCTGAGTGAGTGGAGTGGGCTGCGGGTGTTAAGTGGCATACTTCCTGTTTGTGCTGTAGGACAGGAAACCATGTGCCCTTTTTACGTGTGGACCTCATCTCATGATCCAGGTCACAAACAATCAGGGTCACCATAGTTTGTCCAAGGCAGTTTTCCAAAGCCCTACAGCCCTGTCAGGCCTCATAGAAGAGGCCCATGGCGTTATCTTGGTAGGAGAATGCAGCCTTAAGGCTCCACTACTTGGTTTACCACTAACTCTGACTTCATTTACCCAGGTTGGTCACTAAGCCATGTACTTGAAGTACCCCCCTGATTTCACAACTAAATCTTCACCCCCGTCACACACAGGAAGCACTGGCAGGTCTTCTGGATGTGAGCGTGTACTAAAGACCACCCTGTTGTGTCCTGTGTCATGAAGCTGCACACCAACACTGGGGGCTTGAGGAAGTTCTTGCTGGAATACTGGGCCAAAACTGGAAAGCCAGAGAGCGAGTCCTTTTATGAGTGAGTGAGCAAGCAATTGTGTCTGTGTGTGTGTGTGTGTGTGTGTGTGTGTGAGGGGACCTGTACCAGTGAGTGTGAGTGTATGTACATATATATGTGTGTGTGTGTGTGTGTGTGTGTGTGTGAGGGGACCTGTACCAGTGAGTGTGAGTGTATGTACATATATATGTGTGTGTGTGTGTGTGTGTGTGTGTGTGTGTGTGTGGGGGGACCTGTACCAGTGAGTGTGAGTGTATGTACATATATATGTGTGTGTGGGGACCTGTACCAGTGAGTGTGAGTGTATGTACATATATATGTGTGTGTGTGTGTGTGTGTGTGTGTGTGTGTGTGTGGGGACCTGTACCAGTGAGTGTGAGTGTATGTACATATATATGTGTGTGTGTGTGTGTGTGTGTGTACCTGTGAGCCCTCGGCTGATGGACTTCTTCATTCTCTGCTTCTCCAGCTTGCTGCCTGCCAGGTTGACGAGCTGAGCCCAGACAGACAGCATTGGATCACTGAAGGGCAGGTTCTGCACGCTGAACGCCACCACTGGCAGCTGCAGGGGAACACAGCACAATGCACAGCACACTTACACAACAGAACACAATGCACAGCACACTTACACAACAGAACACAATGGCCCATGTGTTAGTCTTACAGGCAGCTATGTAAAGCTTGCATACTTAGTGAACAACAACAACATGTGCTCTGTTACATATATGCGTGGTAGTTAAAGTAGCAGAAAATGTACTAGTTCATATTTATGTGTGAAGGCATTTCTAAAGTGCTACAGTACGTTTATACGCAGACCTACAATTGAGGTCGGAAGTTTACATACAACATTTCATTTAGTTAGTCCAACTACTTTATTTTGATGATGTGAAATTCCAGAATAATAGTAGAGAGGATTTTGACTTTCAGCTTTTATTTATTTGATCACATTCTCGGAGGGTCAGATGTTTACCTACACTTTGTTAATATTTAGTGGCACTGCCTTAAAGTTGTGCAACTTAAAATCAAATACTTGAGTTAGCCTTCCACAATCTCCAAGCAACACTCTGCACGAGTTCCCAATAATGACAGTTAGCCAAACTGAACCTTCTAAAGTCATGATATCCGTTACCAGAAGCTTCCAGGCTGTTTAAAGTGACAGTGAACTTGGTGTATGTAAACTTTTGACCCACTGGAATTCTGAATATGTACAAAAGTAATTTCCCACAGTTGATCAAAGTAGACGTCCTAACTGACTTGCCAAAAGACATTTATGGCAACATGAAGTCTCTGAAGTGGTGATTTCTGTGCAAGTAAGTGTGTATGTGTGTGTGTGTGTGTGTGTGTGTGTATGTGTATGTGTATGTGTGTGTATGTGTGTGTATGTGTATGTGTGTATGTGTGTATGTATGTGTGTGTTTGTGTGTGTGCTGACCGGTTTGAGCTGGCTGAGCAGACACACGCGGCACGTCCTCATGTCGTGGAACTGCACGGTGATGCGACCCTTAGGGGTGATGCGCGTGACCGTGCCCTCGCCGTACTCCTCGTGCTGCACCTGCCCGCCCAGCCGCAGACGCCCATCGATGCCCCCGATCACCGCCAGCACCGCCATCAGACTGCCCACCACCGGCCTCTCTGCATCCGGGAAATACTCTTCCAGCATGGTCTGAGGGAACAACGGACTCTACTATGACTACTGATGATGATGGAGGACTGATGATTGACGATGTTTGTCTAAAACAATCAAATAGATGATGTTTCTTTGTAGAGCACTTTGTACAAAACAAAGCATGTTGCACAAAGAGGAAAGACTGCAACTCTTCTGGTTGGATGGTTTAATATTATGGTTTAGAGGCTTACTTATATAATATACAAGTATAATGATATATACTGTATAATGATAAGTATAAGGATAATGTGGGTCTGATTATACTTCTTATGGTGATATTACATCATGATTTCTCTTAAAGAACTGCACTTGTGATCTGGGCCTCAGGCTGGACTGGGCTTCTTACCGCTTCTGGGTGTCTTCCTGCCATGACGTCAGCGATGCCGCTGAGCTGGGAGTTGATGTACTCGTTGATGAGGCCGTTCCATTGGCCGAGAAAGTGCAAGGTGCGCAGCACTGCCACAATCTCCTCCGCCAGCGTGCTGCTGTGAGTGGCTGTGAGGGAGGCCTGGGGGCGGGACTTCCTGCGACGCAGTGACCCCTCTGGAAATGGTGAAGTGAGAGCAGACAATGAGGAAGAGGAAGCGATTGTACAGCTTAATAGACACAGAAATATTTACATGTGAGGAAGAACGTATCTTGCCTGTGAGGGCCCCAAGTCAGGGCAGGTGTAAGAATAAGGAGAGGGCTAAAATAGTCTGTGGAAGTGAGTATAGAAGTATACCCAGCATCTTAGCTGAAGTGTAGCTGAAGGGAAAGGTTTAAGTGTATGCTTGTTTTTAGCAGTGGCAGTTATGAATGTATATGACTGCTGAGTGGAAGTTATCGGCGTGCACTACCTCTGAGGAGGGGTACGTGTGAGTGGGGAGGGGTACGTGTGAGTGTCTACCTCTGAGGAGGAGTACGTGTGAGTGGGGAGGGGTACGCGTGAGTGGGGAGGGGTACGTGTGAGTGTCCTCTACCTCTGAGGAGGGGCAGGTCGGAGGAGCAGGTGCTGAGCAGGCTGCCCAGGAAGCCAAAGAGTTTCTCCACCAGGAACTTCATGTCCTGCGAGCGCTCCATCTTATCCCAGGACGGCAGCACAACCTGCAGCAGCCTCAGGGCCAGGATCTACCAATGAGGATGCAAGTACAAGCTCAGGACATGTCAGCTCAAAATCCACAGTCCATCTACAGACAGGCTATGACTCATGAGTAAACTGAACAGGTTAAATCAACTAGTTTACCAGTCAAGCCCTGACTTGATGTATTAAACATGAATCTACTCCTATGTGCTACATTGCAGTGACTAAACAGGTCTGTTTCTCCGTGGAGTAAGTGTCTCAGGCCCTAGATGCATGGCGGATCTTGTGCGTCATACAGCTGTGTAGCTGTACTTTTGACCGTGACTGGTAGGTGGCGCTGTACCTGTCTCTGCAGGGTGACGGCGGTGAAGGACTGGTGTCCCTCCACGATCCTGATGAGCAGGCCGATCCAGGCGGAGGTGCTGAGGGTGGAGCACATGTTGGGCGAGAGGGCGATGCTGCGGATGAAGCCCAGGGTGCACCAGTTCCTGTGCTGCTCCCGCCACACCAGACGCTGAGACGGACAGCCTGCAGGAGGAGGGTGGGGGGGCAGGTTAGCAGGCCTGTCAGGTTGTTTACTAATTGGTCTATTAGCACCAGCTCACTGGTCAATTCAATTCAATTTTATTTATTTCTATAGTCCCATTAACAATGAACTCAAGGTGCTTTACAGTTTTAGATTTTATCATAGCTCTTTGGAAGAGGGAAAAAAAGAGATTCATCTAGCCTGAAAATGATAAGGATAACAGTGACCGAAAGAGTCTCTACATTCCAGTCCAACATTGATTACAATGGCGGTACACCTTTCCCTGACCTCCTTCCATTAACACTCCTGCTCTCCATAATTTGTCGATTTGACCTTGGAGCTGTATCCTGTTCAACTACCAGACCCACTGCAGCATAAGTGCACACACAATCACACCGACACACCACCCACACACACACACACACACACACACACAGTTGAGACGAGAGGCGTCTAAACCTAAGCACTAGCGAGGGCTCGTACCGGTCTTGTCGTTGACACCGCTGTCCACCAGCATGCGGAGCAGGCCGCAGAGCGTGCGCGTGGCCTCCGTCTGCATGACCTCGGCGTGGATGCCAGCCGACAGCGAGAGCGTCTTCAGCAGGTTCACCGTGCTGGTCAGCAGCATGGCTGTGGGGTGGGCGCCGTCATTGTCCCCATCGCTCTCTGATGGACGCAACAAAACAACAGAGTTCATGTAGCACTGCCACACTGTCCATGAATAAAGCAAAGTTCACAGAATCTGAGCGACAATAATTTAACTTTCAGAAAGTAAAAGTCCAATCATATTTTTGAGTAACTAATACATTATACCATTTACATTTACTCTAAGTTAGTCGAATTCATTGTCAGAACAACTCCTAAATGAAAAAACAGTTGAGCTACTGCTAAAGACTGATGAAGGCTTCTGCTATCGGAGCCTGATCTATAGAGCTGTAATGGAGTGGAGTTTACTGAGGTTGTGATGCAGGCCTGATCTATAGAGCTGTAATGGAGTGGAGTTTACTGAGGTTGTGATGCAGGCCTGATCTATAGAGCTGTAATGGAGTGGAGTTTACTGAGGTTGTGATGCAGACCGGTGTCGTCCTCCGTGTCTGAGTCTTCGGTGGTGGGCTGCGTGGCGGGCGGCGGCTCGGCCAGCTTGAGGTCGTACTTGCCCTCCTTGCCCATGCGGTAGGAGTTGGTGCTGCTGGTGTCCCACTGCACCCGGATCCAGCCGTCCTCGCCCAGCTCGCCGATCACACGGCCCAGGCCAGGAGGCGGGCCATCCTGGGGCACGGGACAAACACACACACACACACACACACACACACACACACACACACACACACACACACACACACACGCACGCACACGCACACGCACACGCACACACAGGCACACAAACACAGGCACAAACCAAACACAAAGCACGCACACGTATATCTTGAGTACATGTTGAATGTTTCACAGTTATGCTACCCGACCTTTAAATGTTGCACAAGTTACAAGTCCAAGTGCTGCCCATGTAAATATTTCCCTTCACACCCACACCCAGTTCTGGTCATGTACCTGGTCTCCCCACTTCCAGTCCTGACCCCTCATGACCCTGGTGCCGATCTTCATCATGGCTGCCAGCTCCGGGCCGGACACGGGAAGAGGGGTGGGGGTCGTCTCCTTCCTGGACTCCTCCAGCACCGTGGCCGAGCCGCCGTGGACCCCTGCGCACAGCTCCTCCTCCGCACTGTCAGTGCTGGGGCCTGCAGGGGGCGACATATCAGCGACGCTCAGATCAGATCGCCGCCGCCGCCACCATAGAACAGAGCAATGCACTGACCTCACAGGGACGCAGCAATTAATCAACGGGCGCACACTGATACTGTGTTTATCTGTGGAAAAGTACGATTCTAACTGTAGAGCGTTCTTTGGGTGCTAACAGATAAACATGTAGAAATGAATACGTGGGCAGCACGGTGGCTCAGTGGTTAGCACTGTCGCCTCACAGCAAGAAGGCCCTGGGTTCGCATCCCGGTCCTTCCAGGTCGTTCCAGGTCCTTTCTGTGTGGAGTTTGCATGTTCTCCCCGTGCCTGCGTGGGTTTACTCCGGGTTCTCCGGTTTCCATTTTTGCATTGCATTGTGTGAATATGAATGAATGTTGGTGGTGGTCGGAGGGGCCGTTGGTGCTGATTGGCAGCCACGCTTCTGTCAGTCTGCCCCAGGGCAGCTGTGGCTACTGAGGTAGCTTACCACCACCGGTATGACTGTGTGTGTATGACTACTGGACTCTGTAAAGCGACTTCGGGTATATAGAGAAGCGCTATATAAAATTGAATTGATTGATTGATTGATTGAAGAATACGTCACAGTGTAAAAGTCACGTTTTCATTTCTGCTATAGACAATTCACTAATCCCACCTTTGGTTCTTCAAGTCAACATTGTGATCGATAACTTAACACAAGAATGTCATCATCTACTTTTAAAGGACCTGGGCGTCCTGAATAAGAGTTCCTGTAGATGCTGTGACGTGACGATGTGAGCTGTTGAATAGCGACATGAGTGAGTTGTGAGCGGTGCCCCTCGGCGGCGGCGGTGCTTGGGTGCGGCAGCCTTACCGATGAGCCGGAGCACGCTCTGGGTGAGCGCCAGCATGCCGGAGTTGAGCAGCAGGCTGAGGCTGTTGGCGCCGTGCTTCAGGGTCAGCATGTGCAGCATGGACAGGAGGAAGCGGGCCTGAGGGATGGTGCCCAGGCTCGGCCCCGCCGGGTTCTCGTTGGTGATGGTCTGCAGGGGAACCGGCTGCACGCCTGTCGGAACCGGAACCACAACCAGAACAGAGCTGGGAGTTTAAAAACAGAACCACCAGCACCTCTTTCTGTGCTTTTACTATATGGGTCGTCTATATGCGTGATTCACTGTACATGTGCAATCAATATATCTGATGAATCTGTTCTTCATACGTCTGGTTCACTTTCAGGTTTCAGGAACACTTTCAGCAAGTCCCAGGCGCTCATACTTCTCAGGTTGATGAACGAGAGCGTGTTATATGGCGCGGCCTATATAAAGACGTGTAATTCAGGAGAGGCTAGAACCCACTTACCCAGCTCTTTAAACTTGACACTGGCCTCTAGTAGTATGTTACGGATGTTGTGAATGGCCCAGGCGTACAGCTTGCCAAAGGTGACCTCCAACAGCATGCGGTTGAAGGGAGGGATCAGGTCCACATCCTTCAGGCAGTCGGAGAGAGGCTCCCTACAGTGGTCACACAGCCAGCACAATCAGCAGTTATCAGTTACAGCAGGGCACAGCTCCGACCATTACAACAGTGCAATAACATGCTAAATCAAACGCCACAGACGTGTTCGGTGACAGATTGTAATTCGGTCACAAGGGAGTAAGGCTTCAACAAGCAGCGTCTTACACCTTTACAGCAGTGAACGCCTCAACAGATAACACTCTCACAAGGAATGACAAGAACATAAACCATCTGTAGATTAAATGACTGCTTGTAAACCTATCCACAAAAGCCAGACACTGTCCCTACGCATCCAAATAAAAGATTTACAGGACACTTCTGAATGCATACTTCACACAGCTTCCTATACAACCTCTAACGGTTAGAAAATCCAAATCACTGTAATTTTTGTTGCTATATTGTAATGCATTGTAAATGTCCTTTTATGAATGAATAAAGTGGGCACACATTTATGAATGAATAAAGTGGGTCTCGAGTGAGCACACATACCCAATATTGGTCCCTTCGGGGATGACCCTCTGCCACCCACAGAGCATGGCGTACTGCACCGAGGGCAGCAGGAAGCTCTTGGACGCCAGCTTCAGCATGGTGTCGATGCCCTCCAGCCTCACCTCTGCCCGCTCCAGCTGTGGGCAAACACCAGCATCAGACCTCACACAACCGACTGATGAAATTCACACATTGGCCACTTATGACATTCAAATCCCACAACACACACACACACACAAACACACACACTCACTAGTGGCTTGAGGGGGAGGGGTGAGGGGGTGTCGGGGGTTCCTGACGGGATTATCTCTGAATCCAAGTATCTGTATGGCTGTGGGTGTCTATGTGCGCTAGAGAAAGTGTGTGGTTGCAGACGAAGTTGTGTGTATGTGTGTGTGTGTGTGTCTCATTTATTCGAGTGTGTGTGTCCTGGGACTAGATGAGGGGCTCAGCCCCTATCCCATATGCCATCTTGGATGGATTTGGCCCTGCGTTGGTGCAGGTGTGTGCAAGATCTAGTCCAGTCCGTTGGCAAGTTAGCTGTGTGTGTGTGTGTGCATGCGTGTGTCTCATTTATTAGGAGTGTGTGTGTCTTGTTTATTAGGACTGTGTTTGTCTCATTTATTCGAGGAGTGTGTGTGTGTGTGTGTATGTATATGTGTGTATGTATGTATGTATGTATGTATGTATGTATGTATGTATGTGTGTATGTGTGTGTGTGTGTGTGTGTGTGTGTGTGTGTGTGTGTGTGTGTGTGTGTGTGTGTGTGTGTGTGTGTCACCTGTTTGAGGAGGCACTTCCTCATCTTCTCCACGTCCAGCGGCTCCTCCTTGAGGGCGAACTCCACTATGGTGCCCATGAGGCTGGTCTGGAACTGGCTGCTGTGGATGCTGTGCTTGAACCAGCGGTACTTCTGCACGTGCGCCACCGTATTCAGCCACTTGTCCTGCTGCTGGGACACACACAGATGCATTTTGACATCTTGGATTCAAACACTGGGTTTAAATGTTTTACTTTAGGCAATGCAATGCAAAAAAAAAGACATTTCACATTCATATCACTTCTTGTTTCATTTAATTTCTGGTTTTGCCCTGCTTGTTCATCAAACCTATGCCCTTATTACGGTGAGTTCCTTCACCTACAGGTCCAAACTGTAGCAGTTTAACTTAGGTTTAAGGCAGACGGATATTGCTGGAATTTCAGATATGCGCTTTCAATTACCCCCTTTTCACAGTCTTGAATCTTATCTTTGTGGACAATAGTTGTGTGGATGAACAATTACTGATTTAAAAAAAAAAAATAGACATAACAGTAGGGATCTAAGGACTTGTCTGAGTGTCTAAACCCCTGGGCTCAGAGGGTGCTCTCTCGTCGGTCTTAAACCCCTGGGCTCAGAGGGTGCCCTCTCGTCGGTCTTAAACCCCTGGGCTCAGAGGGTGCCCTGCTCACAGCCCAGCACATCAAGCAGTCGCTGGCATTACAAATGCCATGTTTTATTAATGCCTGCTCCAGTTGGACAAAGCTCACGCAGGCCCAGTCATAAAACATGCAGGGCTGTCTAACAGGGCCGAGCCACATGAAAGAGAGGAACCCAACAACAGTGTGAGGGCGGGGGACACATGGAGACTCTGATCTCCCCTCAGTCAGACCAAATACGTGTGATCGTGATTCTCCTCAGTCAGACCAGATACGTGTGATCGTGATTCTCCTCAGTCAGACCAGATACGTATGATCGTGATTCTCCTCAGTCAGACCAGATACGTGTGATCCATGTTTCAGCTCACAGGCAAGAGCAGCACAGATGACCACAAGCATACTGTTCAAAAATACATGTGTTCAATGTATACGCAGATGTATAGAAACAACACTGGAACTACTAGCCACTTCTGCTAATGGGGGGGGGGGGGGGGGTAAAACAAAGGAAGAGAGAGAAAAGACAGACAGAAAGGGCAGACAAGAAAGAAAAGAAAGACATAGACAGATGATCGGTGTGTGTGTGTATAAGCAAATCTGTGTGTGAGTGAGTTTGTGTAAGCAAATCTGTGTGTATGTGTGTGTGTGTGTATAAGTAAATCTGTGTGTATGTGTGTGTGTGTGTATAAGTAAATCTGTGTGTGTCTGTGTGTGTGTGTGTGTGTGGAAGTAAATCTGTGTGTATGTGTGTGTGTAAGTAAATCTGTGTGTATGGCAAACCTTGGGGGACTTGGCGGTGGCGTGTTTCTTGTCGGTGGTGGCCGTGGGGCTGATGGGTACAGACAGCCCCTCCTCATTGGTCCCCTCGTTCTCCTGCTTCACCTCCTCCATGTCCGCTGACTCCGACTTCTTAGGCACTGCCAGGGATGAAAGCAACACCCCGTTACACACACACACACACACACACACACACACACACACACACACACACACACACTCTCTCTCTCTCTCTCTCTAAGTCTCAGAGCTGATGCCAAATAGCATGAAACCCCTTTGAAGCTCAGTATGCAAATCAATAAGTCAAACAGCTCAATACTTGAGTCAGAATATTCAGAAAAGTCTAGAAAGGAGTTCTGAGTTATAAATCACCATCTAAAACCTGTTTTGACAGCTGTGCATACACTTTACCCTAGAAAGAGTCAATCCCAATGTTTCTTCAGAAGTGTTAAGGATTGTTAAGGACAACTTTTTTGAAAAACAAAGAACCATTAGTTGGCCAAAAGGCAATCCTCTCAAGAGACCGTTAGGACAGCTGAAGGGCTTCAGAAAGGGAGAAAAAGAGGTGAACATTTCTGCAGCACCTGCGTCTAGTCAGCTGGTTGTGTGAGCGTGAGGGCTGGGGCGTACCTCTCTTTTTCCGGCGGTCCCTGATGAGTTTCTGGGCGATCCTCTTCCAGCGGGGCTGTGAGCTGATCAGCTTGAGCTTGGACACGATGGACAGGTCGTTGCTGACGGCGGGCCGCAGCTCGTTGAAGAGGAAGCGAAGCCGCTCGATCACCGGCGCACACACCTCCTTGTAGGAGCGGCCCTGCTCTTGGTGCGTCTGTCACACAGAGGGGGGGAAGGGTGATGAATGGGGGGGGGGGGGGGGGGTGGTCAAAGTTCAAACATGAAGGGTCAGGGCAAGGGGCACGTGGATGAGACATTGGAGACGGGCTGTGTTGACAACTTGAAAAATGCTTCTGCGGTGACCTTGAAAGTTAACACTAAGGCAACATAGACTTAGTGAAGCAGTTTTTCACACAAGCTCGTGTCTGGGTCACTGTGTCTCCCACGGGCCTCCCAAAACTGCCTTTTCATCAGAAAAAAGCGAAGTGTAAAGAGCACTGCTGTTGAATAATCCTATGATCCTATAATAATCCTATCTATCTGTGGTCATTTTCTCCAGTCATTGTATGCATTGCTCTGTTATTTTGTATGTTCTGATGATGTAGAAATACAAACAGGAGTAGTCAGTTTACCTTTATCAAGGAGCACTTGGCCTGGTACACCACCCGACACGTGTCAATCACTGATTTGGGGAGGGACTTCTGTTTCCCCTGATCCACGCCCAAGGCACATTGATTGGCAAGAGAAAGTGCGACGTGGCCTGCAGGGGGAGACAAAACCTCATCACTAACATATCATCAAGCTCATCGGTTCCCAAACTGGGGTACGCGTACCCCCAGGGGTACGCAAAGTGGTTCAGGGGGTACGCGGGGAGAAAATGTCCGCGATAACAGAAAACGGACGGAATTCGCAGAATGTACCGTTTGAAACAGAATTGCAACTTTGACGGAAACATCATTTTGTGCATCAAAATCGCCCAAATTCCCCTGTATTTTGTCCTGCATCGCAACGATGAACAAGCATTAATTAGAAAACAAAACCACTGAGAAAATGTCACGTCTGTGCTGAACTCCGCTCCGACCACACCCCCCTATTCAACACAGACCTCCGTAGCCTGTCAAATGCATTTGCATCTTCCCAATCGCCTGCATATAATGTTTTTTTAGTCTTCTGTTCTGTTGATGGCTGGCAAACAACAACCTTAGAAGGTTTGGGTCATTTGTGGCACATATTATTCACTCATTTTAAGCCATCAATCTACCTCTTAGTGAACAAAATGAGCGTGAAAAGGAAAACTTTATTTTTTTTCAACGGGGGGGTTTACGCAGCTGGAGATTAAATGTCTGAAGGGGTACGGGACTGTAAAAAGTTTGGGAACCACTGATCTAGCTGATGATAAATAACTTGTATAATTACATTTAACTACATATCCCAACTCTGACAAAGCAATCCCTAATGATATATTATCCTTAATTCTATCTAACTACACATGGTCACAATTATCCTTAATGAAATCAAATGTTGCGTTTTATGTCCTACTCCCCTGTGCCTCTGATCTATGTAGTTCTTGCTTTAAAATGAGAGAAAGCCGTGTTGTTTCTTACGGATACTTGATTAATGTTTGTGAGTTTGTGAGTTTGTGTGTGTGTGTTTGTGTGTCTCACCAAGGTCATGGTGCTTGAGCAGGCAGCAGAGCAGCAGGCGTCCCACCTCCTCGACGGGGTGCTCAGGGGGGAAGGTGATGGGGGCGATGAGGTGGCACTGCTTACAGCAGCGCTCGATTTGGCATAAGAAGTCCTGAAACGGCAGCAGCAAAACACAGCTTAGTGCACCAGACACACACACACACACACACACACACACACACACTCAAATGCATGGCTGCTCCTTACCATTTACATTCCAGATGGATTAAACACCCGAGCATGTTGCTTAAGATATTTCTAGTAATTTCTCGCCATTTCTTCATAATGGTTGAATAAGGCTGTTAGGTCTGAACCGTGAACACACAATCAGTCAAAGGAAGGCAGCCATTCTGAGCCAATTTGCACAGTAACCTTGAAGCTACTTCATTTGTGCTCCATCCTCCACCCGCTGTACCTCCATCCCATCCCCTCCCCACACCCATCGCCCCCTCTTCCGTCATCATGGCCGTACCTTCACAGTGTGGTCCTGGGTGGTGTTGTCAGCGATGGCTTGGAGGAACGGCTGCGCGTGGTCGCTGAGCATGATGCGGCTGGAGTACAGCTTGGCCTTGTCAGGCGTGGTGGTCCCAAGGGAGCTGCAGTGGTCCTCGTCCTTCTCCTCGTTATAGTTGTAGTGGATCTGACTGGTCTGGAGACCACCCGAGAAGATGGACGACTGTAGCCATTCTGAAACACACACACACACACACACACACACACACACACAAAGAGGGACACAGAGAGATAAAAAAGATAAAAAAAATGGTAATGGTCAGGGTAGAGTAAAGCACACATCTAAAATTCTTTACCAAGTAAGGCATTGCCTGCTGCTAGTTGCAGTGTCATTTAAAAATTCCTCCATTCTGGAATTCCTCCAGATGGTCTGCAAAGCAATCATCGGCGTACAGGGCAGTGCCTTCAGACAGGCTCATGTTCAATTCCACAGTCCATGTTATTGAAAGCTTGACAAAATTCTTCATTACAAAGATGCCTCAGATCACACAAACATGTGAAGGCTGGAGCTCATCACTGAACTAATGCATGGATGATTCATAGCCACCCTTCATCTAACAATCCCAATGCACTTTGTACCAGTCTAATGCTTTGAATGCATTTGAGAGAAATGCCCATCCCTACTCGAACGATCACAGAGTGCTTCGCAATGGTTGCGCGCTGTGAGTGCGTTTGAGCGACACTGAACTCACTGGCACATTCGATCTCCATGGGGGACAGGCAGGTGCTCATGGCCAGGTAGGAGGCGTGCAGGCCCAGCAGCAGGCCCAGGTTCCTCTCCGTGTCGATCAGCGGCGACGACAGGCTGCTCAGGTCCGGCGTGGTCACCGTCTCCTGGTTGGGCTGGAGCAGGGAGGGGGAGGGGTTAGTTACTGGAGGGTGAGGGGTCTTCAGAGCTCAACATGAAATGTAACAGTGCAACTGGACACAGCAGAGGGCTGGCAGTTTAACAGATCTCCACTGACGGAAACAATCGATGAAACTTCATGGAAAGCCAGTAGATCTACATAAGGTTGAGGTGAAGGTGAAGTATTTAGTAGATACCTTTATCCAAAGGGACTTGCAAAAGATATTTAAAAAAAATGTAGCTTTTGCTTTTTTCAATACGCCAAAGCTTTCGTATGTACTGCATTGAAGAGAACGAGTACGTTGGAGTTCATCAGTCCCTTCCAAACAAGGGCTCATATTTGGGACAATTAGTGGCTGTAATTAGGTGCGGCCCCATGACAAAAAACTTTAAATTGTTTGTCCATTTATATCACAATGAAACTAACAATTCCAGAGGGGGCTCGCTAATAATGAAGAAAGATGCCTCACTAGGGCAAAAACAGACTGTGATTATGTCTGGTTTTCTTCCATCAGACAACACACACACACACACACACACACACACGCCTATACACACCTCCATGTACTGGCCGACACAGAACGCCTGCATGGACTCTCTGGTGTCCTCAAACTGCAGCGCTGCCTCCAGCGCCACCACTGGGTCCTCACCTGCAAACTGGGCTGTAAAGAGAGACTGGGCTTTTAAAATGGATCCTATAGAGACTGGGCTGTAAAGAGAGACTGGGCTTTTAAAATGGATCCTATAGAGTGACTGGGCTGTAGAGAGAGACTGGGCTTTTAAAATGGATCCTATAGAGACTGGGCTGTAAAGAGAGACTGGGCTTTTAAAATGGATCCTATAGAGTGACTGGGCTGTAGAGAGAGACTGGGCTTTCAAAATGGATCCTGAAGAGAGACTGGGCTGTAGAGAGAGACTGGGCTTTTAAAATGGATCCTATAGAGAGACTGGGCTGTAAAGAGAGACTAGGCTTTTAAAATGGATCCTGAAGAGAGACTGCTCATAGGGAAAACATTCTGAGAGAAACATCAGGGATGCATGCTATCCATTTAATGAAGCTCAAATTTCCATTTGGGTTGGAAAGAGACTATTTTCAGAGACTAAACCTGATACTGGAGGACTTCCTGAAAAGCCTACCGAGGATGCTGTTGCCAGTTAGAGACTGGGCCTGGAAGTCTTTGATGTCGTACACCTTCCCCTCAATGACGGTCCAGAAGCCTCCGTCTTTGTTGTGGTTCTCCAGGTCCGCCTTGCGGATAAGTGACACCTCCTCGTTGTTTCTGGAACTTTGCCCGTTGAAAAAAGACCCTGAATCGAGAAAGATCAACCGTCAAACCTGAGAAGAACCGAATCAAAATTCAACAGTTTCTCCAAACTATTTGTAAAACAGTGCAAATCACTTTGCATGTACTGACAAACTTCTCATGGCTAACTACTTCAACTGAATCTGAGGAATGAATACAAACTCAGAGGTAATCCCTGACACGGTGCTCGAGGTTGGGGTTTGACCTTCACCCCAGTGACCCGCTAAAAAGCCTCTGCCAGCGTACCCATGAGTCCAGGCCAGGCCAGGTCCTCGTTGTCATCCCTCTCGTGGCCGGGCGCCAGGTGGTTGAAGCGGTCCAGGTGTTCCAGGAGCCCCGCCAGCAGCGGGATGGAGCCCGTCTCCTGCATCAGCCCCGCATCCCGCGTCAGCAGCATCACGATGGACACCACCAGCTCAGGCAGCAGCACCCCTACAGGACAGGAGGAAGCACTGCAGTCAATCCTCAATTCTCAACAGTGGGGCACTTCATTGCTCTCCACACCACAGTGGTACAACAGGAACCAAAGGAAGTGAACCAAAACATGAACTGCTGCATCCTGTGCTTGTACCTGAGGTCACATACGATGCACATGTATGTAAGCACAGGTGAATTTGTGGCCATCTTTGCAAGAAGAAATGTAAGTGTCTATTTTTACTTCTCTGATTTAAGTTTGGAAGCTATTACCTGTGAGGTCTCCCTCTATGACGTGGGACACCTCAGCGAAGTGGCGGTGGCTGCTGAAGGCGATGCTGGTGGCCACCGGCAGGATGTCCCCGATGTGAGTGCAGAGCAGGGCGATGTATTTCTTCAGGAGAGAGCCCACGCCCAGGATCTCAGAGTCTGTCAGGGCTGAGAGAGAGAGAGAGAGGGGGGAGAAGGAAGAGAAAGAGTAGGCAGAGAGAGAAGAGAAGGGAGAGAGAGAGAGCAGGAAGAGAGAGAGAGGAGTAGGCAGAGAGAGAAGAGAAAGGAGAGAGAGAGAGCAGGAAGAGAGAGAGAGAGAGAGAGAGCAGGGAGAGAACAGACATCACTCAAGTGTTTTGGCTGAAGGGCCTGTTAGTCTAACTGGAGAGGCAAACTCTAACTCAGCTCCAGTAAACCTGTTCTGATCTTGTCTGTCTTCCAGCTCCACACCTACAGCAACACTGTTAGTGCTGCATAAGGAGAGTCCAGAAAGACCAGAGCATTGCCAGCACAAATGTCAGCATTTAAAACAAGAAAGCGTTACAGTTCCATTGTCATTCATGTAGCCCTTCCGTCATTCCTTGTGATTTTAAGAGAAACGATGAGGTGATTGTAAGAGAAATGATGTGTTGTATAAACAGTGCGAAGCTAGGCCTTGGTCAGCACTGGTGAGCATCTGTGCGGTGCTGCGGCGTGTGTGTCTGGGGAGGCGGTGCGTGAGCTGCAGGAGCAGACAGCATGCTGATCACACTCACTGTATCCGCCCACGCCCGTGCTGCCGGTCACGCCCACGTACAGCTTGCAGACCAGCAGTCTCTGGAAGCGCAGCAGCAGGTCCAGAGAGGCCGAGCGCTCCTTGCTCACGTGCTCCGTGTCCTGGCAGTTGGAGATCCGCCGAGCCACCTCCTTCAGCCGCGCAATCGTCTGGGAGGCGATGTTCCTGTAGCGCGTGCGCACACACACACACACACACACACACAATTCAGCCAAGAGTCCTCAGACATACAGGTTTACATTCAAGCCCAATGCTTCTTCAGTGGAGAAAAGAAAAGGCCATTTTAGAACATCATGAAGGACACAAGAATAGGCCTTCAGCCAGTGAACTAGTTGCTATACTGGTGTCAGCGGTAAAAGCCCAGTGAAGTAGTGAAATAAGTGTTACATGCTAAGAAAGTTTCCCTAGTAGTTAAACAGCGATTTGGCTAAAAAATTATAAAAATAATCTATATTTTCTTCATACATAGGAGTGCAGCTTGAAGTGCTTCTTAATCAGCACATTTTCAGCGAATCATACTCCAAGCTTATCTGGGACAGGTTGTCACCGGTCCTGAAATAATGCCCTCTATATCCCAGCTCAGGGCAGCTCCCACCGCGGGGCTAAACTTAGCCACCTGAGTAATTGCTGGACCAGCTGCACCAGGGGCAGGCTCTGCTTGCTGGCCGACTCGTAGATGCCCGTGTTGATGAGGTCCTTGTCCAGGGTGGTGCGGCAGCGGTGCATGGTGGAGGCGTTGGCCTCCTGCTCGTCGATCTCCTTCTCCTTCTGCGCCTCCTTCTTTGCCTCGATGTCCTGAGGGGAGAACGACCAGGAGAGACACACACACCTCGATTCAAAGTTGAAGGAAAACGCTAGATATCTAATCAAAGTTAGACAGGGGATCTCGACACAACAATTCAACATTTGTGTTTTCACACAAACAGACCTGACATAACCAGGAGAACATTACCAGGTGGTGAATGTGAGACTAACAGACACTCAGTTATGGGACTTCAGGAGGATTTATCAGGAAGAGTGATGGCATTTTTTCAGTGGGGTGCTGAACTGTTCAACTGACCCTTATCCTCTGAAGGGCATCTGAGCTTTCTGAAGACCTGTTTCTGCATCTCCTCTGTGGAGGGCTGTGGGTTGTGACTGGAGGAGAGTGTGTGTGTGTGTGTGTGTGTGTGTGTGTGTGTGTGAGTAATGAATAAGGGATGGGGATGCTGCAGACGGAGTCACACTGACCTGGATCTCGGCAGTGATGGCTGCATTCAGCGCAGACTCCAGACCCCCGTCTGCCATCAGGCTGCTGACCAGCAGGTCGATCATGAAACGCCGGCCTGGGCTCACACTCATCTCATTTCCAGACACTGGAAACACACACACACACACATCAACTTGCATTCTTGCGCTCTAATGTCCTTGTTCATCATTTATGAGGGGCATAAGGAATTCATCAGCGTGTAAAAATCAAAGCTGAGTGTGTGTCAAGCCAGACTACAGAAGAGAGGACACTGTGGGGGCGCTGGAGAAGTAGAATAAGCACTGCAAGCATCATGTGACTCTACATGTTCCTGCTTAAAAAGAACAACAAAAGTTGGGATTTTAAAAACAGCTGACATTATGGTTGTGCTATTCTGAAAGAACAGGGAAGGAAGAGCCACAGCCGGTAGCAGACGCAGGCCCTGTGTCTGCCCCTCTGTGTCTGCCGCAGATGTGATCTAGAACGGACCCGCCATTCATCAGTAGATCAGCCAATCAGATTCTAAATCTACCGTGGGTTTGCACCAGAACAGGGGCCTGTCCACTATGCCGCCAGTGACACACCCAACACAGGGGGGCCCAGTTCAGGTTCTGATTCTGGTTGTGGTTCTGACCTGCACTGGGCAGCAGCGAGGACAGCGCGCGGGCCCTCTCCTCGGCGGTGGGCAGCAGCACCGACCAGCCGCTCTGCAGCACGGCCTGAGCGGCCGCCTGCACCGTGTTGAGCACGCCGCCGTTGCTGGCCAGCGTGACCACCGTCTGCTTCAGGTTGTTGAGCAGCCCGCTGCCCAGACCCAGACCCAGCTCCTCAGGGTCCACTTGGTTACTGATGGCAGCGTGGAGCTGCAGCAAGAGAGAGAGAGAGAGAGAGAGAGAGAGAGAGAGAGAGAGAGAAAAAGAGAAAGAGAGAGAGAGAGAGGGGTGAGAAAGAGAGAGAGAGAGAGAGAGAGAGAGAGAGAGGGGGGGGGGGGGGGAGAGAAGGGAAGAGAGAGAGGGGGAGAGAGAGAGAGAAAGAGAGGGGTAGGAGAAGAAAGAGGGGAGGTAGAGAGAGTGAGTGGGAGAATGCAGGAAAAGAGAGAGAGGGGAGGAGGAAGAGAAAGGAGAGGGAGACAGAAAAGGAGGGGGAGGAAGAACACACACACAAGAGGTTCACTCGCCGTCATCCCAAACACAGAGCTGAGAGCTTCCTGGCGTGGCATGCAGTAGAGCATTCTTATTGCACATCTTCAGTGCCAAACCAAACACCCCGACGCTGCCATGCAAAGTCAATCTCTGGTATGCAGGAAAAATGTAAGCAGACTAAAAATAACACAAGAAACCCTCTTTATGCATTTCAAAGGAAATGATCGCATCTCTAATCTTTCAAGAGCATTTTCTTGTGCACTGCATGACACAAAACTATGCTTCCTTGTGTGGGCAATGCCTGTGTATGTGTATTTTATAGGTTTGGGTAATCTGTGAGTGTGTGTGTGTGTGTGTGTGTGTGTGTTGGTGTCTCTGAATATATATGGTTTTGCTCTTTCAGTGCATCTGTGCATTGCATATCTGGGGTGCGTTACCCGAAAGCCATTGAACAACTACCACAGCTAAATGAGTATTCAAAATGATCTGTTCAAACGTCTCTCTGTCTCCACGGTTACCACGATGACTGTTCAATTATGCTTTTGGGACACACAGTACTGGCTGGCAGTGTGTCTCCATGATTGCAGTCATGGTTGTTTGTCTCTCCATGCATACTTGCCGTGTACATAACTGGTAATACGCACTGCTGCTTGCAAGGCTGTGTGTATGCCTGTGAGTGTGTATGCCTGTGTGTGTGTGCGCGTGTGTGTGTATGAATATACAGTATGTGTGTGTATGTGTGTGTGTATGTGTGTGTGTGTGTGTGTGTGTATATTTCTCAGTGCGTTTCTTACCTGTAGGCGTAGCAGGTTGAGCGTGGCCACCACCATGCACTCCTTCTCCTGCGGCGGGGGCCACTCAGAGCTGCCATCCATGCCCTCGCTCACCTGGCGCAGCAGCAGGTCCAGCTGCTCAAAGGTCATAGGGCACACGTCCACCACGAAGGGCACGCGCAGACCCACTGACCACTCTGAGCATGACGACCAGGCAAAGCTCTGAACCCACACACACACAGAGACAGAGACAGAGACAGAGAACAATCATTACCACTGTTCCTCCATTTATAGCCTCATTTAAAATTCTATTCTGAATGAACAGTCTAAGCGTATGCTTAAGTATGCGTGTGTGTGTGTGTGTGTGTGTGTGGGTGATACATATACATATAATTTCCTTTGAATCATTTTCATGACATAGAAAGCACAGTGCAATTGACCGATCGCGAAACTCCTCCCTAGAACGGCCCTCGTCCAATCATACCTTAGCAACCGCTACTAAGAGAAGAAGGTCCGACAACTTTGAGGTCTGAGCAGCATGGTGAAGCAGTGTGCTTACGGGACTTTTAGATCTGTCACAGAGATTAGAGGGATGCGTGTTTTTTTCCCCGCATTTCCAAAGCCCAAAACACAAGAGGAAAGGTGCCGGCGGTGCATTAAACAGTGTGGGAGACCCCACTCCCACCTCAATATATCGAAAAACACACATATGTCTGCTCCAAAGTAAATGAAGCTGCTTGCAGCTAGCTATGATATCTATCTAGCGAACTACGCTATCGCTAGGTATGATAACTAACTGTCTAGTGGAGAGAACATCCCCAAACAGTTATGGTTCATGACAACTTGTATTATTACCACTACAAGTACATAACTAGTCTCTCCAACTAAAGTGTTAATGTTAAAATCAAAATGTTACCGTCAAAATGTTAATGTTACCGTCTGTAAAATTGCACTCTGAGCTATCCTAGCTAGCGATAGCAAACGCCAGCATTGCAGAACTTTTAACGAACACTTTGTATTTATGCTTGATACAACATTGAACAGAACTTTTAACGAACACTTTGTATTTATGCTGCTGGCGTTTGCTATCTCTGGCCAGGATAGCTCAGCGTGCAATTTTACAGACGTAACATCAACATCGCTAGCTAGGATAGCTCAGCGTGCAATTTTACAGACGGTAACATCAACATCGCTAGCTAGGATAGCTCAGTGTGCAATTTTACAGACGGTAACATTAACATTTTGATTTTAACATTAACACTTTAGTTGGAGAGACTAGCTCGAGCTTAACATACTGTATCAATGTTGAACAAAAGGCCATTATGAAGTTGTTTTATTTTAATCTTTGTGGCATTTTGTGAATGGGCAACCTACTCCTGAGTATCCCAAGGTATGCATAAGGCACAACCTGAGAGCAATAACCTGGCGATCTGATACAAAGCCATAGCATTACATCAGGATCATCATTTTACAAGCAAGTTATCACTACAGTGACTGTGAAATACTTTCAGCAACATGCACACACATCCCTTGAACAATAACGTCACTAGCAGCTATCTTGATCCACACTGGTACGTTACTGTACTGTTCTCTAGATTGTCGCCATCCTAGCTAGCTAGATCGATAGATACCTCCAGTACCAGAGTGTCTCGCCAGAGACGGAATAAATAATAAGAATAAAGAATCTTTGTAGGTTATTAGCTAGCTTGAAATATTATATACATATCTTACCCAGTGGTGAAATAACATGACTAGTCTACAAGGTTTGTGCTGGTTGCATTTAATGAAGAGGTCGTAGGGTTTCTCATTTTTTTTTATTGAGACCTGTATACTTTTGCTTCGATTATTGTTGTGTCCACTTCGTTGTTGATCTTAATATTTTGGATATCCTTCCACTGCATACTGCAGTCCCTTTTGCCTTGATCTGGAGGATATCGTGGAGGTATTACTCCAAAAATCATCACTCACACTGACAGCTATAGCGCTTGTCCCCGTACTCGCCATGGCTTTTAGCTTGACAGTTCCGGGAATTGTGTCGGACGTAGCAACAGTAACTAAGGGGGCGGGGCCCTGGCGATCGGTCAATTTACTCAAGTGCTCCATGAATACATTCAATACAAATACTATCCCTCTCTCATCAACAGCTGCTTGTAGTGCTATTAAACCATATACTGTACCAACATTCAATGACAAAAACACCCAGGATATAGTTGTGCACTACTTTATATATTTGCCTGTGTTGTGACTGAAAGATGAGTGTGTCAGGTGAGTGTGAGCACAGCCAGGTGATCAGTGCCTGTCCATACTTTATATATTTGCCTGTGTTGTAACTGAAATCTGAGCGTGTCAGGTGAGGGTGAGCACAGCAAGGTGATCAGTACCTGTCCAGGGCCACAGGCGATGCCCACGATGTGTTTGGAGTTGAGGCCAGGTAAGGCCTTGGGCTGCTTCTTGTTGGAGAAGAGCGTGTCAAAGTGCTGCAGTTTGTCGTTGCTGCCCCAGCTGTGCACCTCACCGTCGTCAGTGAGGGCCAGGCAGTGTGTGGAGCCCACCGCGATGTCCACCACCTTTTTACCTGAAACACAAACACCACAAGGGATCAATCAATCAATCAATCAATCAATCAATCAAATCACACTCAATCAGTTCAGGAGATTGAAACGATTACAAAAATCTAAAGTTCATTTAAATGATGCCTTAGTATTTATCATTTCTGTTAATGCCAATGTAACGACTGCATTCATTTACATGAAAATCTCCGTATTAATGAAAAATGTCAACCAGTGTCAATCAGCATGGGAACAATGAGACGTTCAAAAGAGGAGAGGGGTTGGACTTTGTGAGCTGACCCTGTAGACTGTCCAGCAGTTTTGGGTAGCGGACGTGCTCGTCGGTGCCGTGGCCCAGCCTCTGGTTGTCTCCCTTGCCCCAGGTGTACACCTGGCCTTCTTTGGTGAGGGCCACAGAGAACTGGCTGCCGCAGCACACCTTCATGATGTCCAGGTCCTGCAGCTTCTCCACCAGCTTGGGCGTCTTGCAGCCATCGCTGCCCCCTCGGCCCAGCTTCCCGTAGTCCCCATCCCCCCACGACCACACCTGGCCTGTGGTGACACAACCAAGAGGGGGGGGGGGGGGGGTCATACCAGAGATATTCCCAAAAACATCTGCTAGTTTTCATAACTTCATCATGAAAATTAACATTTGGATTACTCAAGAATGTATTAGCCTTAACCTAATTCTGTGATAGTTAGTAAAATTGACATTACATATGAATTTTTTTTTACATTTTTTTAAATGACATTGTCACGTCATTTAAAACCCATTTTCTATATCTCCTCCAGGACTTGCAGAAATGACCCCCCCAGACCCACTCCCACTGCTACACAGGGTCCCTCATGTCTGTAAGGTGACGGGGGTGTTTATTTACCGTTCTCAGTCACACAGAGAGTCTGTGCGTCTCCACTACCGCAGGCCACGTCCAGCACCTTCAGGCCCTTTAGTGCAGTCACCGGCATGGGTGTGGTCTGGTCTTCACTGGAGCCTGAGGAGAGACCAATCAGAACGGTCAGAGCCTGAGAGACCAATCAGAGCCTGAGGAGCGACCAATCAGAACGGTCAGAGCCTGAGGAGAGACCAATCAGAGCCTGAGGAGCGACCAATCAGAACGGTCAGAGCCTGAGGAGAGACCAATCAGAACGGTCAGAGCCTGAGGAGAGACCAATCAGAACAGTCAGAGCCTGAGGAGAGACCAATCAGAACGGTCAGAGCCTGAGGACCCTGCTGTAGAGGAGCCAACTCTCATTCGCTCAGAGCCACTGTGGCTGACGGTTTTTAAGGTGCAGTCTTTGATTATAATGCTTTACACTTTTCGTTGAGTTTTGCAAATTTAAAAGTGGTAAAAGGAATAAGATCCTGCAGGAGAGCAGCCCAATCTCATGCTCTTAGAGCCAAGCAGGAAGAATCGCTGCCTCCGCTTGTTTCTCATGTTAGCTCTTTCTCCCACTGACTGATTATACGCATCATGTGCGCTACTGAGACAAAACATGCAGCAACTCAAGAAGCCCTCAGGAGATGACCGGCACTCGTCCTTTAGATCACACAAATAACTTAATTAGGATGGATCCTTTTAGAGTGAATGTATCTAAATGTGTGTGTCTGTACTTAAATGTATTTGTGTGTGTGTGTGTGTGTGTGTGTGTGTGTGTGTGTGTGTGTGAGTGTGCGTGTGTGTGTGAATAACCAACCGTGGCCCAAGCGGCCGTAGTTGCCGCGGCCCCACGTGTAGAGTTCTCCTTCAGCTGTGATGGCGGCGCTGTAGGTGCTTCCACAGGCGATCTGCACCACGTGCTTCCCTGCCGGCTTCCCTGCGAAGGCTGCAATCACGGTGGGCTCCTCCAGATACCTGGGGCCAGGTGGGACAGGAACAGGAATCAGGCACCACACCAGCAACACAACGATGGCATTCCCGTGGGAAATATGTGCTTAGAGATTATTGTTCATGATGTAACTATCACATAATATGCCAAAGTGGATGGTGCATGTCATCTTGACTACAAGAAGGATTATGCATCCCACTG
Source organism: Clupea harengus (assembly GCF_900700415.2). NCBI lineage: Eukaryota > Metazoa > Chordata > Actinopteri > Clupeiformes > Clupeidae > Clupea > Clupea harengus. The sequence continues at coordinate 24,672,650 of NC_045161.1, forward strand.
CACCCGTTATGAAGGACAACAAAGGAACTGTGCTTTGATGATGTTGGGCATGAAAAGGCAGTGAGCCGACATCATTTCACCCTAATGCATCAAATGCCTTTTGGAAAGAGGATAAACGAGCCGTTCATGAAATGCCTTTTGGAAAGAGGATAAACGAGCCGTTCGTACGTGTTGTCTCCGTGGCCCAGTCGTCCTCCGTCTCCACAGCCCCAGGAAAAGATCTCGCCGTTGGCCGACAGGGCCAGGTAGTGCAGGCCGTCTGGGTGAGCAGCCAGCTTCACGATCTTCCGCGATGACATGGCATGAACTAGGATGGGAGTCTTTGGAATAAACGCAATCCTTAGTATTCAATATCACAATCAAACAGGATCATCCCTCACAGTACAGCTCACATTGCATAACTGGAACACACACACACACACACACACACACACACACACACACACACACACTCTGCTTACCAGGGTGGTGTTCTTGTAGTTCTGGGTGTAGACGGCCCCGGTGCTGGCCAGGATGAGGAAGCCCTTCTCAGAGCCGACGATCTGGCTCACCCCCAGGTTGGACAGGGCCTTGCACTGGATGGGCCCGTTGACATTGGCATAAGGCTTCCAGCCCAGCAGGCCCCAGCCAATGACCTCCTGAAGGGTGCCCTGCAGAAACAGTCATCATGATGAGACAACTCATCAGATCATCACAGTCAAGTCCAATCAATAAATACTATACAATAATGAGTATAGAAATACAAATTCATGACAAATGCTGACATACGTATCAGTGTAAATAGTTTTAAGCTATCATTTTAACGACTGAAGATCTACTTGATAAGTGCAGTTATTTTTGCTTCATACGGTCAGACTGAACATTCAATGCTGGAAGATCAGGGTCTACTTAAGACGCGTGGTCAACAAGCGAGGACAAGACATGAAATCTACACTGAATATTAGTCTCATTTCCTAGGCATGACAAGAGTCTGAGACAAGTCCCTGTCTTATTCCCTCTAATGTCAGCGTCGAGCTGAAACCAGGCCTGGTTCCTGTAACATCATAGCTGTAGGCCAGAGCGCAGCCCATTTATAAACTGGAGAGAGGGGGCCTTGAATGGCTGGCTGGCTGGGAAGAATGAGTTCTTTATGAGCCAGTCTCCCCTGTGGGGTGCAGTTATCAAAAGCTTTCAGGGGAGGTGAGGGCAGGCCAGCGCTGCCTTACATAATGCACTCCATAAAACATTCCCTCCAAAAGTATCAAAGTAAAAGTCCCCAAGGAGCAGCCCCTCATTTAGATGGCCAGCAAAACCACATGTGCAAAAATGTACATCTAAGACAGTAAAATATAAAACAAAACAGACAGGTCATTTTTTTTTAAATCTGATGAATTCACTAGGAATAAAGTAGGTAAGTGTGAGAACTCACATTCATATTTTACATGAACCTGCTTGCTGTGCACAAAGAAAGCTTAAAAAGTTACTGTTGGGTAAGTCAGAGTTATTCAATGTCTTTTGTGTTCCAGCTCCCTGTTCTCCTAATGCAGTCAGTCTCTCTTATGACGGCGAGAGAGAGAGAGAGCTGCTAAACTTAGAGTGAATCTGAAGTCGGAGTCTGGAGTCTGAGCTTGTGAGCAATGAGGCCACACGCACAGTTACCAAAGCATCTCCCTCTAGACTGCCTGTGGGGGTGGGGGGGGTTGTATCTCGGGGGGGGGGGGGGGGGGGGGGGGGGTTGTATCACAGCAGTGTGGAGCTGGGGTTTGTGCTACAGAGAGAGCCCTACTGTTGACCTGCCCATGTTAAACATGCACTGAAGCACAAGGAGACGGAATCAAGTGAGGAAATACCTGAATGTTTCCGTGGTCCTCCAACAGAACGGGAAGAGACAGAGAGAGTGATGTTAGTAAAGCCACTGTCAACACGGATTAGGTCAATGCAAACACTGCACTCTGAAAATCATATTAGAGGCTATTTAGCAATCGCAAAGACTTTGTGTAGGGGGAGCTATTAGCGGTTAATGCATAACTGCACAAACAGTGTAAGATCGCAAGAGATTATTCTCTGGGCAAGTTTGGGGGAGGGGGGTGAATAGAATGCTGAAAAAGGCTTTAAAATGTTTACAACATGCCAGAGCGGAAAGTAGTTTAAAGCAAGGTCACTGAACATCTTAACACAATAACTGCCAGAGGGGTTTGACCCCTGACCCCTACAGTGCCGAGTCACTGAGCATCTTAAAAGACCCCATTACAAAATGTAAATGTTGATATGTGATATCTTACTGGTTTAATTATGACACCTTGTTTTACTTATATTTATTTGTTTTTCTTAAAGGATGCTAACTGCTAACTAAAGGTTCTACTAATACTACAGGTTGGGGTATATAAAAGTGGCTCTGTGTAGTGGTTCTGTATATGAGGGCGAGAGAGTTGAGGTGTGGTGCGGAGAGGGGTACCTTGCTGGACGTGGGGGAGCTGCACGGAGGGGGGCTGCAGGGGTTAGCCAGCCGGTCCAGGTGCGCCATGATGACCACGGCCGTCTGCCGCAGGTCGATAGCCAGGTCATTGTCCTGAGGAAGGGTCAGGTAGCGCAGGAAGCTCTCATTAGGGCTCAGGGGAGCGGAGAGGATCTGAGGGGAGGTCAGAGGAGAGGGGTCAGAGGAGGTCAAAGAGGGGACGCAGTGCTATTGTCCATTCATGTCAGCTGACCTGACCCTCCTGAAATCAGCCAGTCATCAAACTCTTACAACAATCACTGATGAAGCAGAGTCAGCACAACCTCAAGATATTTCTCTGAGCAATTACACTAAGAGGAGCTGAGAACCATGATTTGTTGAGCTCTAAGTGGACCAAATCTGGAATCCCCCAACTCTGGGCAATGCATCATTTGAGACGAGCTGAAAGTTCTCCACGGCACCGGCCCACGGTGGAGGTTCCTGTGTTCAACTGGGGGAGCACAGCGCTCACACCCCCAAGGTCAACACATGCTGATACAAATACTGCAAGTTGCTTCGTATAAAGTGACAGCTAATTAAAAGAAATGTAAACTCTCACCTCCACCTCCTCCTCGGGGATGGGCTCCTCCTTGCTGCTGTGGATGTTGTGGAGGCGCTGCAGGAGGGGCAGCAGGGGTGCGCTGGTGCCCTGGGTGGAGCGCTCGTTGTCCATCTCCCGCGTGCCGTTGTCCCACAGACGCAGCAGCAGCAGCACCGCCGACAGCAGTTGGCTGTATGGGGGGAGAGGGGGGTTGAACCATATGAGGCAGGTGTGTGTGTTGCAGGAGTTCTCGGGTGTCATCTCCTGTGAGGTGTACCTCAGGCAGGTGTGTGTTGGCCAGGTGTAATCTGCTGTGAGGTGTCTGTATGCAGGTGTGTGTTTTTCAGGTGTAATCTGCTGTGAGGAGTACAGACTGTGAGGAAGCAGGTGTGTGTTGTTTGGGTGTTCTCTGCTATGTGTTTGCAGGTGTGTGTGCGTGTTGCTCAGGTGTTATAGTGTGTTTGCAGGGGTCTGTGTTGCTCAGCTGTTCTCTACTGTGTGTTTGCAGGTGTGTGTGTGTTGCTCAGGTGCCCTCTACTGTGTGTTTGCAGGTGTGTGTTGCTCAGGTGTTCTCTACTGTGCGTTTGCAGGTGTGTGTTGTGGCAGCGCCCTCACCTGAGTGTGCCCCTCTGCACCGCCAGCTCCAGGAGGATGGCCAGGGCCAGGTGTTGGTCCTGCAGGGGAATGTTGCTGGGGCCTTTGCCACTGGCACTGCTGTGCACATCACTGCACACAAGAAGAAGAAGAAGAAGAAGAAGAAGAAGAAGAAGAAGAAGAAGAAGAAGAAGAAGAAGAAGAAGAAGAAGAAGAAGAAGAAGAAGAAGAAGAAGAAGAAGAAGAAGAAGAAGAAGAAGAAGAAGAAGAAGAAGAAGAAGAAGAAGAAGAAGAAGAAGAAGAAGAAGAAGAAGAAGAAGAAGAAGAAGAAGAAGAAGAAGAAGAAGAAGAAGAAGAAGAAGAAGAAGAATGTTAGATAGTGAAGGTGAGGCACAGTGGTCTTCTGCATTTCACCCACTGTGACCAAATGTTCAGACACAGGTGCACAGGGGCTACAGACAGAGAGGTCAGGTCACAGCATGATTCAGTACTGGTCAGAGTGGGGGTGGAGGAGGCTATACTTCAGTACTGGTCAGAGTGGGGATGGAGGAGGCTATACTTCAGTACTGGTCAGAGTGGGGATGGAGGAGGCTATACATGGCTTCTGTGGGGAGCACTGACCTGAGGAACTTGGTGGCTCTCTCCACGACCTCCAGCCACACGGACGACACGGTGCCCTCGTCAAACAGAGTGGCTTCTGGGAGAGCGCGCAGAGCGTCCAGGGACTCCTGGAGCAGCTCACTGCACAGGTCGGCATCATCACCTGCAGGAGACCACAGAACAGTGAGAGGGATTAGTTCTGGCTGAGGACAATGGAACCCGAATGCTTCAACACCTCTAACGCACGTGCAAGATACTTTGGAGAAAACTGTCTACCAAATGATTAGATGAAAACGTAAATTAATAAAACCGTCTCTCCCTCTCTGTTACCTTCCCTCCTCCTCCTCCTCCTCCTCCTCCCCCTCTCTAGAGGTCTGTCTGCTGGGCAGACCTTGCCCAGGGGTCAGGGAGGGCAGCTCATGTTTCAGAGGGGTCTGAGAGAGCAAAGCCAGACTGTCCCTCCCCACCTAACTCCACGCAACAGCCACAGCTCAACCAGACCTCAACCACAGCTCAGCCACAGCTCAACCAGACCTCAACCACAGCTCAGCCACAGCTCAACCACACCTCAGCCACAGCTCAGCCACAGCTCAACCACACCTCAGCCACAGCTCAACCAGACCTCAACCACAGCTCAACCACACCTCAACCACAACTCAGCCACAGCTCAGCAACAGCAACAACATCTGCCTAAAGCAGTCTAGAGTCCTCATCACCCCCCCCCCCCCCCTTCTAGATAAACTCACTGCCACATAAACAATCTTTTTAAATATTTCATATTTCAATTAGCTTTTAAAACTGCAATTACAAAGTAGTGCAACATTTTGGATGGTAGGATCTTGGAGAGCAGATATCGCCACATCCATCCCATACCTCTTCTACCATTCTATTGCATAAATGCACAAATAAATACAGTTTGAGACACCGAAGGATGAAAATGAATTTCCATGCAGCTTTCTCCGTTACGGGCTTCCATGAACACACAGATAGACGCTCTTTTATCTCATGTGTGTATGGCTATAGGGTAGAGGTTATGAGACGGAGTCAAGTTACATAATCCCCAGTGTCCCATGTCTCTTTATGTGCTCATCAGTGGGGGCTTTACATTGCCTCTCTGACTGAACAGGTGACAGTCATCCCCTCACATAGGCACTTTAACACACACACACACACACACACACACACACACACACACACACACACACACACACACACACACACACACACACACACACACACAGCTAACTTGCTAACAGACTGCCCTAGCTCTTGCCTAGATCTTGCACACATCTGCACCAACGCAGGGCCAAATCCATCCAAGATGGCATATGGGATAGGGCCTGAGCCCCTCATCTAGTCCCAGGACTTACTAATGGCAATTAGATTACCCCCCTACTCACTCAATCACCCTCATACACATGGCACACTACATGGATCCTTATCTAAACAGGGCTGAATTCCTGAGCTGAGGCCTCTGATTGGAGTCAGCCATGCACAAACAGCAGAGGGGTCACTGAGGGCTGACCAGAGACAGAGAGCTGAACAAGCAGTGCTGGGAGGGGGATGCGTACGCACCAGATCAAAGGGTGTCTGATGGAGGGCGTGGGGTAGTGGAGTAGTGAAGGCTGGGAGGGAGGTGAACGTCGGGTGTGTGCTTACCTGACCTCCAGGCTCTGCGTAGGAAGGCGAAGGCGAAAGAGAGGGCCGCCCTGGAGCCCACCCGGGCCAAGCCCTCCACCCCTTTACTGGCCGGCCGAGTGCTGGGAACACACCATCAAATAGAAATAAAGCAAATGTAACGAGTATAACAAGGATAATAAGGATTCCTATCAGGTGTTTGAAGGGCAATCTATAATCTATACATATATATGTATACTGTAATACAATAACATCACTTGCTGTCATTTAGCATAAAAGCACCTACCAAATGAAATATGTTGGGGGGGGGTTTCTCACCTCTTGTTGTCGACAGCAGGTACAGGCGGGGTGGGGGGGCTCTTCCAGCGCACCTTGTACTTCTCGTCCATCATGCTGTGCGTGAGCGAGATGAGGTAGCGCTCAAGGATGACCAGCCGTTGGCTCAGTCGCCGTGCCGACAACGTGCTCTTGGCCGTCAGCGACGACAGCTTCTGCTGGTCATCCACCAGCACCATCAGACAGTCCTTCAGCTCGGTCTCCTCTGCACATGTACGCACACACACACACACACACACACACACACACACACACACACACACACACACACACACACACAGACACACAGACACACAGACACACAGACACAGACATGCAAGGAGCCCATTTAGTGTGCAAATGGATAACATTACATTACCATCTATAATTCATTCATTTCACAGATGCCTTTATGCAGAATGGATTGCATATTATGGTGCAGCTACTTCCTGCATTCATTTTCTCATCATTCCATCTTAGAACAGGGCAGACCCTTCCCTTTAAACGATTAGAGTTCCATCTTATAACAGGGCAGACCCTTCCCTTTAAACGATTAGAAGGATGCTCCCTGAAACACCAATACAGTCCTGTAAAAATGTTCTGGTAACCAATCCACTAATTCAATGTTTAATTTCAATCAGGACGACTTTTGTTTGCCACAGTCTAGACAGCCATGGTGTCCACAGTCCACAGTGGCACCTTGACCTTGTGTTTCATATGCCAATCTGCTTGTTTTGAGTTCACAAAGAGGCCCGGTAGTGACCTGCTATGAGGGCTCCATAAGACAGGACAGGCAGGCCAAAATAGTCTACCTAAAATCCACTTAAGCTGTGCGTAAGCCATCTGAGCAGACATACTGGCCTGCCTTGCTATTCTCCAGCCCTGGACGAGGTCAGGGTGCAGAATCTGCTATGGCCCCGCTCTCATGAAAAGGCCAGTGTGCGTATGTGCGTGTGCGTATGTGTGTGTGTGTGTGTGTGTGTGTGTGCGCGTGTGTGTAAGTGTCAGCAGCACTTAACTTAAGACTCCTAAAAACGTTACGGCCTGCCAGTGCGTAATCACACAAGTTCTGCGTTAAAACGCCAAGTGGTGCTTGTGATGTTGACATTTATACACAACAGCTGTTAACTCCACTGCTGCTGCTGTTATGTGCCTGTGTGTGTATGTGAGAGTGTGTGCGCACACACACTTCTCTGCCTCTTCAACAGACTCCAGCTCATGAACTCCACCCAAGCTTCCATGGAGCTGAAGGGAAGGGGGCACATGGTATGGAAAGACTCCTGCTCTCCCTCGCATGATGAAGGGCCAGTCCAGGGTCATGGGGACAGGGTGCCTCTGCTTCACTGAGAACATGACTGATCTCTACCACAGACCACATACATCATACAGCAGCCCAGCAGCCCAGCAGCCCAGCAGCCCAGCAGCCCAGCAGCCCAGCAGCCCAGCAGCCCAGCAGCCCAGCCACCCCACACAGCACACAGAGAGGCACTTAGCCCGTATGGCTCAGGTAGCAGCAGGGAGCTCAGGAGAGGAGAGGTGGGGTAGGGGTAGGGGGGGGCGGGGGGGGGGCACTGATGGAAAGTTAGAGGACTTTAAGGTTTAATGGGGAATTATTTAAACCGCGCTGTTACAGCTGGATGGCGGCTCTAAGGGCACTTTGCGTCTCTCCAAAAGAGGTAAGCTGGTCAGAGAGCCTCTCTGTTGTCACCCCCCCTCGCTGCACCCTGAGGAGGCACACTGGCACAGCTACTTGGATCACTGGCATTCAGATCGTTTGTCAACTTGCCAATCATGCATACCCCAAGGTCATAGGTTCAAAGCCAATGAAGGACAGCAACACAAGCTCCACAACACAGTGCTGTGCTGCCAAGATAAGGCTAAGGCACGGCATAGCTGTCTACGTAACTAGGAAGTCCATCAACAACCTCTCAACCGTTGGCTGAGCTGGGGCAGCGAATGCTGAACTTCCCGGAACCTGTGAGTGTGTGGTAGGCTTGGGGGGGCACTACTTATCACAGACTACAGGCCTGCCTCCTAGCTAGTCTCCTTGTGTTACACACACACACACACACACACACACACACACACACACACACACACACACACACACACACACACACACACACACACACACACACACACACACACACACACACACACACACACACACACACACACACACACACACACACACACACAGCAGATTATCAGAGTCAGACAGCAGGAGAGCAGCAGGCTCCACCCAGGCCAGCATGTAAACACATCCCTGGGTGACGCTGCAGGTCTGCATTGCGGGAAGGGGGGGGGGGGGGGGGGGGTAAAAATAACCCCCTTGGCCCACCCACCCGCGCACACACACACAAATACAAACAGACACAATAACAAACAAAAACCACACACACAAATCACACAACCGCATGCATACAAACACAAACGCGCCCACACACAGATAAACACGCACAGACAAAACACACACCCACACATACAAACACTCTGTTCACACTGGCCAGACGAGACTCGAGCCCTCCCCCCCCCACACGTGCCAGGGCTGCTGCTGGCCCTCACACAAGCGTACCCCCTCACGGACACCCCGTACCCCCCACCCAACCCTCCCACCCCATTCCCCCAAATACTGGGCCGCTTTTAGACCTGGCAGAGCCAACCGGCTCCATAGACGCGAGGAGCTGGGGGCTGAGGAGCTGGGGTGTGAATATGATGGAAACTCATCACGCTCAGAAGTGTCAGTAGCAGGTCTCTGGCACACGAGGCTCAGGCGACAGTGAAGCACAGCAAGTGCGCGGCCCAGGACAGTAAAAGCCCAGCACAGATGAGAGAGGGAGGGAGGGAGGGAGGGAGGGACGGAGGGCACACGTGGGAAAGGAGGCAGAGGTCAGGCAGTCTCTAACGAGCCAGGTCGGGATATTTCAGGAGCCACCCCAAGGTTGACATGCAGTCACATAGTCTTTGTGAAGATTCCCTGAGATCGTCCACCTGAAGGTTAATGCAGATTGGGACCCAGAGCAGTCATGCAAACTAAGCTCTGTGTGTGTGTGTGTGTGTGTGTGTGTGTGTGTGTGTGTGTGTGTGTGTGTGTGTGTGTGTGTGATCAATTTCTCCATTCTCTTCCCAGTGTTCCCACTGTTTATATCAATTTCGTAATGACAACAAAAGTCCCCATGAGGCACGTGACCTGTCCACCCTGTATCAGAGGACAAGAAGCCCAGAATCAGCACCAGCTCGACTCAGCACTTCCTGAGCCCAACCTGCCTCCCCCACCCAGAGGTGTGTTGCGAGCGAGAGTCTCCACCCACCTGGTTGCCGCCCCCAGTCCCACATCTCGATGATGGAGTGATGGACAGACGTTGCCACCGCCTCCTCGTCCTCTTTCTTCTCTCGGTCGTTGGAGTCATCTTTCTTCTGGGTGCCAAGACAGTCAGCACAGTCCTCTGAGGGAGGGAGAGAGAGAGAGAGAGAGAGACACGGAAAATTCCGGAATTAGGATTCTCAAAGGAATGCTCTCCGTGAACTGCAACCAAAAAAACAAGCATTTCAAGATTTCTTTCAATAGGGAACTATTCAAGATGATGGCAGGTGATAACATTTATCAGCATTCCCAGGGCATTGTGGTTGGGCTTCTCGAATTCCGGCTAAAATCATAAATCACGATTACTTTGGTCAATACTGACATCACGATTAATTAACACGATTATTCATTCAATGTTTCTCCAAGGATTTTTTTTCAGCAGTGGTGTGGTTGTGCACGTGGATATGAGCCTCCGACGCTGGACCCTCAGTGCTTTTGTTTAATAGAATATTTTTGTACTTTATTAGTAGCAGTATCATCAATGCACATCATGTTTATACTATTATATTACCACATTAACTTATATTGTTCTTTAATTATTAGAAATAGTAAATATACAGTAATAAGTCATATGTAATATACACAGACAAGAGCTTTAGTTAATTTGAGTGAGTTTTTTGCATGTTCAGTTGAATAGATAAGTACTGTAGGCCCACACTGATTAATGGTGCCATTTGAAAACATTTCTGCTGGTTATGGTGTTGTTTTGTGGGGATGTGGTAAATAATCTTGGCAACATTTCATACTCAACACGTTGACGGGTGGCAGATCAGATGAGATGCTAACGCTCGGTGTGGGATTGATTTTTATAGGCTAGCCTTTAAACTGGTATGCTGCTATAACTGAGAAAGTTAATAGTGTCTTCAACTGGGCTGTAGTGAATAACACTAAGAGAGCAGATTGCTCTTCCCTGATTGCTCTTCACTGTGTTTAGTCAGATTTGGACATTGAAATGTGCATGAGAACCACTATACTCAACATTAATATCTCCATGTTTAAAAAAATGTCCAACTACACAGCTAGTCTTTTACAGTAGACTACTCCCTTAACTTCTGACTGGCGTTAGTTATTTGCCCCATAGATTAGGCCTGTATCATTCAACTACAGTATCTTTAGCTTGTTAACGAATGTAACAGTGTGTTTCTTCATTAATATTAAACTGTGTGGAATTTTGGCAGTGGCACTACTTATTTAGTGGCTGTGTTTGGGCACTGTTAAGGAAATGAGTGCGTTGGATTTATAACAGAATTTATAACAGAAGACAACCAGGGCATCATTGTGAAATGGGGCACATTCATCGTTTTCTCTTGATTATGTCGTTTTCATAATCGTGGAAGCCATAATTGTAACTGAAATTGAAACTTCTGTTAATTGCACAGCCTTGCATTGTGGGTATCGTTGTTCTTACCTGGGTGAGCAGACTCTTCGCCATCAAAGACAATCTCCTCGTCCTTCACCATCTCATTCCACATCTCTGTGAGCCCCTCTGGAGAAAAGGCGCGCTGGGGCACAGAAGAGCAGACAGCACAGAAACGTTAGCCAGCCTTCTCTCACAGACAGGACACTGCTATATAACGCCAACCATGACATATAGCAATGGGTGGAAACATCACGAGGACTGTATTTGCCTCCTGGCATTTTCACACAGCCGTGAACACCACAGCAAACAGCTTTCAGGCTCCTCTGGAGTCTCATAAAGCTGCTGCTTAACGGACTGGAGACATTACCATCCCTCACATGTGATCACACACACTGTACTGCTATATCTACAGGACTAAATAAAAGACAAACACACACTCTGGGGGGGGAAAGGAGAATTCCTTTATAAAACTTTTTTGCCCATCATGCAGAGCTCTGCTCCCAGCGGTAATCCCTCACAGGCTGATATAAATCTAATCCCTAAATACCTACTGCTGTTCTCACTGGGCCTCCAAGGGGGCACTGACTGAGAAAGAAACCTCATCTTTCTCAACACAATGCAGTTTACTGCATTACAACCTCCCGTGTGATTCATAGACTAACAACTGTGAATCCATCCAAGGCTGTAGGGGGAACACTACCATCTGTGTGGCATGGCTGCTGCTGCTGTGTGCAGTGGAGCTTGAGCTGCTTTTAGGAGGCTGGTGGAGGACTAGCTGGTGAGACCGGTTTCAACGATGAGACAGAATCACACTATACCTTCATCCACTGTTCAAGTGCTCACTTGTAGCAGAAATAGTGTGAGGAGAGAACCCTTATCTCACGCGCAAAGACAATAAGAAATACGCACAGCAGGTGATCATACAGGGCATTGCCCTTTAGAGAATGAAAAGTGTTCACTGTTATCAGAGTGGGTACAAATTCTGCAATATCTGGTTGAGTCAGGATAGCATAACACATAGGCTAGCTCACATATGGGCTGTAAAAAACTGAAGATAGGCTCCCTGGGATAATGTCATAAAAAATGTAAAGAGCATAGCAAGTACAAGCTGGAAACCTTGAAATTCCATGGCAACAAGTTAAAGCATCCAGGCCAGTAGCTAAGGTCTTTGATCTCAGACTGGATCTCAAATGTATTGTGTTATTCAAGTTCTTGCTGGACAGAATATAGGCTATGGCATTTGGTGTACAGATGAACATGACATTTCAGAATTCATAATGCTTTCTTTATGATATGCAAAGCTTTCAAATATCACAAGCTTAAACTAATTTGTAGATCCAATCCCATAAACTTGAATTACAAGCCGTTTCACCCAATTGATATTCAGAGGATAGCCTAACCACTATATACAGAGACACAGAGGTGTTCCGTCAAAACACAGACCATTCCTCAAAAGACTAAAGAAATGAACTAGGCCTATGACCAAGCCAGCACCTCTCTAGACAAAGATAGAAACACACGAACATATTGTTCTTAAAGACCATGAACCTATGTTATAATACTGGAGGACTACTCACTAGCAGGGGTCACACCATGAAGTCAGCTCCTAAGCAGCCAGCTCACACGACTTATCACTTCAGATCAGAACAGATCATGCCCCAATGTCCAATTTGCGCACCCAACTGAGAATTTGACTTTCAACGAGACTAACTCCGAAGCAGAAATGCTGAACAGCACACTTAGTATTATAATACAAGCACTACTGACAAACTTAAGAGCAACCAGTGACTTTCTAAGATTTGAGTGTCAAATGTCAATAACATTACACTGGACACCCCGGTTGGTACATCTATAGGTGATGCAACGGCAGCAGCTAGAACATCCTAAATAAGGAAACAAACATTGAACGGGATCTTTGAGCAATAAAGTCCAATGACTGAGCAACCACACTCACGCACAGACAGGCAAGATATTTAACATAGCTCTAAAGAGAAGGATATATGCCGGGTCTGGTTGCCGAGTGGCGGCATGAGAGTAACGCAATGAGACAGTGTGTTCTGAAATAGTGAGACAGCCTTTTCCAACAGACTGGCCATTGGGGAACAGCATCAGCTTCAGTGAGTATTCCTCCACAGTCAGTACTCAGCAATCAGTAAACTTCCAAGCGCAAGGCAGTCAGATGACCTCTCCGATCCAGCAGAAAGCTTTCACTTTTCTAAATTTAGGCTCCTCACCAACAAGTGTCACTATGACATGTCTAAAAAATATTTTAGATGGACCAGTGACATTGATGATTTCTATGACAAGGTGTCCAGGGACAAGTGTTCACCATTGGGGTTCAAGGTGTCTCACAGCAAATTAAGACAGAGCTCTGATCATATACTTCCAATCTGTTGTTTATTAAATCAGGATAACAAGCATCGTTTAACGAAGCAAGAACAAACAAACATATCTGTAAAGCCCCTTTTTAATTGTGTGCATTCGTTTCTCTTCATAAAGTTGGTGCGCATTTTAAAAGTGTCATTCTGAGGTCTACATTTTTAAATAAGCTGATTAAATGGTTTGTTTGTGCCGGAGTTACTTGTTACTGCGTGAAGAGGACAGCTTGACAACTCATCAGCTGGATGTCAACAAGTCTAAATAAAGAGACGTTTGTTTTGCTGAATTTCGAATGGTGACAGCAATGGAGAGTACTGTGTATTTCCTACGTCAAGAATGTCATATTTTGAATCGTTAATTTCACCTCTTCATTCCATGGACTGATTTTAACAGTGAATTTTCAGTCATGGTCCTTTGTGAACTCTAAGGTTGAACCAACCACTTTAACCTCATCATGAGAGCTCACTTCAAAGAAAACAAACGATTTGATAACAATAGCTGTGTTAAGCAACATCTGTCTTGCATATCTGCTGAGTCTACATGTCAAATAGCATTGCAAAACAAACGCACAGGCTATTTTTTGACTTTAGAGAAAAGTATCTGCACAAGTTTCATACCACAGTCACACGGTAATCAAGGGCAATGCAATGTCACGGATATATTACCACACCAAAACACAATAATATCATTGCATGGTCACCAACGTGGCCTCTCCTTCCCATATGACATATATATCCACTCAGAAGAGAATTAATCTTACCTGCAAATCTATCTTCAGCCATTTGTCATGGAAGCGCAGCTGAGCATCCAAAGAAAAAGATGGAGATGGCATCTTTCCCCCTCTCTCCTGGCTGCCAATGCAGCCTATCCTATACACAGACAGGGCAGTTTTACTACATAAAAAAACTAAGTTTTTCAGGCTCATAATGCGAACAATACAACGTTAATATCTCAATATATTTCAGACATACAATGTAACTTAAAACTACAGTGGCATTTTAGAATTGCTGTCGCTAGCCTAAAAGTGAACCCTGTTTTACTGCTTCAGGGGCTACTGATATCGCTTCAACATAGAGGTAATGCTAGAGGCAAATACTGTATCAGCGATGGTAACTATAAGAGTAATTATTCGTAATTATGATTAATTAGCACATCGAATGACTTAACTGTCTTTATCTTTTCAATGCATGGCAGCTGATAACTTACCTTGCTAGGTAGAGCAACCAAGTAGCGGTACACCAGACTCACAATCTACGGTATGCTCTGTGCCCATTACAAGAGTCGGGCACAAATCTAGCGTTGATTAAACATTAACATTTACTCGTGCCCGCAATGCGTGATTAAAACAGTCAATGTGGCAAACAAGACAAGGTGACGGTATCCAAGCCAGACACTACTGACCAAAAGATTTAAAATCATGGTTCACCCATGGGAGGGCTGTCATTTTAAATTATTTAGCTGTCCTAGCCAACTAGCTAGCTAACATACGACTCACACAGAGCTGGCGTGAAGGTTTCCAATGGTCTGTCTAGATACAAGGTCTTCCGTCCAACCAACAGTTAAATAGTAATGTGTGTTATGAATAACCTGCACACAGGCTTTCGGGTGACTAACTTACGTTAGCTAGCTACAAGGTTGCTATGTTGAGGATTCAGCTGCTGAGGCTTTGATAGCTAACAAGCTCCAACCGCTTAACATAGCTATCATATAACTGCTAAGTTATATAGCTAGCTAGCCAGCTGGCTACCTAGCTGCAGTAACCAGCTGTGAGCTAACAAGAATTGAAAACAAATGAAAACTAGCACATTTGCAATAGATACCTTCACTGCAACCTTGCAAAGTGGTGTCTACGTGCTGCCCATGCTATCCATAATAATACGATTTTACCTTTTCTTTGGCTGATTCTATTCCTGTCCCTTCGGTCCACTTACAAGATGTGCTGCATTTTAACGTCGGCCATGTTGTATAGTATGATTGACAATTAGACGAACCAAAGAAGTCAGGCATAGAAACAGATGACGTCTTTTTTTCAGTTTATAACGAGGAGCCACCCAATAACGTCTACTAGAGGGACTCTGCAAAGGGTGTGATCAAACACTGGTCTTCACATATTTAATTTTTCTCCATTCCATCCATGCAGATAAGTGTACTGAAAACCATGATTGTAGACTAGATGTAGAGAATAACAGTTGCACAGCACCATGCTGTATCCTATTTGCACGAAAATAATTCTTCATGTAACCAACCTCTACCGGTGTAAAACACAGATTCGTTACGTTTTTGTAATTCTAGACCACAAAGAACATTTTATATTGCACATGACTTGTGTGTCATGGCATTGCACTGGTCTTAAGCTATTTCACTGTCATATAACCCTCTCATGGAAGTGCTGTAGCATATAAGGACAGAATGTGAAAGGTCGGGTATGTGCTATGGGTTAAAATGTTTAATGTTGTCAGTAATAAGTGGCCTGGGCTCACACACATTTGAAAACATTCTTGGTCATGACTTAAGATGAGAACCATATGTTGACGTGATATCTCTTTTTTGGCTGTCTCATTGAAGAGGCGAATAAATAACTACATAAATAAATAAAATGTATATATCCCAACAAAGTTTCTGTTCATTGGATGGTAAGGAACTGCCATCTAGAGACTGAATGTGGTAGGACCTAGGAAAAGGTCCTTTGCCTAGGTCCCAAGTTCTTGAAGGTAGGGCGAATGTGTTCTATTTTCTTTTATAGGATAAACGGTTGTAAAATATTCACTTGCTTCAGCATATTTTGCAACATTTTGGTTAACAACTACAGACACATACTTGTTTCCATCTAGGCTCAAATGCATTTCCCCCTAGACACCGGTAATGTGGACTATGTGGACAGTGCACGTGAAAGCTCGGCGCATGCGTGATAAAGCGTATCTGTGTCGGACAGGAAGACCGCACTCTGTTTTGCTTCATGCGCTCTTTTCATGACTGTAGTTGTATGGACTCATTTCCGCGTTTACATGTCAACCCAATAGCTTTTTATATACATAGGTGAAATTGTCTTTTGCTCTGCCGTTGTAAATCTTATATGGCATATTTATTGTCCGACAACTCCACACCAGTGTTTGGTGTTGGAATTGCTGTGTTGTCTAGTTTCATCAATGGCTCTACATTTGTGCTTCAGAAAAAGGGAATTTTACGTGCCCGTGAAAGAGGTAGTTTTCCGCGAGAACTTAATAATTGACACATTCGCACAACATGTTATGAATAACGTACTTTTCAAGAACATAAAGAATGAGCTAAAACTCGAAATTAATAGCATACACTAACTTGTATTCTGTCTTGAATACTTCAAAAGCTGACAATGTGATTTCTCAGGGGGGTCCTATTTAGCAGATGTTGTGTGGTGGAGCGGCACACTTGCAAGTGAGTGTAACCTAGCCTACTTGTATAGCAATTGTAACAGTGTGTTTTTCAGATTTGTCATTGTATTGATCACTTAATTAATCAAAAGTAACCCTTCTAGTCATTAAGTCTTGTGTCATTACATTTCGTCAAATCGTATCAAATAGCTGTGGTGGGTCAGGTGGGAAATTTTGTGGCGTACAATGCCGCCCCTGCAGTATTGGTCACCCCTCTCGGAGCTCTTGGGGTGCTTTTTGGGTGAGTTGATTTGCTGTTTTTTTTAAAAGGTTAGTTAATCATACAGACATACAGACAACCCCACCTGTTGAACACGATTGGTAACCCCAACTGCACTCCTGTGCTACAGGGCAACCCTTGCCTCCTGCATTCTCAAGGAGCACCTAAACATCCTGGGAAAACTTGGCTGCGCACTTTGCTGCTGTGGTTCTGTAGTACTCATCATCCACTCTCCAAAATCTGATAATGTGACATCAAGAACCGAGTTAGAGGAGAGGCTGGTGGATCCTGGTAAGTGTTTTTTTTTAATTTTTTTTAAATGTATCCTTTCTTGTCCTTTCACTACTGTCCTTTCACTACTACATTTTCTCATCTACATAACATCATGCTGGGTGGACAAGTTACACATTTACTTCATCAATATGTCTACCCTGCAGGTCATGTTTGAGCTGTGTTCTTTGTCTGTCTTCAATACGCAGTGGTCTTGGTGTACATCACATTGGTTGTCCTTCTGCTGGTCATCTTGATTGGGTGGTTGGCCCCAGCCTACGGATCGTCCAACATAATGGTGTACGTCAGCATCTGTTCCCTCTTGGGGAGTTTCACAGTGCCCTGCTGCAAAGGCCTTGGTCTGGCTGCTCAAGATGCCTTTGATGGGAGCTCTGTAGCCAGCAACAGGGCTGTCGTGCTCTTCTTAGGCTTATTGGGCACTCTTATAGTCAGCATCCTAATTCAGTTCACTTTCATCAACAGAGCCCTTGAAAGATTTAGCTCCCATATGTTTGAGGCCCTTTATTATGTGACATTCACTTCCACAGTGATTTTGGCGTCTGCCATTCTCTTCAGGGAGTGGACATCGGTCAGCATTGTGGACTGTCTGGGCATGCTTTGTGGTCTAACCACCGTGTCTATAGGGGTTGCGCTGCTGCGCATCTCCCAAGATGCTTTGCTCACCTGGAAACAAACGAAAATGCGTGAAAAGGTTGAGTGATTCATGGTCACAGAAGTTGTTCTTGATGTAATGGTAATGCAGAGTCCTGGGTATTCCAAAGGACCTGTGCCATAATGTTTTCATATTCATTTTTGTATTTAAGAACTCCCAAAATAACTGTAATTTGGTTGACAATACATAGATAACTACATTTATTTTGTGTGTGACATTTCAGTGTATCACAGGGTGCTGCAAATATTACTTTGATATTTTTGTAATTATGCTGTGCATATACAACATGTATTAATTCATTAATACAAGCCAATATGATTGCACACTGTACTTCATCATTTATATTAAATAAAATGTTAACATTTCAGTTGAGTTGGATGAAATCTTCAGTGGTTAAACCTCATTAGGAAACTGGTGCAACCTGTACCATTTCTGCTTGTTTGGGAGTTGAGTACCCACTATAGAATTGACTTACCTCATCATTTTCACATGTGGGATATGCCCTTCGGGTCTGTACACAGACTTACACATAATGCTGAAACTGAAATTCTACTCCATGACAAGATGGGGTAAATCATTTGCATTATTGAAAGTAATTCTAGGCGTCACACAACAGCAGGAGTGTTGTCTTAACCCAGCACGACTCGTCGACACATCACATTTTTAAAACTGCCCATGTCCGTCTGTGGTTTGAGTTGGATTTCTAAACTGCACACTTGAAAGGTGAGGCAATATTAATGATCATCCTGTGAATATTCTGTTGTTTAATTTTAAACAAAGAGAGAAAAATAACCTCTATAAGTCTGCCAAAAAAAAGCCGTTTGCACTTTCTAAAGATAAACACTCAGAGCGTCATCGTATAACATCGATGACAAGAGAGTAAAGTAATCTCAATGTAGATTTTTTTTGTTGAAATAAATAAAAAAGAATTTCTTTTGATGAATAAGATCGAGTGGTATTGCTGCTCTCTGGAGTTATAAATTATACAGGCATCAGGCCACTGGGAACCTTTCGCCACTTTGACTATGTTTACAAGTGAACATAAGACTCTGCCGTCCAATGAGAACGGGCATTTTGACATATGCGCATTGAGTCTTCATGTAGAAGGCTCCGACCATCCCGTCAACCTTGCCCATCAAGAAGGCTGGGTAGAAGCTGGATAGCAAGAGCTGTTGATAACATCAGACTCAACAGTATGTGATACTTTTACGACAAAACGATTACTCATTTGACCCAGTGGACTCTGAAGGTAGCGATGATTCATTTGGTATCAAAGCCTGTTTCAGTTTCTGCATGTCATGAACTACTATGCAGCTAGCTTACGTTAAATATGTGTGATATCGTTAGCTAGCTACAAAAAGCTACCAATGTGGCCGCTATCTCACTACAAGACATTAATAAACAAGTACAATTGATAACTAGCTAGCTAGCGTTAGACATTACAGCTTTTTAATGAGATTTATCGAAACTGCCAGCTGGGCGAAATGTGGTACACTGTTCAGCAAGTTACAATCTTAGCACTCCATATTAGCTAAATTTCATGTTCATTGACGCTAATGCAAGGCTAGCCTCCACTATCTTCTGGGTGAAGTATCCCCCAGTTAACGTTAATCTTGCCAGGGATAAGTTGTTCTGATATTTGCAATTTGGACTGCAATTTTGACAAACAGTGAACATATTTTTTTGTATTATCATACGATTCTTTTATCTTGTCATTGAATGTTTTGTAAGACCGTTTACAGCGCTACCGTGAGCTTTTAGGACAAGTTAGCTTGGTCGTTTTTTTAGCTTAGTTAGTATAACGATACCAACCCTAACATGTGCATTTCGACTGGTTAACAACACTGGTCCTTAACAGTTAACAGTGTAAATGTATGAAGTTCAAGTATTGTTATAGATAGCTCCAAACGAAAAAGACTAATGATAGGCACACACACAGTCAACGTTACAAAATTAGGCTTTCATTTTGGTCAATGAATAACTCTTATCTGTGTAAAAGCTGGGAATGTCAAGTATGTTAGCCTTGTGATTCGCTCTTATTTGGAGAAGTAATTTTGTGTGCAATGTCCTCGGCATGTAAAATTATCGCTGGGTCGCTAACTTTTTATAGATAGCTTGCATCACCAGTGACTAGCTACACTAAAAGAAGGTACTTCCTGATTACTTCAGATAATGTTCAAGACAGCGGGTGCGCCACACACGTTTATGCTATATAGGGACCGTAGTGGGATGTTATCCGTTGACAATGAACGAAGCTTTGGGACACCACACTTTAATACTATGCAATGTGACATACCCACATGGTGAGTGATTTATTAGTGGTTGAAATTCTGATGTTCTTTTGTCACTAGTTTTATGTGATTTGCTTGAAGGGTTATGTTAAAACTGTGTTGGTGTATTTTTCATGAGAAGTTAACCTGATAAACCTGTCTTTAAGGCTTAACGGTTGGTCAGGTCTGCAACACTGGTCAACCCCTACAGTGTGTGGTTATCAATGTGACGGACAGTAATAGCACATCCAGCATTGCAATGGGTCAAGACCGGGGAAGGTACGACTTCTACATTGGCCTGGTCTTGGCCATCAGCTCCAGCATATTCATCGGTGGCAGCTTTATACTGAAGAAAAAAGGGCTTCTTCGGCTTGCCAGGAAAGGCTCCATGAGAGCAGGTACTTCTCATTCTTTTATGTGCTTTCTTACCCCTCAAAATATCTTAGTGATTACATGTGTACTTGACTCTTGAGACTGTTGTAAGTCATAGGAAGTTGATGTACACTGAAATTCTTTCCTGTTAAGAGTTTCTGGTAGGAGAGGCCATTTTGAACATTTTCACTGCCTGGGCTTGCTTTGAAATCTCTTGAACTGTGACCGCAGGGTGCGGTGAGGTTTATGACAATCACTGCACCTCATAGCAACCATCCTTTACTGCTCTAAGGTGTTGTGAACCTGATGTTTTTCCAGCCCCCGCTCTTCTGACAGTTGGGCACAAATGACTCCACAGCAGTCCCACTAACCAAAGTTCAACATATCTACTTGTAATTTTGTTTTGGTTAACTATTACAACAGTGTTATGTGTCTTAAGAGCCAGGTGGAGCTGCAATGCTGTTTGACAGGGTCTGCCAGTTACATCAACATTTCAGGGGTGGAAGAAAACAAAGGTATAGGAGCTCAATGTGCTTTTATTTGTGCAGGACAAGGCGGTCATGCATACCTAAAAGAATGGTTATGGTGGGCAGGCTTATTATCAAGTAAGTGAGAATATATTCCTCTTGAAAATGTTTTCAGATAAGGTTGTCCAGTGTTTGTCATTTAAAAAAAAAAAAAAAAAGTATTCGTTTTCCTGTATTAGTGTCGCATTGAACATGATTTTGTTTGAAGACATGCCAATAATACCTACCCTACTTTACTTGGTGATTCTGAAACTGTTGTTGTGGTTTAACAGTGGGGGCTGGTGAAGCCGCAAACTTCGCAGCATACGCATTTGCTCCAGCCACTCTCGTGACGCCACTTGGAGCACTCAGTGTCCTTGTGAGGTGTGTTTCCCTCATGTTTATTTTTTCCCCTCCCAATGACTAATACGTTTGACATGTTGCAAGGTTAGTGGTGTAATAGGAGTATACGGGGTGTTGTTGTTTTCATAGTGCAATCCTGTCCTCCTACTTTCTGACGGAGAGGCTGAATCTGCATGGGAAGTTGGGCTGTCTGCTCAGTATCCTGGGTTCCACTACCATGGTCATCCATGCACCTAAAGAGGAAGAAATTAGCAGCCTGGAGGTCATGTCCAAGAAGCTGGTAGATCCAGGTAATCTATAATGGAAACTTTAGGCAGTTTTATTGACGCGGTGTAAATGTAACAAAAGTTGAGTGGGCGTGTTAAAGTGACGAGTTTCCTGTTTTAATCTTCCCCCAGGTTTTATGTTCTTCGCCACCTGCGTCATCATTGTGGCCCTCATCTTCATCTTCGTGGTGGGACCCAAGCACGGTCAGACCAACATCATGGTCTACATCACCATCTGCTCGGTGATCGGAGCGCTGTCTGTCTCCTGCGTCAAGGGCCTGGGCATCGGCATCAAGGAGGCCATCGGTGGCCAGTCGGTGGTGAGCAACCCGCTGTTCTGGGTGCTACTGCTGAGTCTGGTGGCCTGTGTCAGCACACAGATCAACTACCTGAACAAGGCGCTGGACATCTTTAACACGTCACTGGTGACGCCCATCTACTATGTGTTCTTCACTACATCAGTGCTCTCTTGCTCGGCCATACTTTTCAAGGAGTGGGAGCACATGGGCACGGACGATATCATTGGTACACTCAGTGGCTTTGTCACAATCATTGTGGGCATCTTCCTGCTGCATGCCTTCAAGGACGTCAACGTCAGCCTGGCGACGCTGGCGGTGTCCGTCCGGAAGGAGGAGAAGCCGGGCTCCGCTCCCAATGGCCACTCCAGCTACGAGCTGCTGCACAACGACGCAACTGGAGACCTGGAGGACCGGGAGATGGGACTGCCTTTTGACAGCATCTCCAGAAGGAATGGCTCCACAGCAAGCACATAAAAAAAAGAGGGGGGTTGGCATCTACAGGACTAGACAAGATGCAACTTGTGGTTGTGGACCTCATGTTCCCTGGTTTTTATTTAAAAACGGGCTTAACTTAAGACAATCAACTCTTAGGGCAAACAAAAAGGTGACTTGGATGGACCAATCGATTGTAACTGCAGTTTTTTTATTATAATTATTTGCCTTATTACATTTTGGTTTTGACTTAAAAAAAAAACTAAAAAAACAAAAACAAACCCTTAACCACACGGTTAGGCTCCTTCATCTCATCTTCCATGTAGCACTGTAAATATTGATCCTATGTTTTTAAGAGCTTTTGTTAGAGATTCTGTACAGATGTCTGTATTTACATGCACTGAGTTTCTTTCTACCATTTGACTTGATTGCTTTATCTTTGTAATAAAGTCAACCCATGTAAAGACATGAGATCCTACTAAAATCAAAGATTTGGTGGAAGGCTTTATTCGCACCAAAAAACAAACATTTCGTTCACCGACTTTAGGATATGATGTATTTATTGAATTAAAATCAGGTTACAATCATTCAAATACAAAAAAGGCACAAGGAATATTCTTTAACATTGGTAAGAACTTGGTGACTTCAAGATTATAGAAAAGAAAAAAAAAAACAGTATTGCATGCAAGTTGTCAAATCCACCATATAGAAAATATACTCTTACCTCCAACCCCGTTTACCCAATAGGTCCCCGTTACTCTTGATATTCACCACAGCAACACCCCTTAAATAGCCATAAAACCCTCCTCCCTCTACTGCCACTTTCCATATGTATACAAAACATGAAAAATGAGCTGCATACTATTCTAAAAACAGAATGATAAAAGTTATTCATTTGTAATAAGGCACATGTGTACAATAATTTTTAGACCATAACTGACTTGGGCCACAAAATATAATTGGATCCTTGTTTTGTTTTTGCTCAGAAGAAGAGAATGTAGTTAAAGTGAGGGATGTCTTCATTAGTTTCTACTTCACTGAATAGGAATTACACACTTCAGTTTGGTGACTGGCAACTAAATCAGTGGAGTCGATGGATTTCTATGCTCTGGCTAGGATAAGTGTCGCAAGTAGCATCTCCATTCATAGCGTGTGATTGGTGGAAAGTGTGTTTGGAATTTCAGTTGCTGGCCAGTGATTGGTGGATGGGTGGCTGGAAGCACCTCACGTGCTCCACTGGCATGTTCTCGCCATCCCCAGATTTCAGGTACTTGTTGAGGATGGCGAAAATCTCATCATTCAGGATTTGGAACTTGCGAATTCTGTCAACCATCTTTTTAAGTGGCTGGAGAGAAGAAATAGAAAAGACTAAGGTTAAAATATCGACTGAACCACAAGAGTCCTTTTTCACCATGGCAGAAACTAGATTAAACCTTGTGGGTCCAGATACACGCGCATAGCAATGAAAAAATACTCTGTGATATAACTAAATATTCATAGCTACAAGCTAATATGCCATGTTTGTCATATCAGTAATATCTAGGAAGGTCTATACATAGAGAACACTACCCCACAGACAGGTTCCAGGGAGGTCCTGTGTTCCTCAATCTCAAACTGACCCCGGAGGGACAAGCTCTCTGGAGAGGCTCAGTCTCTTATGTCCTCCACTTACCACACTCTTGATGACCTCATCCTTGCCGTCATGCTTCTGCACTTTCAGGAGGTGGTAGGCGAAGTCCAGGATGTCAAAGCGCCGCTGCTGGCCCAGCAGGGTGATGATCATACAGCCGGCCCAGTTGAGTCCGTCACCAAAGCATTGCCTGAGAAAACAGGAATGGTCAACAATGAGTGACTGTGCATCAACGTGTTCAGATTGGTTATGTCTGTGGTGATGGTCACGTGTTGTTGTCAGAGGTGCTACAGTGACTACACAATAGGGTTGGCTATAATAGTGGTGCTGGCCACTGGGTGTTACAGTTGAGAGCAGTGCCAAAATCGAGCTTCTGTGAAAATAAATAAACAGGGAGGAGGCCTGGTCTTACTCCACTGTGAACTCGTGCGCTCCCACGGGGATGCAGTACACAAACTGCATGGCACTCCAAAGACGGTGGAACTCCACGCACTCATCCACGTGCATCACACCGTTGCTAGGCAATGGACCGCGCCAGATGGGGTCGTCAAGGAAACCACGCACACGGGTCAGGATGACCTCGAACATAGAGAGGCCACAGCACAGCCTCTCCTTTGTCAGCAGGTCTCCCTCGCGAGCGATGGCTATTTGCTGTCGAGATGCAAACCAACATAACGCTCGATTAGTAAGGTAAACATTACAGACAAGAGTTGTGCTCGTGGTGTGCTGGGGTAAACTGAAGTCAGCTCTCGGGAGCTTCTGAGGAGCGTAATTGGGTTTGCTAATGATGGTGCTAATGATCCTGATTGCCTGATGCCCGCTTGCGGCGCTAATGGTGTTGGGTGTGAGGAACGCCCACCTGCGGTGTGCCTAGGCGCTCAATTAGCGGCACCATGTGCAGCGCGGTGTATTTGGCCTCCAAACGCTTCATCTTGGCATCCAGACGCTCCCCCTCTGTAAAGACAAACTCACCTAATTAATTACAGGTTGACTGCACAGGTTATAAAAACACACACCCCACAAAACCTATGTAAACAAATACAAATTAGACCTTACACCTTAGAGAGCTTACACACACACAAATATGCACTTGGTCTCTGTGAAAAGGCAGCCCCTCCTTTCCACCAACACGCCTGACACTACCCACGACATTTAAACTGATCACCACTTTTTTTACTACACGCAACAACACGGAAACACGCACAACACGTATCCATGCCCGTAATGTTTGGAATGCAGCACGGTGCCGCTCCATAACAGCTAATCCATTCATTTCGCACAACACAAACAAACACTTGACATCTCACTCACTTCCTGGTTCCGCAAACTTTCCGTCCCCCAAGAAACCTGAGCCCCAGACACTTTCCTAGTTTATGGCATGATTGGGATAGGGGGAAGTGACTGATTTGTGAGGGGGTTATGTTATGTTCTTTGTTTGTAAATGATGGTAGTTTGCACTGTTCAAGTTATTAAGTTATGATTGTATAATTATGTTGCCGCTTCACTTTTTTTTGAGCACTGTAAATAAATGCGCACAATATTTCACCATATTTCAGGTGGCTTGCTGTTGTGGAAGTAAGTCTCACCTTTGACATGAACTCTTGGCAGAATGTTTTGGAAGGGTGCAGCGTGCAGGAGGTCACATACTTCTTCTGAGGACTGAAAAAAAAGAGATGTACAGATTACATTAGACTTAAACTTTCCCGTGAGAAAACCAACAAACAAACAAACAAATAAATAAATAAATACTTTACTGATAAGGACTATTTTCCAGACGCATTAGACGCGAGAAGAGCTAATCAGCCAACACAGTAAAAATGTGTGAAAATAAAGCAGCTTCTGGAGATTGTGAGAATGGCTGGACTGAAAGGTGCTAAAGCAGTGTGTATTTAAAGGCAGTCTTCACACTCTCTGGGACTTCCTGCATTTCACATGATTGCAAAAACACCAATATCTGTACACAATGGTTGCAGCAAACACCCCACTGAAAAAAAGGCCTTTTAGTTTGGGGCCTATAAAACATCTCAATCTTGATAAACTGATTACTACGGTCCACAGCAGACACAAGAAGTTGACATCTGAATCTGGATGGACTTCTAAAGAGCATATCCATGCCTTATCAGGCACTGACAGAAGATGGCAGTGCACAATCATCTCACTGCATTTGCAGGCAGACCTGCAACTGAAAAAGGCTTATTAATAAACACACTGAGCACACCCTCCACTCCCTCCCACTTCTTTCACTGGTGTGCAACGATGCAGAAATCATCTGGACTACATTAACCTTTCTAATGATTAGCATGCATGTAAATGCGTGGTGTGGAGCAGCAGAAGTAATAACAGAGCAGGCTCCGCTCCTCTGTCCTCGGCTACTGGTGTTACGCAGGGCCACAGCGCAATCAAGAGCACGCCGGGTGTCCTCAGCCGTGTGCATACGCAAGTCAAGTGTGTGGCAATCGGCCTCATCACAACCCCTGCAGAGTGGCCGAGCAGTGGGACACAGAGATGGAGATAAAACTGCCCTGGCAACAGCCGGAGATGCCTCCGAACCCAATTCACCTTCTAGATAATTCCCAATTCCAAGATTCTAGATAGAATTCTAGAATGGTTCTGGAGTGGACCAGAGCCAGACTGGTCCCAGATTGGGTCTAGGTGAATGGCAGTCAGCTGCTCTCAATAGCGGGGGAAAACAACACATCTGTAAAGCCAGGAACTTAATAATCTGGGAGTGTGCTGTTTTAAGTGTTCTGGACTAGTACAGTAGTCCATACACTATAGGCCAAACCTGTGACCCATAAATCACCTCTACGCTGATAACCTTTTCAAACACGCCTTCGTCATTTTGACCTATTACTACTTTTTCTATTTTCAGTCAGATTTGTCATCATCTCTTAATCACTGTCATTACACCACAGGTGTTATAGACATGTTCTTTTCAACGTCTCCCTTTTGTCAGTCCCACACTAATGGCAAAGGCTGACAGTTATAGATTTACGACCAACAAAGAGGAAATGTCGGGTTTCAAAGAGCAACGAGCTGGCAATAAGAGCACAAAAGAGCCTTGTGAATGGGCTTGCCAGTGAGCGTTCCTTTCCATCTGGGGTATACCAAGCTGTAGATGAGGTGCCACGGAAAAAGGTTAAAATCTTTTTTATCAGGAGGCGACATAAGCCATGTATTGCTCGTTCCTCACCTCCGTGTTCATATTTCACCTCTGTTTGACAGGATAAAGCAAAACACTTTCCAATTCAATGACTGCGCCACCTCTGATGCAGGCAGGAACACGTGATTATGCATGAGGCAAAAAACAGAGCTGACTCCACCATCAATCAACTTGTAACAACAGGCAAAAATCTCTTTGAACATCTCAAGAGTTCTCAATTCACACAGAAAGGAAAGGAAAAATAATTCAGTCCAGCTGCTTTCAAGTCTTTACAAATATCTCCATAAGGAGCCTCTGACGCCATCCAAATAATACAATTTGCAAAGACTAGAATTTTCAACAGACACGTGCCTGCATTACACCTGCCTTTTAAAATGTCAGACTATTAAAAGACATGCAAAAAATGAATTCAAGTGGACTAACCAGTCCACACCGATTGGTTGTCAGGTATCTTAATGGATGAAACACCAATTTCTGGACAGGACTCCGAGTGCTGCATAAGGAACACTCTCAAGACCTCTTGAGCGAGAAAAACAAAAAAAACGCAGCTGTGTTCCCATGACAACACAGAGCAAAGCGTATGTTACCCAGAACCCAGCATCCTTGAGATATAATTATTGCAATGCTGACAAGTATTGACAGTCCTTTCATCCCCTGATTAAAGAGAATACACACATGCATACACACAGGCATTAACACACATTAACATACTCCTTGGTTTATCACCCAATTAGTTTGTTTTGTGTGTATGTGTGCGTGTGATTTGAAATGCATGCGGGTACTGTCTAGATTGCTCTTAAACTTAACATTTTTAGAGGATGAACAGCCCAACTCAGTGTGAAATGTGCAACAAACCAACAAACAATCAATTAATTAAATTATAACATATGCATAACACCTCTGTTGTTAACCTTCTATAAGCCCACTACTGACTTTGTTTCGGGCAAGGTTTCTATAACATATAACCTTACCTCCAAAATGTACTTCCAAACTATTTGTTCAAACAAAATGCTACTTATTGTTGAGTTGAATGTGAAACAAGCTTCCCCCACCCACCCAGCCCAGTACTGACGAGTTCCTGTGTCAATGCTCACAGCACTGGTAGGCAGCATCTTCATATCAATGAACTCGTCATCCTTCCTCTGTGGACTGCTCCTTAAATAACTGAGCATGCTCTCGCTCCTGTCTGGATCATTCGCTGTAGAGGAGTCAGGCCAGTGATGTTTACCTGCTTTCACCTCCATCTCTTAAATGCCATCTCTTAAATGATTTTGCTTTGATTACAAAGCATCCAATAATATGTCTGATGACTGGATTTTAAATAAACTTCTCACACCGTGTGAAGTGACACAGACACTCTAATCTGTTGTTTCTGGACTCACAAGGTGTTAATTAAGTATTGAATTACTCACTGGATTTCAACATCTGCACACTCTCTCTATTGTTGTTCACCGGTACAGAAAATCAGTGGTTATAGGTGGCACATGGTCACAGGTCTACCAGATACGACCTGACTCGGGTACTATTTTCAGGTCTCTTGTATAACATTACCTGTAGTGCAACATGGACAATCTAGCCCAAATCTGTCCAGTCAGTCAGACACTATCTGGTAAATTAGATGATTTCAGTGCACAGTAGCATGTAGTGCTGTGTTGTTACAGTATGATGTGGAGTTCCCCCTAGCTTGGTGTAGTTAGAGTGGTAGGCTAATCTGGTGGTGGACCGCTAATGGACCTAATGGATCAGCACAGTCAGGCAGTGTCTGTGAGAGAAGTGATTTCAGCTCTAGTTGTGTGTGGCTACAGTGGTAGGTCAGGCTGGTGGCGGTCCAATAACGGTGTTGTGTGTGGGCACAGCAGAGAGATGTTGAGGTGTTGGGTGCAGGCTAACAATCCACAATGATCTCACCAGGCTCTGCTCACACAGCAGGCAGAAGAGAAGGGCGTTGCCCACCTCCCTCAGGTTCTGGAAGCACACGGTCTTCAGCTCGGCGTACTCCACGATGTCCTTCAGCTGGTGGTGGAAGAACTCCAGGATACCTGTCCGTTAGGAGCCAGGAGGCAAGGGTGGAGTTTAACAGGAGCAGCAGGAGATCTGCATCAGCAGAGACAGTGGTGCTTCCATAGATTTAAAAGGAGTAAAATGGATCTAAGCGACATTCTTTTCAGAGCTTCCTACTGTGCTGTGGACTTCAATATTGTTTTATTGCTATTAAGGCTGATTAGCACACACACTATTTAATGGCTATAGAACAATGGAATATTGAACAAAAAGATGCACTCAACAGTTGCTTCTCCCGTGTTTAACATGGACCTCAGTATTACTGGTAATAAGAGTGGCCAGTCTATAATTTCAAATTCTATGGGTGCAGTGCGTCACAGAAGCTTCACTACTACTGGTGTACCAGACACAAACTGAGTTCACATGACCGTGTCAACTGTATCTATATCTGTCAATTGTATCTATATCTGTTAACTGTATCTGTATCTGTCAACTGTATCTATATTTTTATCCATATCTGTATCTACCAGCACAAAGATGCAGATCTGCAAGTGATTAGTGGAGCGGAGCACAGGCAGAATGTGAAGTGCACCACTGTGATTTTCAAAATTAAACAGATTAAGTTGTGCCAATCAGTGGCTTGGTTGAAAGCACTCGAGGAATCAAATTGTACCCTGTTCCAACCCCTGGTTAGCTTTCACAAAGTGCTGTGCCCTTTGGAACCCATATTTGAAAACCATCAGTGGTGTCATGCCGGTCAAATCATGATTTTTTTTTTAATAGATTTTTTATTTCCCCCCTGCTGCTCTCAACTTCATTTTACAACCAGTAGGCTCTCAAGCCACTTGATTGATCCGGCACAGTCAGGGGAGAGAGAGAATAGCTTGAAGAGAGATCCAAGGCTAATTTACATTCAGTCAACCAGACAGCAGGTGATTGTGGTCGGGAGAGCAAGCAGAGTCGACAAAGATGTGACTTCGTTTCAGATGACGCTGAGGCCACCGTGTAACCATGAGCTGGAAGGATTTGCAATGCTAAGGACCACAGCGCTTATAAATGCCTTATCAGTAGCATCTCAACTGTGCATTTAAGTAATTTAAACAAAGTCATTGTAAGAATAAACACAAGGCATGCACTTTTTAAACACTGTGTGCAAAATGTACCATCTTTAAGAAAAAATAAAAATATATTTTAAAAAAAGAATTTTTTTTAGACCACGTTTTTAATCGCGAACGTTGCAGTTAGAAAATCATGTTCTATCATATCGCGATTAAATCTCAAATGCAATTAATCGTTCAGCCATAATCTCAACAGGGCCACTGCCTTATCACCCACTATAAACACTTGCAGTATAGGTAGCGCATATATATTTTATCAGTGTTTGTGGTCCCAACTCAAAACCATTGGTGATGTTAGCATCTTACCAGACCAGTCCAAAGCAAGGCATGTTTATTTATATAGCCCAATTCATACACAGAGGTAATTCAGTGGTAGTTCAGCAGAAACAGGAGCAAGACACACCATGCTTGTGGTCAGTGCTTGCGTTCAAATGGGTTGCTTTTGGCTTGTGCGAATTACCGGCGGGCACAACGTTTTGTGTGGGACGCCCTGACGGCTGTTCTTACCTGGGGAGCCGTACTCGTGGCGAGGCAGGCGGCAGATCTTAGGCATCACCTCCATAAGTGTCTTCACGTACTGCATGATGGTGCCTTGCAGCTACATGAGGGAGCAGAAGAGTGAAGTTAGCACCCGTGCAGAAGAGTGCAGTTAACACCCATACAGAAGAGTGCAGTTAGCACCCGTACAGAAGAGTGCAGTTAGCACCCGTGGAAATCCCCATGCTCAATTACTTGACAAGTACATTGTACTTCGAACTTAATTACATTGCAGGATGTACTTGGGTTAGTATTGAAATGAGGCTCCTGGTAAAGATCAACAACACATGAAAGTGAATCCTATTACGCAACTATGACTTCCATTATGCTGAGTATAAGCGGAACAAGAGCCACCATTAACCAATTAAGTCATGAGCCACTTTTTACTGCTCTCAGTGGCAACACAGGGAACTCCGCCATGCTCACCAGGCTTTTGACGACCTTCAACAGCTCCTCCATCACCACGGCGATGCCCTGGTAGCCCAGCAATCTGCACACTGCCTTGATGTGAGGGGGCCCGACAAAGTTCCGGTAGAAGCCAAAGATGCTGCTGTAGGCCAGATTCAGAGCCTGCATTCAAACCAGACAGAGATAGAGCACAGGCAGTCTGATTAGATTCGGGGTTTCACAGAATAAACATCCACATCATTTCACTTGTCAGGCTTATTCGGCTTCACTTCCTGGAATGTTTTTCAACAACAATAACAACAACATAAAAGTCCTTTCATCAATATCAACAATCATTTTTTCAAGGTGTTTTTGAGGTTATCCACAAAAAGCATTGAAAAGAAATCGAGTATTGACACCAGAGATATCGGTTAACAAGATTCTTTTCAAGGACTTGCTGGTGGGAGTTTGACTACTCTACAGAGATAAAGCAGATTGCTAGAAATAAACACACAAGAAAAGGAACTTGATTTGATTCAAACAGAGCATCAGCGATCACAGTGACTCTGATCCCTCGCCTTCCCCAATGCAGCACCGCCCCAAGCTCCACGACACCCCTGTGAGCTGGGTTCTACACGAAGGTTCTTCTTGTTAAAGGAGGACATCTTTGACCTCACAGTCACTGGGAGCCCAAACAGCTGGTGAATAAGATGCTTTGGTTTCTGTAAGGTTCCTTTAGACAGCAGCTTACTAGCATTGGAACTATAGAGAATAAAAACAATCATAACCGTATTGAAACGAATAAATAGAGCACCCTTAGAACTGGTTTTCAGGCGTTTTCTGTCCTTGAGTGATATTTCATTGAGGAGCTGGTGGAAAATAAGTGGCGAGTGGTGAAACTATGTGTGGGTATGCCTGTGGGGCGGGGGGATTTGAATGGACATGTCGTCTCTGGGGGGTTCAGACTCATTTCCCCCCGGCTAGATACCGCTCACTCTCAAACAGGAGAGAAGATGAAGATAGGAGCAGAGCAGAGCAGAGGGAAGGAAATTCCAGGAAAGAAAGAAGAAAAGGCTAGTTGAGGGGGGGGGGGGGGGGGGGGGGGGGTGCAACAGAGGGAGAGATGGAAGGCAAAGATACACACATGAAAACAAGAAAGAAGCAGGGAGAGATACAACTACAGAGTGAGAATGAGGGAGGGAGTTAATCTTTTCAATATTCGCTTCCAAAACAGTGTTTCTTTTTTCTAACAGCTCCCCATCTCCTGCTGCTACCTCCCCCCTTTCACTCTCTAGACTCTTCTAATCATTCGGACCACTTGCGCACAGCAACAGTAGCACAGCAGTAGCCGTGGCAGCAGCTTTAGTAGCAGTGGCAGCAGTAGCCGTGGCAGCAGCTTTAGTAGTGTGCGCGTGTGTGGGGGTCAGGGTCTGAGCACCAGGCTCCGGTCTCTCTCTCTCTCTCTCTCTCTCTCTCTCTCTCTCTCTCTCTCTCTCTCTCTCTCTCTCTCTCTCTCTCTCTCTCTCTCTCTCTCCTTCTGCACTCAGACAGTCTGACCCACAGGAGGAAGGAGAGTAACAGAGTGTAAACGAGCAGGATGAAGCTTGAGATGTGGCGACGGACCTGAAGGCAGCCAGGGACCGGAGCACTCAACTCTACGAACGCCACTACAGCTGTCAATCAAGCGCTACCACCCACCCATCTTCTCCTCTCCTCTTTTGCGGTAAGTCTCTCGCTTGCCTCTCGCTTGCTCTCCAACCTGCTAAATACTGGAGTCAGACGCATATGTTCCTACAGTAATACAAACGGCAGTCGATAACACATGTACATAGAACATATGAGCTGTGATGAAGGCTTTAAGAGTATAGGTGGCTCTAATGTAAGGAATGTAATCAGCTGGGGCAGGAATATGAGCTGGGAAATGCTCACTCAAGTTCAGCTAAGTGTATTTAAGAAGTGAGTTTGCTATGTTATGCTATGTTTATGCTATGTTTTGGGAGTCAAAGACTAGATCAATCCTGGACGATTCTGGAACAACATGCCAAAAAGGTGGAGGTGGGGGGTGGGGACTGACCGGCACTGATCTAGAGTTTGACTGTCAGCCATCTGAAAAACATGCTCCGAGCTTATTACACCATTATAATGTAGAGCCCTCAGTTAGGGAGCAGCCAGAACTAATCACATATTTGCGATGGTACCCCTCAGAAGGGTTAAGCCTTTCAAAGCTCTTCATTTGCATTGAACTCACAGTTTTGCATTGTGTGGAAGCTAATTAAGTTAGAATACCATCTCACCCCAGTAAGCTCAGACATTTTCCACTGTGTTTCGCAGTTATCCTTTCTTTTACCAGAAGGAGTGACTAAGAGATGCCACACCAGCTATATTGACTGTGCTGATTCTATTAACTATGGATTGATACATTTCCGTCGGTTTTTCAAAAGGTTGGAGCTTGCATCAAAGGATGCTTTGATGCAGAGCCGAACATCAGCAGAGCAGTGATTAAATACATTAATAGTGACTACACTGACTGTTACTTGAGATGCAACGTGTTTCACAGATTAAGTCTTTAGGAGGGCTGAAAGTAACAGACTGCTTTGATGCAGGAAGTTTTTTTTTACTCATCCTCGTCAGAGTTCAGAAAAGGCCGGCTAATTTTGGGTCACAAGTGATCTTTGATGAAGTTCCAGAGTTGAGGATCAGGTTCAGATCCTTAGAGATGAACCACCTTTTGAAGCATCTAAATGTAGAAGCTTGAAGTTACAGAAGACTGAAGACTGAAGCTAAACATGCAGTCACTTACAGCCACAGAGCTAAACAGAGAGGAAATTAATTTTTTTACACGACTGTCAACTGTCAATGAAAACACTGACTGCCATGGTTGTCTGGTCTGGAAAATGTAGTTTTCATGACTAAAATACATCGAGTGCGCTGATGAATTTGGGATTGGGTCACATTACAAATCCTTTCCTTTGTTATTCCTCTAGAGGGTGAGCCAAATTAAAAAAGACAGGAGAGCCGGTGACTGATAGGAATTGCAAATGTGTTATCGGTGGGCCGCAGAGAATCTGAATAAAATACCCTGCAATGTTTACCCACCTATCTGCAGGAAATTGATTCATGATTTAGCAAAAAAAACACTGAATCCTGCTGCCTGAAGCGGATTTAGCCGGCACTGGCCAATGGGCAGGAGAGCGCTGTACTGTTTCACCGCATCAAATCTCCATATACGCCACCTGATTACTGCACCAGAAAGGTTGCAGAATAGAATTTGCTCCAGGGAAAAAGCACATCAAGGACTATCTTTTGTTCAAATGTGAGCGACCACCAGGAAACACTTAATTGACTCAATAGTGAATCAAGCAGGAGAAGAATGAATACTGGATTGAACATCCATTTCCCCTTTTTCCCTACTGCAGGTCAGCTTGCCTAAAAACTCCACACAGAGAAGTTCCCAGGAAACTCAACAGGAAGCACTCTTTCTCTCCCCCCCACCACACCCCTACTCAATACCAGCATGCCCATCACTGTGCAAAACATCACGGCCACATCCGCCACGGTCAACTGGCCCTCGGCGCCCGGCTGCCTGGACACCTTCTACAGCGTCATGTACCACCCCAACTGGAACAGCCTGCTGATGGGCTACACGCGCAAAAGCTTCCTGCGGGAGGACCGCGTGCCCGTCAGCCAGACCAGCACCTTCCTGGGCAACCTGAGCCCGCAGACCACCTACATCCTGTGCATGACGTGCCAGTCGGCCAAACCCTCGCGCGAGCAGTGCCAGGTCTTCAACACGCTGGACGAGGGACCGGAGATAGGCGGCCGGCAGCAGGACCTGGCCATGGGCGTGTGGCTGGCCAGCAGTCTGCTGCTGCTGGTCATCGCCCTGGTGCTGCTCTTGGGCTGCCTGCAATCCATGTGCATCGGGGAGGAGCAGGAGCGGGAGCAGGGGCAGCAGCCGGGGGAGTGGGGCCAGACCCTGGTGCCTGGAGAAGGGGGTGCAGGGAAGGGGAAGGATGGGACGAGGGACAGCAGCTTCTACACGCCCAGCTGCACAGAGGAAGAGGAGGAGGAGGAGGAGGAGGACTTCCAGCAGGCCACGGTGCTGGAGAACCCCTTCCATGTGGAGCACGGAATGGGGAGCGTGACTGAGGCCCAGGGGTGTGAGCTGGGGATCCTCTCCAAACAGCGCAGTGGAGGCCCAAACTGAGACACACTGGTTCACTGTCAACAGGCCACCCCTGCTGTGTGGCTAGCCATCTAGCTGTAGCCATGTGACGATGCTTGGAACTTAATGATCCATGCAAATCTTTTTTTTGTTTTTTTAAATGGGAGGCTGTTATGGCTTCAGGGATAGAGATAATTAATGTTGTGTGAATTACAGAGCTGAGCGTTTGTAAGACGGATAGCAAGAGCAAAAACGCCAGATATTTCTTCAGTGTTAAATAGAGGAGACAGCTTATTTTCCTTTGGGAATCCTTCAAAATTTCCAAGAAATACATAAAGGTACCATCAAGCACATAGCTAGCACAACATGCCTTCAAGTTAAGTAGGCTTTGGAGAACTTTCTGGGTTTTTTCCTACAAGGACAAGCCAATGAACACTGAAAGGTTCTCATTTCTAAGTCCTTCTAAGAGTGTTTTTATGTGTCGTTGTTCCGTGAAAAATGTCAACGATAGCTGACATTCAAGTACACAAACAAACAAATAGAAAAACAAAGAAAACTACTGCCTTTAGGCTAATGTCTCATTTTGCATAGTAGGGTGACAATTTGCATCATTGTTTTATTGTGTTTAAGCTCCATGTATTTCCTGCTTTTTATATTGTGGCAAAAACATGAGATGTAATTAACATGGGCAGAGAGAACACCTGCATGTTTCTAAGAACCTTTTTTTCTTTCTTTCTTTCTTTCTTTCTTTCTTTAAAAAGTCATTACCATAGCATTATCAGTTGTGGCTCTGCTAAAAAAGATAATTAGCCTCGGTGTGAAAGCTCAAAATGAGAACGTCGCTTCCCAGCCCTTCATTAGCCTCGACTGAAACGTAAAAATGAAATAAAAAATAAAATGAATTTCTTGAACTCGTACCCTGAGGAGCGTTCTTAAGAGCGTACGCTGCTGGAGCGTGCTTCCATAATGTGAACAGTTATGGGAACACATGCAGGAAATGAGAGCTCATTAATCTGGTATACAGTGGAATATAGCAAAGTGAAATGAATGATGATGATAATGATTATCATTTTAGCTGTAATAACAATCCTATCCGTGACTACAGCATTTTTAAGAGCAACCCATATTAATCCCTGGATGTATATTGCATACTGAGTTTGCATTCAGTCAGAGCCATTATTCAACACTCTATGTGATGAGCACCATGTTTTTCTTCACACACCTATGGTCCGTTTCAAGTAGAACATCATATTAACCCTTGAATGTGACCCAATGCTTCTGCACAATCCTGGCTCTGTAAGTGGGAAACGGCTCTGTACACTATTTCAGCAAATCACCACGTTGCTTCAGGAGCACAAAAGTATTTGATTGTATTTGATGGCTGAATTTGATTGTATTTGATTGGCTGTATTGTATTTGATTGACTGTTGAACTCAAATATGAACAATCTTTGGCCAGAATCAAGAACTGCATCTTTAAATAGCAAATTATATTAGCCCTTGCATGAATATGCTTGACATTTTAGTAGCAAATTTCATTCAAAGCCATGATTTAAATTTCCCTTGATATGATGGACATGCTCCCTCTCATTTAAATTCTACTTATTTGAATCTCCCTTCGTATGATGGAGATGCTCAGGGGTCGGACTCACCTTCGACCCAAACAGGTAGTGGGGCTGGGCATTAGGAGGCTTGTCCCGCTGGAACTCCTGCGAGAACGGAAGGACCGTGCGGACAAACCTACAAAACAAGAGAGAGAGAGAAAGAAACACAAAGATTAGATGAGAAAGGTGAGATCGGATGATTTGTTCAAGCAGAAAATTATGACTCAAATGGGGGTAACATATCTAATAAAAGGGAGAGCGAAAGAGAGAGGGAAGCTAGAGAGACAAAGGGAAAAATATACAGAGACAGGTGGTGAAATACAAATGAGAAATAACAGTAAATGGTCGACTCCTCAAAAGTCCCAGGCAGCACAGAGGGCATATAGGCCAAACCCCTGCATGGTGTCTGCTTCCCCATTTGCAGATATATGCAAATATATATGATTTTGAGTACATAACCAGAGACACAAAGAAAATAACAACATGTTAGGACCAACAGTGGTCACTGTGATGCAAAAATGTAATTTGAATATTAAATTCGCTCTGATAATTGTTTTAATCTTGCCCAGTAAATAATAGGGATGCACGATATTGAATTCTAGCCGATATCCCGATATTTACACGCTCATTTTGGCCGATTGCCGATACCGATATATACACCTCTGCTTTTTAATTATTGAAAAGTCTCTCCTGTACTAGAATGAATCTGTTATTATGATAGGGTATTGCTGTAGATACGGGACATTAAAAACTTGATTTGTATCATTTTAGAAATAGACATTCACTCATGAAACTATTGAAATTATTTCAAATATGGCAAATTTATTTATATTTTCACCACAATTTTCATACTTGAACAGTACCAACTTGAACAACTACACTCTGGAAATGCAACTTGGCTAACTTGGCAAGCTAACGTTGGTTAACTGACTTACAGTTTAATAACATCCCTTCTAGGATTTCTAGACTAATCTATGTAAGGTTATTGCCAAGTTAGCTATATAAATGCCATATATGCAAAAGTAAGCCATGTACAGATAGCGTGGGCTCCTGACATAACGTTTCACATCCCGTCAAATAAGATCATCAACTTCGCTGGTGTCATGTAGCATGCAAGCTAACCAGCTAGTGTTGTCTAGCTAACTAGCAACTTATTAACTTCTATTAGCGTGCGACAGGTAATGTTGCAAAGCGTTTCACGCGGGTGGTCTGCATCTATGCATGCAACCTACGTTACGGCCAAGCTGTCGTCTCCTCTTCCATCTCCTGAAAAGTTTCCTGACAAATAGCATGTCAACATCCTCTGATACTATGAAGTACTGCCACACAGCCGACGTGTTGAATTACGTTGTTGGCGCTCATAGTAACCAAAACATTTGCTTCGCGTGCGCATAATTTGAACGTCACCTTATTGGCCATGTACATCGGCAGAAATGTTCATATCTGCAGATGCCGATAATTACGTTTTGAAGCTTTTATCTGCATATACCGATGTCGTGCCGATATTATCGTGCATCCCTAGTAAATAAGCCATGTTCTTTCTCCCTGTTAACTCGAACCACATAGTACAGTGACAAACAGCCAGAGAAGGTTTGGATACATGCCCTTTTTTGCCCACTTTTGATGGGATATTATTGGAGAACTTGGATATTATTGGAGAAGCATGCAGAGATCCCTCAAGTATATCATCCAAGTATATCATATATTCCTCCCAGTATTCTCAGAGAAGTGAACTGCTAGTTAAACATGTTGGTATGGCTGGCGCCTCGTCAGATGTAAACCTAGAGAAGCAGCCGTTCGAGCATCAGGTCGGTCTGAGTCTGTGCTCACCTAATCAAAGCATCCTCACCAAACTCCTGCGTCGGCACCCAGCACAGGCCACTCTACCTCAGTCAGTCATCATGCTATGGGCACCAGGCTTATTTGGTCCTTCTGTCAAACCCGTCCTCTCTCTCTGCTGTTCTCTCTCTTCCCCCTCACGCATACTTCTCTGTTTATCCTCGCTCTCATCTTATGTCTCTCTCCTTCTCCCTCTCTCGGTCCTGTGTCCTTGGCTCAACCCTGACTAGCTTTGTCATTTCTGTGGCACACCAGGTCAGCAAATCTGTGGCATCTCCAAATATTTGTCTCTCTCTTTTGGAGGAGGGTAAATGGCTCAGACCTCTGGCTCGTGCTCTGGAACATGATTGTGTTTGTGGCAGCGTGACAGAGAAGGGTCTGTCTGGGGCCTGCCAGATCTGTTCACCAGGCAGAGGTCTCAAAGGCCCCCCCCCCCACAGCCCCCACTCGCCCAATTATCTCTCCCTTCAAATCCTCACCACAAACGACTCAGTTATCTTTCCGCCTCTCATTGTTAGGCTGTCAAGCTTCCTCTCTTCAATTTTGTTGTCAGAGAACAAAAAACAACAACACAGAAGCGCTTGTCTTGCGCGAATCTGCAGAGAATCTGCTGCCACTACACTCTACGGGGGAGGATCCTGTCATAAAATAACTGTATGATGAGTGCCGAGAGTGGCAAAAGTGGTGCTTAGCTTTACGGTAGAGCTGTGCAGTTCTACATAATCACTCACTCAAAGCACTCCCTTAGACAAGAAAGGGGTGAAAGGGCTAGGTGTCGGGGGCTGACTGAAAAGATGGAGCCAATGTTATTGTCGTGTCTGTTGACAGCGGTACCTGTTGGTGGAGCCGTTGTAGCAGTAGTTGGGCAGGAAGTCGTAGTTGAGCTCCCAGAAGACGTGCAGGGTGATGCGCCCGTAGGGGGCGGACACGTTGTGGTTGGCCTCCCGGAACATGGCGTCCATGCTGTCCAGCGTCAGGTACTTGCTGAGGAGCTTGTGGGTCATGCGGTTGATCTCCAGGAGACCGTCCAACTCCTGAGAGACACAGGGACACAATGAGACAGATGCTGGTGTGTCCTGACATAGGGACACAATGAGACAGATGCCGGTGTGTCCTCATACAGCAGTGTGGTACACCAACCAACCAGCAAGGTTCATATACATTTTTGCCAATACAATTCCATGACTTTTCCATGCCTTTCAGGCACATTTTCATGACCATACATTCTCTGAGATGTTTGTGTATACATGAAAAATGAGAAGGCTTGTCACCAGAACTAGGTTGAACCTTTGAATAGATATGAATGAGTAGCCCCTCCTCAGGTAAAGGTGGAAGAAACGCAGACACACACACATTCCCTCACGTACAAATCCATTTCCACACGCACGCACACACAAACACTCTCAGAGCGTGCTGGTTCAGCTGTCTAGAGGCAGAGCTTCTCCCTTAATGAATTCTGCTCTGAGCTGCATTTCAATTGCGTTTGCAGATGGGTTTTCATTTAATCCACACCTGTGAGATCAAACTCCAAGAGGCAAACACACAAGATGAAATTCTTTCATCTGCCTGAAAAAACATCTCAGCTTGTAAAAGGTTTAAGCATAATTCATCCAGCCAATATCCAGATGTACCCCGTACATTCACAAACTCTAACTGAAAGTTTGCAGAACATGCTCCGATACACAATACAACGTCCCCATCTGCGTAGTTTATATTATAATAGAGCAGATGAACCAATGTCCTTTCAAGTTAAACTCAGTGCAGTCTTTCCCGGTGAGTGAGCACCATCTGAAGCCATCTCGTGTTTGAACCCACTTCAATCTGCCCACCTAAACCCAATGTTACTGGGAGTTTGCGTTATAAAGGTGTTAAGGAAACTGAAATGTTGGCTATAAGAAATGTCTGCATGAGAGTCAAGCGTGTGACCTTTATTTTTAATATTTTCCAGTTTTGCGTTGCATGCCAGTTCGGCATCTCAAGAAAAGGTGTGTGCGTTTTCCGTCCGTCTGTCTGTGTTTGAGTGGCAGTGCTCACCACGATGGAGGTCAGGTCCTCGCTCTCGAAGCGACTGATGGCCAGCTCCAGGGACTTGTGGAGGGCGGTGGACACCCTCTGGGTTATCAGCCTGTTCAGGTCTATGGAGCGACCCAGCAGCTGAGAGACAGACATCACAGATGGGACAAAATCAAATCAGATAGGACGGACCGACACAGGAGACAGACAGACAGACAGACAGACAGACAGACAGACAGACAGAGGAAATGAATGTGTAGCAGAGAGACAGATCAAAATCAGATGGGACATAAGGATAGACACAGAGACAAACAGACAGAAAAAATGATGTTGAACAGAGACAGATCAAAACAGATGGGACTTAGGGACAGACCTAGAGATAGACAGAAACATTAATGTGGAACAGAGACAGATCAAATGAGATGGGACGTAAGGACAGACCCAGACCCAGACAGACAGACAGACAGACAGACAGACAGACAGAAGAAATGAATAGGTCAGGAACAGAGCCAGATCGGAGGTAAGATCAGACAAGACAGACAAACACTGAGATAGGACTGAAGAACAGACACAGAGACAGACAGACAGACAGACAGAGAAAATGAACAGAGCCAGATCTGAGATCAGATCAGACAAGACAGACAAACACTGAGATAGAGACACAGACATGTAGAGAGATAGATATGGTTAGACAGGTAATGACAGTCACAGACAGATCCAGGGAGACAGACAAGAATGAGGAGATGGACACAGAAGAGAGACACACACAGGTACACAAAAAACAAGACAAAGAGAGAGAGAGAGAGAGGCAGACAGGTACACAGAAACAGGACAGAGAGAGAGTGAGATAGAGAGAGAGGCAGACAGGTACACAGAAACAAGACAAAGAGAGGCAGACAGGTACACAGAAACAGGACAAAGAGAGGCAGACAGGTACACAGAAACAGGACAGAGAGAGAGGCAGACAGGTACACAGAAACAAGACAAAGAGAGGCAGACAGGTACACAGAAACAGGACAGAGAGAGAGAGGCAGACAGGTACACAGAAACAAGACAAATAGAGAGAGAGAGAGAGAGAGAGAGAAAGAGAGAGAGAGAGGCAGACACACACAGATGAGGCATGAGCAGGTGTGGAGCAGCAGTGATGAGCAGACTGACGTGATGGGATTGATTCAACTAGAGCCAGGGATATCAGAAACTCCTCAAACAAGAGGAGGATGAGTGACACATGAAAGGAATGAGCTGACAGTCTACACAGCAGAGGAGAGACAGGCAGCCTCAGGTCTATGTGCACATGAAGAGATAAAGGCAGTTTGTCAGAGATAAAAAGGCTACTCAACTCTCGATGATGATGCAATACAACAACTTTCCTCACAACTTCACTTTTCCGCAGCACTCATTTAATCTTTTAAGTCTTTCAGAGCTACATTATTAATCTAGCTCAAGGAGCAGCACAAACTACACACAACCCCTTTAATGGCTACATTTGATAGATAGATCTGATCCTTTTTTCTGATCTGCTGCTCTGGTTTTCATGGCATGCTGCACTGAGAGAGGCACAGCTGGGGTTAGGTAATCAGAGCAGTTTGAGGTAAAAAGATTCAATTCAACAGCACTGTTCAGCAAAGCTCCAGCAATTATTCATGGTTTCCAAATAATTATGCAGAACCCAGGAACAAATTAATAAGGACTACGCACACAGCTTCCTAGTTGGAATTCATGAAACTATTGTCATATTTATATGCAAAAAAAAAAACTTGGCGCTGAATCTAATCTCATAAATTTACATAATTACAAGACCATGGGGATGTTTGTGTCTTATGGAGACCATTCAATTTGGAGACCGGTCATCCTTTCAAGACCCACTGGAGAGCGGTCATCCTCACCTGCACGTGCCTCTGCTTCAACAGCGTCTCGTAGCGATTAGACGCCGGCCATGGAATGTTAGCACCCTGGTTCTTACAGTCGGTTCTCAGTCGCTTGTCCAGGAGAAGGCTAGAGGACACAAACACACACACACACACACACACACACACAACTCCTTATAATTCTATCCATGCTCGGAGCTCTGTACTGTGAAATACTAAAGGGATTAACAGAATTAAAAAATGTCTGCTAAAAAGTGCTGAGGAAAAAGCATTTGGTACCTTCCAGCCAGGATTTTGTAGTAGGCGAATATCTGATCAGCAAGTTTGTAAACAAACTGGTCAAAACAGAGGTTGACCTGGCACAATAAAAAGGGAAGAGAA
Source organism: Clupea harengus (assembly GCF_900700415.2). Taxonomy (NCBI): domain Eukaryota; kingdom Metazoa; phylum Chordata; class Actinopteri; order Clupeiformes; family Clupeidae; genus Clupea; species Clupea harengus. The sequence goes on from NC_045161.1 coordinate 24,715,697, forward strand.
CTTTAAAGTCTTTGAAACATGACCAGCATACTAAGCAAGTTTCATTTCTTGTCCTGAACAAAAGACATGGAAGAGTGTCACATCAAAAACACAACGGCCAATTGCAGATCCCTTTTCAACAAGCAGTTGTACTTTCGACAATGTCTTACTCTTATTTCCCAAAGAAGCTCAGAGAAGAGAAGACAAACAAATCTCAACTAACAAGAAGGTCTCCATTGTTCCCCTGTGGACGCTGTGCCCATGTCCAAGTCATTCTTCCGTATCTGACATGTGCAACACTGACACAGCTTATGCTCATTCAATAGTGTCTCTATGAGCAGGACGCCTGTTGTGTTCAAGGCTGGTACAAGGCTGTGCTAAGACTGAGCAGGCTTTACCTCAGCCTCGATCTCATCGTAGAGGAACTGCTTCTTAAACTTGGTCAGGGCGTAGTGTGCACTGTCATTGTAAAGGTCCAGGGGGTAGAGCACATACCTGCAGAGAGGGCACATTGTCAAGGTCACATTGTGAACACACACACACGCACACACACGTTTCTGCATCCCTGTGCAAGTGTTGACCTGAACACAGAAACAAGTGAGCAGGTGACTGGTGTCACTCACTCCATCATGGACGCCTCCTTGGTGTCCAGGATGTGGTCGGTGAGGATCCAGGGCATGGACATCTCGATGGGGAACTGGATGCGGCGGCCCATGGTGAGCTCCAGGAAGAACTCTCGGAACCAGAGCTGGGACAGGTCACAGCACTGCTGAAGGGTCTCTGATGGGAGAGCCAGAAAACAACAGGAAGTGATGCATCTCACCACTGAAGAGGAGGAATGGGGTACACATGGGGTACAGTAACTATGGCAATAGAATGCCTATGTGTTGTACCGAGTCATTTCACTGAAACGGAATAAACAAAACAACCAGAAGGAGCTCCTGAATTGCTCCTGAGTTTCATGGGTTGGTAACGTAAGTACTACCCTTCAGGTGGCTTTAAGTAGTGATGGAAAGGGGGTCAATGACCACACAGTCAGTGGGCCTCAGATCCTGCAGAGCTTGGTCACAAAGTGTGTGTGAGGACCTCACCGCTGAAGTTGAGGAGGTGCGTGTAGAAGAAGGACTCGCGGTGGATCTTCTCGATGTCCAGGATGGTGGGGCCCTCCAGGCTGCTGCGCAGGGTCTTCTTAAAGCCACTCTTTTCTGCTATGAGAGACTCCAGCATGGTCCTCACCATATACAGCTGCACACAGGAGCAGGGGACCAAGAATGGCACAGCAGGAAGGCAGGAAGGAGAGAGAGAGAGGGAGAGAGAGAGAGAGAGTAAGAAAGAAAGAAAGAAAGAAAGAAAGAAAGAAAGAAAGAAAGAGAGAGAGAGAGAGAGAGAGAGAGAGAGAAAGAAAGAAAGAAAGAAAGAAAGAAAGAAAGAAAGAAAGAAAGAGAGAGAGAGAGAGAAAAGAGTCAATGTTATGGATGGTGACGGAGGTGAACCATAGCAACAGACAATAGTATGAAAATAAACTCCATATTTACAATTTCCCACATTGCTATGGTGACCAATTACGGACGTAGGCACATCCACGGAATTAATAAATATTGAAAAGAAAATGAGTTATCTGTGCCCCCATGGATTAACTTAATTCTTTGTCCATGTTGAACACGGAACAACTTATTGCTGGGATTTGCGCCTGTTCAACTCACTTCTAATTCTCTGAAATGGAACAGACATAGATCAACGCAGAATGAGAGAACAGAAAGCTGCGATCATTAACGAGGCATCCATGTTCATATCACAGGGCTTATAGGGTCCAGCATCACATCCTCCTCTCCCTCTCTCTCTCTCTCTCCATCAAACACGATCATCATGACTACAGGGGCGAGGATTCTCCCCTGAGATTTCAGCAGATTAAAGGGCCAGTGGTGAGGGCAGCACAGAGCGATCAATCAGGTGCCTGGCGGAGGGAGTAGTTTGAAGCAGCAGAGTTGGAGAGCGCAGATATCTGGCCCTCACGGGGAGAGAGCTATCGGATGGCAATCTGTCAGTCGATGGCTTACTTTGCTTAGCCTGCAGGTGTGTGATTACAGCTTAGTGGAGGAGGGATAGCATCTGGGGGTGGTTTGCTAGCACACAAGTACACACACACACACTTTCATGACACGTGTGCGCACATACACACTCTCATGACACGTGTGCGCACATACACACTCACGACACGTGTGCGCACATACACACTCCCACGAACACACTGAAGATTCAATTCACCGTCTCATTTCATCCTTGCTTGAAACTGGCTGTTTTGACTGAAAGTGGAAACATGGAGTTGAACACACCCTGAAACACAGTAGGGTTTTTTTTTTGTTCAGTGATTTATATATTTTTATCAGCACATTTATATATTTTTTTAAATAAATGATGGAAACTGAGAAATCTGTCTCAGAGTAACAGGTGACGTTTAGCACAAACGGAGCCCAGATGTTCTGATCGATTTCAGCAAATGTCTGGTATTGCTTGGGGCCATTGAAACCATGGAAGTTAAATTGCATTCACCAAATGGAGGTGGGTGGCAGAGAATGGATTTTAAAATGCTGTGCCATAGTGTGTTTGTAAAGATAGCGCTCAATTTCTCAGCTATAGGCTTTCAGACGTATATAATCTGTACCTGGCGGTAGGAAAAACAAGGACTCTACCCTCTTTCCCACCTCCTGACAATAACTTTCAATTGCTCCTGATGGGTCGCAGGGAAATTATTGTAAACAAAATTACAATCCACATCAGAAGCTCTTCTCAAACCGAATAGGGGCAAATATTCTTGTGAAGATGATTATAAAAGAAGAAGCACTGATGCTGGAGTTTAAGGATGACAAAAAAACGAACAATGTTGAATCAGAGCACATTCTTTCTGTAGATATGCATTTCTGCAAGACAATGTGAATCGTGACTGCTCAGCAGTAGCGGAAGGTCAGGTCATTAACAGTAAAGACACTCAACCCAACCACTTCCATAATAAGTATTCAAAATCAACCCAACCACTTCCATAATAAGTAATCCATTCAGTAAGATGGGGGGTGGGGGGGTGGGGGGGGGGGGGAAGCGTTGGAGAGAGAAAAGAGGCTTGATGCTCAAGTGAACCATCTACCGAAGGCAGGGATTTGTAAGCAGATACGAGGTACTGAGATACTGGGAGGAACAGGCTATCCTGGTACCTGGGTGCTGGAGGGCCCAACGGCACGGCGGGGAACCTTGATGTCAAAGCCCCCCTTGGGGTCCTTCTCCCCACGGAGAGCTGGGTCGTTGTGGGGCTCGCGGATCGTCTCCCAGTCACAGATGGTCTTGCGTATGGCCTGAAGAACACTGGAGGAGTGGAGAAGACACACACACACATGATTTATTAAAAAATTAAAAATAAATAAAAATAAACACATCCTCTCTGCTCTCTTGTAACTACTGTAAACTGCTTTGCTGATTTCTAAGCTGCATTTGAAAGCTAAAGAATAAAACCAGTTTCTCCTTTGAAAAAAACCCAACATAAATCTGAGAGACAGTCACAGAGTACTCTCCTCTTCATGGATGTCTGTGATAACCTCACTCCCAGTGACAGTTAGACCTGAAGAAAAGCATCCATTAAAAACACAGCCTCTGAATGATTGCTCTCCCCCCCGTGGATGTCTATGATAACCTGACTCACTTCTAGCATCTGTCAGGCCTGAAACACTCTTCTCCAAGGTTACAGGCAGAGTACGACCTGCCTTTGGGTGAAGTACTTGAATGAAAAGATGGTTTGACAGCCATTAGTTTCTCCAGTACATAAAGAGCATCTCACTAAGGGACTGTCGTTCCCGCTGCTTTTAACATTCAGCTGTCACGTTACACAAAGCCCATCTCACGGACGATGACACACACAGATGTCTAAATACACAGGCTTCACAGCGGACAGACACACACATAGATGTCTAAATACACAGGCTACACAGCGGACAGACTCGCAGCTCTACTGAAAACAGCATGAGGTGACTCTGCTGATTGGTGCCACTGTGACTAGTGGTCCAGAGTGACATTTAAATTTCTTGTCATCTTCAGCATTCATATACTTCTAACTGTTTTTCATCTTTTTTACGATTAAATCATAATCATTTGCTTAGTGCCCTTTATACATACAAGGTGGCTTTTTATCCAATGAATGAATCATACAGAGCAAAAAATTGACAAATAATAGATGATAGAATAAATAAATACACAAATAAATAAAAGATCAAGAAAAGGAAGACAACCACGGCATATAAACACGGGGGACAACAGACAATATGAATTAGTGCCATCATACATTACTGAGCTGTACCAAGCTGAGGTACAGATATCAAGGAAGTTATTTCCTCCTAGGCAAAAGAACATTTTCTCTTCCTGGCTTTGTTTGGTGTGCCATACCTCTGGACGACATTTTTCTTCTTCTTGATGGCCTGGCGCAGCGGCTCCCGCAGGGTGACCTGGGCGAAGTCCTGCAGGGCGGAGTAAATGGTGTGGCGGATGGCGTGGTTGAACACGCTCTCCATGCGTCCCATCAGCACCTGCAGACCCTTGATCATGGCCATCACCTGCACACAGCACACAGGACCAAACACAAGATCAGAGCTGAGAGGAGAAACTCCACAGCCCACACAGCACACAGGACCAAACACAAGATCAGAGCTCATCTTCTTACAACACCAAGATCAGAGCTGAGAGGAGGAACTCCATGATCCAAACACCCAGCAGCAGATCATCTCTTCACAACCCCACAGAACATACCTAACCCTTGATCATGGCTATCACCTGCACACAGCACACAGGACCTAAGTCAGCATCAGAAGAGCACTCAACGGCCCTAACCAACACCTTAGTCATGAAACCACTGTCCAAACACCGAGCATCAGCTTCTCTCCTCACAACTACACCACACAATATATCTAAGCCTTAGTTCATGGTCATGACTTGGTCAACACAGCAGAGGAGAACAAATAAAAAAAAAACACCCCTATCATGAAAGAGTCAAATGCAGAAGCAGTTGTTGTCAAACTGGTGACATAAAACAATTGACATCATGTATTAATCACTAGCTCGTACCACCAGGGGGAGCCCCAGGGAATGTTTACTTACGGTACATTTGTGTTAGTCACACCCCTCAAACACCCCCAAATTTCAGAATCTTAATTGATTTGTACTGGCTTGTACTGGCTTGACTGGCTCTTTTCATTCAACAACTTAGTTGATCCATTAAAACATTTCCATACATACAACATATATTTAAAGGCACACACACACACTGCACTGTCTAAAATGGAAAAAAATAGGGAAATAAAATATTGACCCTACTTCATTTCAAAAAGTGAACCAGTCCTGTGCGCCCATCATCAGATTATGTCTGTTGTTGGACTGTGATGTGAGGACACAGCTCAGACATGAAAGATTTCACATCTCACAGTAGCATATACAGTAGACTATAACCAAGGACTACCAAAGTTTCAAAATATAAAATAGGTGAATGCAGAAAAATATATAGCTGGAAGTGTCGGGGTCCAAGCAGAATGTTCGAAGCGCCCAAAGTTCGACAGCTTCATCAGGTGAAAGACTATTAGTCATAAACAGGGGCGTCCATCTCTACCTTTAAGAAGCTCTTGAAGACCCAATTCTTCAGAGAGCACCTCCTTTCCTAACTTGCACTTCCTCTCCCTTCCTCTTCCTCTCCTTATCCTTCCTCCAATGCTACCTACTCTAACGAGTACTTAACGTTACATTCCTGCACTTTTTTTTTTATTATTTATTATGTAAAGTAGTATTTATTTATTGTTACACTAGGTCTCTATTGCTCGTAGCTTGATCGTTCTCTCCTTTCTACGTCGCTTTGGATAAAAGCGTCTGCTAAATGACTAAATATAAATGTAAATGTGAAAGAACACATTGTCACTTTAGAAAATGTGAGCATATGGGACCAGGTAAAAGCGCCAATGATGGCAATGACCGGTCAGTGACCACTGAACAGTCTCTGGAGCGCCCCCTAGTGGTACTAACCAGTGGTCAGTGCAAGGTGTCAGAGGCACTGACCAGTAATTAACCAGTCTCTGGAGCCCCTGCTAGTAGTACTAACCAGTAGTAAGTATAAGATACCAGTGCCCACAAGAATGACCAGTGTGAGCTACAACACCCTCTAGTCAAATGGCATGTTGGTGGAACGCTCATTCTTTCACTACAGAACATGCATCACCGGAGGGTATAGGAACATTCTGACATTGGCCACTGCCGTCGGCTTACAGTCATCTTTATACTGTAGATGGTAATGAGGGCAGTGATTGAAAAGCAGGACTGACCTCCACCAGAGCAAACTTCTCCTCTTGGGTGTAGTTGTATCTTGTGGCTCTTTCATACTCTTCAGCGTTGTCAGGACATTCTTTGTTGGAGTATTTATCCGTGGGATGCACAAGTTTCCAGGAGTACTACGGAAGAGATCAGTTTTAAAAATATATAGCACTAATACATTCATTTCAAAGTGAATTTCCTGCAACAATGTTTCAGACATTAAAATTCAACAATTAAAAAGTGTAACAATCTACTAATCTGTAATAGTAATAAACTAATTGTTAACATTGCAAAAATAATAACTATGCAGACACTAGACCAAAAATAATAACTATGCAGTCGGCCCCTCGAGGCCCTGCTTGTTAATAAAGACATTCTATTTGTATGCAAAGCCAACATAAAATGTCTCTATTTGTATTAATTATAACATCAATGTTTTCTTCTTATTTCAATTAATTATACTGAAATTTCAAACTATTCAAACCTGCTATTACAGAAGTAAATAGACCCCAAATGTAATTTACTTGCACATTTCCCCCAAGGTACTATTTTCTTTCAAAATAAATGGTTGCCATTTGTCATATTCAGTGACCAATGCTGTGACTCAGAGTGGCATAGCATCTAAAAGGTACTGTGATGTTTCAAAGAAAGTCTATTTTGTCCTTGAGGGAGCAATTCGTGGATTTTGCAGCACTCAAAAAGACTTTCATAGAAATGTTTTTCCAGTGTATACTTAAAAAAAAAAACACATACACTCAGAGAAGCCAAGGACTGGGTTCAAGCCATTCCTTAGACTTAGTTAAGTGAGAATATGTTTTCAGAACAGCACATCATCAAGGGTTCTACATGCCAACCAAATCTGTGCAATGAATTACTTCACTCTCCTAATCAAAAGACTTCACTGATGCATGTTTCAACCATCGATCCTACTACTGTCACATGTCAAAGTGAGATCTGCACAGGACACTATGTATTGTTTTACCTATAGAACAACATTAGAACAGACTGCCCTATGTCAAGAGCATGGTAGCAATATAGTACATATTCTACTACACATACATACAGTACATTTGTCCTACTTGTAGTATATATACCTGAAAATGCAATGATGCGCAATAGCGCAATAGATTTAACAAGCAGGGCCTCGAGGGACGAAAAATCTCCTGGTTTGATTATGGGTTTCTGACAGGTCTGGGTTAGGCAGGGTAAAGGAAGTGTGGTGAGAGCAGGGCACGGCCAAGGAAGCCTGGCTGTGTGAGGGGCTACTGGGGCACTCACCACCTCCATGACGTGGGCGCTCCACTGAGACAGCAGCTGCAGGCCCTGCAGGGCCAGGTCAAACAGCTTCCTGTACTCACTGTCCGTCTTCGCGGCCTCCTGGCGACCAGAGCCCGTCACCACCTGGGCAAAACAGAGGGCGGAGGAGAGAGAGAGAGCGAGAGAGAGAGAGAGAGAGAGAGAGTGAGTGAGCGAGCGAGTGAGTGAGTGAAAGGAGATTAAGGGAGAAGGAAAGAGTCATGGAGAGAGATAGAGAGAGAGAGATGGCAGGAGAAAGAAGGACAGGTAGGGGTGAGGGAGAAACAGAGAGGAGAAGAGATGACATCAGATCAGACGGAAGAGAGAGCATATCATGACATCTCCACTGAACAACACAAGCCTAGCATAGATCACTGCCACAACAGGCTGAAAGGCCTATGCCTGTCAACTTTGCAGGGCATCGCAAGGAATGATTCTGAGATGCGTGATAAATGAAGGCCCAGGGGCTGATATCTGCACCATCCAAAAAGCAGCGATTACTACAAATCCAAACTGAGTGGTAGGGTAATAAGTGAATGTGTGCATAATCAAACGAGGAATCAGCGTTGTGCAAACAGTTCACTCTGGCCAAATTGACTTGACTGCTATTCAAATAAAAAAGGGTTTAATAGGTTGATGTATTTTTAGGTTTGTTAGATTTGTTGTCCCACAAAACTTTGCATGAGAGCTATGCACAATGAACTCCACAGAAGTTTGGGAAGCTCTCAAATTCCTAAATCTGGATGGAGATCAGATTGTTTATCTCAACTAATAAAGTTCATAAAACACTTCTATGCCTAAGAACCCAAACTGGACACAAACTGGAACCAAAATGTGCAAACAATTTTGAGGGTGATCTGGACCCGTTTTATGTTCTGGGACTATTGAATAGTTGAATAGTTCAAATAGCCCAGTTCCAGCGAGTGAGAATGACCTCAGGATCTGAGTTCTCCTAGTGTACGTGGGTGGCATTTCTGTGTGAGCCTGAACTCACACTACCTCCCTAGCAGCTCACACTGAGTCTGAAACACCTCCCTGATGACTCACATTCCAGCGCTGCTTGAGGCGACCAGTCACTGGGTGGAATGACTACACTTCTGATATGATCTCAGAAGAAAGAAAAAATTGCATAAATAAAAATACAGAGCAACTTAAGGAATGAATGACACATTACTCGTTCAGTCGAAATCCCTGACATCTATTTGATGCAATACTCCCATTTCGATGTCCTTTTGAAATTGGACCTTTTGAGTCTAAGTTGGATCCCATTACACTTGAATTGATGCCCAAAATGGCAGCTAACTCAGACCCGAACCAGTCCCAAATCCGTCCCAGTCTCATTCCCAAGTCTGTTCCTATCTGGCTCTGCTCTGCTCTTCTCCGCTATCCAGCAAGGCACCTTCACTGAGGTGATGCTGCTCTAAGAAATGTGCCCTAGCAACAATGAATATTCATCCAGTCTTAATGAGCGCCAGCGAGGCCAGTCTGTGAAGGTCAGGAAGAGAGGCAACAGTTGGGTGGGTTGGGGAGGGGCAAAGCCATCACCGCTGTGCCACACTCATTAACACCGCCAACACAAGTAGGCATTGTGCCCGGCTCACCACCCATTCAGCGTAGCTATGGCACGCTCATTAAAACTAATTGGGGCATTGGGCTTTGTGAACGTTAATGGAGCGAGAGAGACACACAATAGCATCTGTGGCTCATGAGGGACAACACTTGGTGCCAGTGTGGCATATGTTTATGAGTGATATCATGGATACCACTGATTGGATGTTAGACTTTGTCTCATTAACAAGCAATATGAGCAAGATGAACAGGCTGATTCTTCCTCTCAACGTTTATTATAAGGCATAAGTCTCCCTAAATGTCAGCCATCACGGCCCTTTAAATGCACATCAGTGCACAAAATTAACATCTAGACCAGGGGTTCTCAAACTTTTGCAAGCTGGGCCCCCCCAAAGCTGGTTAGGGGTAGTTGGGGCCCCCCCAGCGCGCGGCCCGCCGCCACCACCCTCAACTACACCACCATATATAGATAGATAGATAGATAGATAAATAGCATATTGTTATTGATAGGCCTGACATGTCAAGGTTAGGCTATTGTTAGGCCCATACAGACAATTATTATAACTATTTATTATTATTATTATTATTATTATCAGTAATAGGAGGCCTATTAGTAGGCTATTCATTATTATCACCATCATTATGTTATTATAATTAATGATTATCGACCAATTATTATTATTGTATTATTATCATAATAATAATTAGTGTTATTATTGCTATAATTTGGATACTGTTATTATTATGGGCCTCTTGTGATCTTTACAAAAAAAATCCTACAGGTCTGTCAATGTGAGACATGAGCCTGCTTTGCACTGCAAAGGTTCTCAAATCTTGGGGCAATGTTTGAAAACATATCCTCAGGTCATCCTCGATCTGTGCGCGGTTGCGGTATTTAGTTTTGAGCGCAGTCAGTCTTGAAAAGCCTGCCTGGCACAAATATGTCGACGCGAAAAGGATGAGCATTTTTAAGGCTATGTCGCAAAGGTGATCATTGCTATCCAGAATGACGAAATAGGGGAGATGCTTAAGTCTACTGTCACTCTTCAATTGCTCTTTCATGTCTATTGACAGCTCGTCTGCTGAGCAGAGAAATGGATCCCGAACTTAGGCGAATGAACGGTAGTCCTCTTTGAAATAGGACCCAAACTGATTTCTGATATTCGGCGTGATACAATGTCATTTGACATAAGTATTGCGCTGAGTTTAGCTCCTATTCTACACGTCTTGCGCGGCCGGCAAAATCAGTGTTTCGGCAATTGTATGGGGTTGGCCAAGCTTAGCAATTCTATGAGCAACTACATAAGATGCCTCCAGACACTGCTTGGAGATGGTGGTTCGTTGTTGCTGGAGGCCATCGCGTTCATGTTTAAAGAAGTCCACAGGCTTCTCTTTCTGACTTTTACGAATCAGAAACGTGTCCATAGTTGTGTTTGTTTGCTGATACAGTGTGTGTGAAGTTAATAAGGTTCTAATTTCAACGTCGTGTTCTTGTATGTGTGGTTGTGAACGACATGGATAAGGATAAGGCTGTGCTAGGCAATGATTCCTAACAAAACTAACTGTACACAATGTAGACAGGGACAGCACAAAATAGTATTCAAGTGCTGGTGTTTTATTTGTTGCAACACGGTGGATGATACAAAAATGTAAAGGTAGGTGTTAAGGAGAAAAGGGCTAGCTGCAGTTGGAAAAAGGTAGCTAGCTAGGCTAGCTCTCGGGGCTACGAGCTTTTTCAAAAGACTGGAGCAAATTACTCCTTAGAATAGGCTACGAATAGACCTACTGCAAGCGCAGTAAGGTATTACTAAGGAAGGAGTGAGTCTTTAAAAAGACTGTTTATAAAGCAATGAATATCTGAATGATACAGGAAACAAGAGAAATTGAACAAACTCTGCAGTCATCTCAGGGTGAGAGCTTACCAATGCCTGCGGTTTTTTTTTTATACTCGGAAACTTAGGTGCAACTCGCGTTCAAATGAAAAAACTCCGTTTTGATTGGTGGATCAGGAGCAAAACCGTATTTGATTTGTTTGGGTCAGTCCAGCCCCTTGCATTTCGCCACTGAGGGAGCTTTCACTAACCAGTGACAGGTCGGCGGTAGTTATTTTTTTTCTCCGTCTGTGACATCGCGCCCCCCCTGGAGAGTGTTCGCGCCCCCCCAGGGGGGCGCGCCCCCCACTTTGAGAACCACTGATCTAGACAATGTAGTGGCAAATAAGGGAATTTACCGGTGGTTGTGTGTTCTGTGTGCGTGTGAGATTTCAAGTTAGTGTGTGTGTGTGTGTGTGTGTGTGTGTGTGTGTGTGTGTGTGTGTGTGTGTGTGTGTGTGTGTGTGTGTGTGTGTGTGTGTGCACTGTTACTGCAGCAGGCCAGCTTAAAGGTGAATGTACAACACCACCTGTGAGTGTGTGTGTGTGTACCTCGCTGTTGCTGTAGCAGGCCAGCTCAGAGATGAAGCGCATATGATCCTCTCGGATTTGAATCATCTGCTCACAGATATTGTACTGCGGGCTGCTGCCTACGGACGTGCATGACCACCTGAAGGAGAAAAGAATTAGAAAACACAGAAGAAAAAAAAACACATTACAAAAAGAGAAATGAAATGAAAAATTCATGAAGAGGGAATGGAGGTCCACGGAGGCAGACATGAGGAAGAGTTGATGAAATGAACTGCATAAGAAGGACAGAGAGTGAAAACAAGATCATTCTCACCATCCCCTGCCTAGAAAGTCACTGACGATGGAGCCGATTTAGCTCGCTCGAGTGCGGGCCAGAACCGGCCAACAGTCGCCTGCTCTCTGTATGGTGATGTGAGTTTATGCCCCGGTGAGGAGAAATACACTTTTCTGATTGGCTGGATATTATTCCAGGATATATTTCTGTATAACGGGACTGCTATGAAGTAGAGCAGATAAAGATGTTTGTTCACTGTTCTATATCAATGCCCTGGAGATATTGAATGGTAACTATAACATTAACAACCATACTAAATAATGGTGACTAAAAAGCTGCCTATTGAAAATAAACATATTTTCTCATTTTGCCAAATGGTGTAAACACAATGAATTATGTGGTTAGATAACAAGTAATCTGGAAAACTTGCAAGCTGGCAAGTTAACAAGCATAGAATAAGAAACAGCTAGCAAGCTAAAGGATTCAGGCATGGCAACAACGGAATCAATTATAACCACGCAAACTATCTAACGTTATCCTTGTCCATGACTAAAGAAAGCAGTATTATTGTTAGAGCAAAAGTTTCCTTTGCTATACATGCATAACTAAATATATGTGTATCAACGGAATAACGGCCTTCGAGGAAAATATTAGACTTGGTGTAAGAAACTCAACTGGAGTTCTTTGCCTCTGCCTTGTCCAATATGGTCGTACACCGAGGCACCTGGTCAGCTGTTATCCCTTACATATCAGGGGCTGTCTGCCACCTCAGCCGCCTGTTAGTCTTAGCCCCGTCTCACACTGCCTGCGTTGCCTGTTCGTGACGGCTGCGTTACCTGTTGATTCTCATGTCCGCACCCATGGTAACAGGTTAGAGCATGAACACTGCCTGTATGAAACGCACATCTGAAACGCGGCTCGAGACGCTGATAGATTCATGTCACTGGTACCAGGAGCAGATCCGTTACATAATCATAGATCCATGTATCTGTAAGTACTTGCTCTCTTTTAGAACCCACCTGGACTTGTTCTCCTCGAAGTG
>NC_045161.1:24733588-24793588 GCF_900700415.2 Clupea harengus
CTCCAGGTGTATAGCATGACAGCGTACTCCTGCCCCTCCTCCAGCATCTCATTCTAAACAAACACACACACACACACACACACACAGTCAGACAGTCAGCCACCCAGACCCTCCAGCAGTCAGTGCATTCACTTCTGCACCACACTTCACTGCAGAGTTCTCTTCAGCCATGGTGGAAGACCCCCTTACTGGTCACAGTTACAGCTCATCGGTAACTGCACTGATGATTTGTGGCAAAATGGTCAAAATGATTTGAATGAGTTAAATGCATGAATGAATACACACACACACACACACAAACACAATGCACTCACACAAACACATTACATGCACACGCGCACACACACACACACACACACACACACATACACAATACACTCACACAAACACATTACATGCACGCGCACACACACTCACACACACATACACAATACACTCACACAAACACATTACATGCACACACACACAACTGTGCCGTGCTACAGCGGTCTCCGTGCAGCAGCAAGCTAGACGCTTGAGCAGGCTCCCCTCGCTCTGCATACAGAGTGCCGTTTGATCAGAGCCCGCCGCCTCTTAGGTGGCAATTACCCCTCACTAATGGAGCACACTGGGCCTCTATTCCACCGCACTAACCATGCTAAAGCACCCATTTATCACTGGGCCATTCTGGGAGGCCCTGCCGTGCCTCGCCAGGGTCCTTGGCTCGGGCTGACGGGGCGGACAATGTCCCTTTCCTGAGGCCCTCCTGATGCCATTGAACCCTGCGACAAGCCCTTGGCATGGCAGCTTGTGTCCCCAGTTCTGGTGGCTTATTGTTCCAGGTCAGGAAATTAGGTGTTTATGGACTCAAGGCCCTTCAGAGTGGGCGTAAATGAACAAGCCCCAGTGTAAGGTTGATCACCCTACATCACCCTAAGACTGGAAAGGGGGGGGGGGGAGGGGTCTGCTGCTTTACCATGTTGGAGTGAACGGTGGCCTGCTCGATGTAGCGCGCAATCCCAGTAACGAAGGCATTGCGGTCCTCAAAGTTGGTGTTGAAGTTGGGCTGCAAGTAAAACGAAAACACAGCATTAATACGTCATGCGTCACATCGAATTAAATTTACAGCATCAAACGCCAACTTCATCAGTCAAATAAACAACCAAAAAAGTGTGAGAATGCAGCCCTCTTCAAATGATCTAACACTGAAACAACTACTACTACAACTATAAAATCACAAACTCTGGTGTCTGGTGAACTGCTATGCCCGAGTTTCATTTGAGAGCAAGTGTTACAAGCGGTTACATCAGAACAGCCTTAGTCTTTGTAACTGTAAGGTCAGCTCGAACTTTAATTCTCATGGCACCTTATTTATCTCTGTTTATTTCACAAAAGTTTCCCTTTTTTATTTGCTTTACTTAATTTCTTAGTTTCATGATATTGCATTGCCCTGATTAACTACCTCTGCCAAGGAGGTTATGTGTTCATTAGTGTTTGTTTGATTACACAAAAACTACCCGGTCGATTTTCATGAAACTTGGCATAGGGATGCATCATGGGCCAAGGAAGAACCCATTAATTCTATTGCACTTTCTTTAACATTCCGAGATTCTGTCTGATTTTCTGACAAGGCTCCACTACTGGCTCTGGTGGAGGTCTGCACTCTCCAAGTGCCCTTCTAGATTGTTTTGCAAAGCACCTAGTTAATCATGTTACAAATGTATTCTACAAATAAAACGGATTATTGTCATTATTATTATTATTATGATTATTATAATTATTTACACAACAGGCGCAGTGTGTGGGGTTACTTGGTAAATGATGGAGGAGGGCAGAGGCTCGATGCAAGGCTGCTGGTCAGGGAGCGGCAGCTCCTCCAACAGGTCCACGTTGGACAGGGCATCCTCCAAAGTCACTGTGGACGCCATGGTCCTGAAACACAGAGGAAGAGACAGTCAGGAAAACACACTCACACACACACACACACGCACACGCACACGCATGTATGTGGAGCAAACACATACATACATACAAGGCAGATTTTGGCCATTGTTTCACGGGACAAAAAGTATTACTCAAAGAGGCGTGAATCAGGGAGGAGCGAGCCTTGAGGCGTGAACGTGAGATGTGAGACGTGAGGCTGCAGACAGACTGACAGACAGACAGACACGCAGAGCCACAGGAAGCAATGCTCCAAGCTTTAGCTGCCTGATGTTGACTGACAGCCGCTTCGCCTCACACCAAAAAAAAAAAAAAAAGAAAGAAAAGGAAGTGTTTTTATTTGTTTTGCTCCTCTTGCAACCATGGTAACACAAATGGAAGGCTCATATCCTTGTGATCAAAACATATTTGAGAGTGGGTGACTGAGGGAGGGTGCATGTGTGAGTGTGTGAATGTATGTACAATATGTGTGTGTGTTTTTGAATGTGTGAATGTGAATGTATGTGTGTGTGTGCGTGCGTGTGTGCATGCATGTGTGTGCATATGTCTGTGTATGTATGTGTGTGCATGTGTGTGTGTGTGCATATGTGTGTGTGTGTGTGTGTGCGCGCATGTGTGTGTGAATAGTGTGTGGCACAGTGCTAATGGGCTGATTAGAGAAGGGCCTCTGTTTTGCAAATGCTGATGAAGGACTTCACGAGCAGCCGCAGGCCAATAGCCAGCCACACAGATCAAAACTGGCGCGCGCGCACACACACACACACACACACACACACACACACACACACAAACACACACACAAACACACACACACAAAACACAGTAATCAAAGACTGACACAATAAAAAAACACAGATCACCATGGATACATGGACAACAGGCCGGGACAAAAGGCTGTGGGCATGTGAAGGGGGTCAGTGAGGGACATCCACAGGCCCTATGCTGCAGAGAGAGCAGGGTGTTAGTGGGGCTCAGAGAGATCCTGATCCTGCTCATGCCCACAGCGCTGGCTCTGGTGAAGCAGGTCCGTCAAGCACACAGTGGAATACAGAGAAAGCATTAAATGGCACTGCCAAGGCATGTGAGCAGGATGGCCTGAGACAGTGAGGGGTTTCTGTTGTTTTCACGGCGCAGGTTTTAAACAGGTTGAAATGCTGTTCGATGTGAGTACCGTCTTAAAATGGCTCCTTAGTTAAATAAAAAAAAAAACACACACTGCACCTGATTAAATAAACTATGTAATATATATGTATATATATTCAACATCCAATATCCTGTGTAATGGCAGAGACATTCACTTAACTATAATTTGGGAGAAATCCCAATGCGATTAAAACTGATTCATCTAAGTGAGCCAATGGTCTTAAGGTGGGAAGCACCATAGTTCTGACTTAATCATGTTTTTTGGAACATGACTCCACAACATCAAGAATTATTATTATACCATGATTTTCTGATATATTGTGATTCCAACTGTGTTCTGTGGGCACTTAAAATAAGTGAGTCAATAAAGGACCCATACCTGCCACTTCATGTGATGCAAAATATCACTCAACTGAATCTATTTTGCCTACACTCCTGGTGTGTTTCTTTACAACAACAAAAACAACTCCACAACAAAACAAACAGACTTGCCAGTGTCCGACAGTAAATTCGGCCCCATTTTGTTATCTTAGCACAACAAACCCATATTCGACAGCAAGAACCCTTCTTTAAAAGCGTCCCGGCAGCCCTGCGGAGTGAACACCAAATTTAAAGCCTGTCAACATTGGATTTGGCACTGAGGAGCTCTAAGACGAGGCCAGACTGGCGGCACAGAGCAGCTTTATCTGGCTCAACAGATGCAGCCTGTGCCCTCGCACACAGCTGCGTGGCACATGCCCTCAGCGGCAGGGCACAAGAGGACCGTGGAGCCCAGCGCAGCAGTGTGTGGCGTGGGACAGGGTTTGTTTACGGAGTGCTGGTGCTGACAGGAAGAAACTGATTGTGTGTGCGGGAGTGGGAGCACGAAACGACTTGAGGGACTTCCGCAGAATATAAATAAATATAATTGGCTCACATTTTTTTTACGTTTCCCTAAAGTACAGAATGTTATTCGTATTTGTGTGAAAAGCAACAAGCAATAACCCAAGTTAAACACATAAACAGGCACAAGGTTGGTGTTTTTTTACGCAGAGCACATGCTCATGAGTGCGGGCAAAATTGGGACGGAAGAATCCATCCCATGCTGACCCCTACATGCAACAGGCCCACAGCCGGACGCATGGGCAGGCAATGGTAGCCCTTCCTCACACCATCAGATTAATGTGCCCTCTAGAAGCAAGCAAAGTTGAGGAACTGGCAACTGGCTTGGGTGAAGGGAGACTTGCTGATATGCACTGCGAGTCTGAGCCAGTGTGGTTCTCTTTGGCAGAACTCGCAGAGGATGGCTGGCTGGCTGGCTGGAGGTCAGTGTCTTGTGATCTCCAGACAAACCCACATAGGAAGCAAGTGTTTTAGCCAGCACTTTTGAAAATGAACACGCTTCTCTTTTTTTCCACTAAGAGTCCTAACAATAGACCAACGTTTGTATCAGTAAGCACTTGGAGCAGACTGAGACAGAAGAGTGATTGAAAATAGAGACCGACTGATAAAGAATGATACCAATTTAGATATTTTAGGATTTAAAAATCTGATAAAAAAAGAATATCAGCCGATATATCATTAACAGAGACATATAAAGATAATTTAGCATCGTGACTGAAGAGTTCTGATCAAGATGGGGCATAATGTTGTTTAAATAACTATCGCCTAAACTAAAGCTCTCCTTGATAAATTATATATTAAGTACCGGTACTGAGTGTGATCTATAGCACTGTGAGACAACTAAACTAGCTACTAAGAACTCAAATCACAGGTATATTAACCATTACATAGTCAGGGCACAATTACATATATGTTTATCGTTCATTAACGTTTGTTATTGTAACGTTAACTTCCACTGACAAACCATGGCATTATAGCTAGCTTTGTGGCTAACTGTTTACTGTCAGCAACAGGCTATAGCCAGAGAATGTGTGAGATATGACGAAGGAGAAAGTGCCAACTGCCTTCATGTTTAACAAATAAACCAGCAATCAAGTTAGCCTCCATCACGTAATGATAACGTTATTTTGCAGTTGAATGCTATGGTGACTTATGCCAACGTCACTAGCACTTACATTACTGCAGCAAAACCAGACATGGTTGACACGAACCTCTTGAGGTTTAAAGGAGAACTTTGCACCGCTACCAGCAATATTACCCCATACATAGGCCCAGTAAGAGTTGACAGACACCCATAGTTAGATCAAAACGAGCATCACACCTAATGAGCCAGAGGGTAGGTAGGCTGCACACAAATGGTTATTCTAAATTCCAATTATATAAAGCACGACTTTAGCAGAGATTGCATAGCTCTGATACTGTCCATGTGAGAAGGTGTATGTAAAGATCAACTGGACCTGAACACCACTCTTCCCTGGCCCTATGTTCCTGCTCCTGAGAGAAAGAGGAAGCGTTGCTCAAAACTGACAGAGCTCTCGATCCACTTCCCCTTTAGGAGGTCAGTGCTGAGATAAAAACCGAGACCATCAGAAACTCACAGGAGAACTCGGACAGACACAAACTCAAACCGAAACACAAAAAACTATCGTCTACCAGAGCAGCAAATAAGCATAAGAGTACATAGTCGTGGCTCAACCCAAGGTTAACAGTGTCTCTGCCAGAGAAAATCCCTTGTAGAGCAAGAAGTAGGAATTCATTCCTTTAGGCCTGCAGGTCTGGTCATGTCTGGCCAACTCCACAAGGAGCAACTCCATTACTCATCAATCTGCTATTGCTGTGCTGTATATTTAGGCCTTTGTCGCAATAGGTATTTAAAGAGGACACATACCCAACGTTTAAGGGGACTTGGGGTGGGGGCAAACAAATCAGTTTACAGGACTATCATTATACAATTTGATATTCAATTTAGGTGTCCAGAATCAACATTTCCATTTGAAAGAATTAGCATTTAATGCCCACAGAGCAATTAATTAATTCATTCATTCATTCTACCCATATTTGGCCTAATAAATGATGGCACACGCAAGCTATGATTTCTTTTCTCTTGCTGGTTTGGTTCGGTCACATCATACCATAATAAAAAACATCCGTTTATTCAAGCAAACTAAGCTTATTAGTGCCTTGTGCAATAAATGCATGGTTCATCTGAGGTTTTGCTTGTGTTTACTCATCGCTCCTGCAGACAGCTCATTCATATTTTTTGCGTAAACGATGACAGCACAAGCAAGCTATGATTTAATTGGTCTTGCTGTAGTATTGGTTTGTAAATACCAGTTAATTCAAGCAAACTATGTTTTGTGTCTTGCGTCTCATGCACTACACTGAATTGTAGCCAAACAAAACAGTCAATTCCTATACTAGCTCTCTGCTTTGTGTGCTACTAACACATGCAGTTTAACATGGTAGTAGTGAGAAACGAAATTGATACAATTCAGCTGCAAGTAAAAATAAAGAAAAAGCAGCATTTGACTACACATCAACCGCTATCATACAAAAGTTGTGGACCATTGGGATATGTGAAAATGTAACAAACATGCAACTGCTGGCAATTATACAGAACCTTACTTGGTCTACTGATATTGTTATGTTAACAGTTCAATCTCTCAGCAAAGAACTGAGGCAGAAGGAACAAAAAAGGGGATATGAAGTTGTTGGAGATGATACATTCTGGACTACACTAACCAAAACCCCCATAACAAACAACCATAGCTACTGGATCACAGGTAACCCAAAATGCAACAGACATGTAGTCTACTGCAGTGTGTGTAGAACTAAAATGATGGACTTCAGGAGAGCAAAGGGAGGTGGTTTTAAGCCAAAATCAGTTTTGAATTTGCTATACTGTTCATTAAAGTAATGTTAGTCAGCTCACACGTCTACTCTATTCAACTGACACACTGTTTCCATGGAATAATATTGCTGTAATTGCATAATTACTTAAAACTATAATTGTATTGCATCTGTCTACAGCACACATTTGCACACGCAGTTTGTGTTTAACAAAATCCACAAGAACCAAAAGATAGCCCTCAAGCCTTCATAAAAAGCATGTATTATTTCATATCAGCTGTGCTCAAGACACAAAGGATGAAAATGGTTATGGTACTAAGTTGACGCTTTTGTACAAAGTGACCAACAAAACAGATTTGGGGGAAAAATATGGACAACAACCATATTATGCACAACACTACAAAATTCTTATAGGCTGAACATGAGCATTGTACATCAGACCATAGTAAAATTATCACCTGCACCTTGATAGATGATATTTATTTAAAATCCAACAGGCAGTAGGAAAGTCAAACCCTTCTTTCATAGGGCGAAGTGTCAGCGTCCATGTAATTGCATAGGTTATGGTATGCAATGGCTGAATACATCACACTTTGCATTTTTTTTTTGCAAATATATTACAGGAATATTTTAGGGGAATAACTGTCCCATCAGGATTACATCTCTACTGATCTTCAAGACCAGCTGTGCCTCCCTTTGCAGTCATTTATTTTGATTCAACGTCTCGACTTCTATAGACCAACACCTATTAATAGTTAAAGACTCTTGCAAAAAATATGTATACACTGCAAAACACCTGGATTGGACTTATTACCAGGTTCCATATAAACACATTAAGCACTGGAAAGTGACAGGAGACTGCACTCAAGGGGGCTCCATGGCACCGACATCCTTCCACCCAAAACAACGTCTCGCCTTATGGGTCCACTGTGCGCTTAAACAGCCATGCATGAGAACTGTGGCGCACAAGAGGATCACTCCAACACGAGGCAGCAGAAGGGCTTAGTCTTCTAAATAGAGGATAGTGCTGAGCTAATCCCCCGCTTCTTCCCCACTGAGACAAATTGCCCAGTAGACAGAGAGGCCAGTTTGGTTCCAAGCCAACGTAACCTCATTAATCTAACCTCTGCAATGTCAAGAACATTCGGCACACCGCTGCCTTAACAGGCTAATGCCAGACTACACTGGGGCTACCTTCAGATCATCAGAGCACTTGCCCTTACTAGCCCTTAAAGAGACGAGAAAGAGGCATTCGTGTAACAGGCAAAAGGCATTTCAAGAGCACAAAGTGGGTTTGAAGAACGCGACCAGCGAGGAAGGGAGTCCTTGGAAAGACTTTGAAAGGAAGCAGAGTGGGGAAACACTCCGGTGTGTGTGTGTGTGTGTGTGTGTGACCTTGCATGGCCTAGCGTGTTATGGTGTGTGGTGGTGTGGTGTGGTGTGGTGTGATGTGTGTTCTTTCCTGACAGGATGGCAGGCAGGCAAGAGAGACAACAGTGAGCCTGTGTGCCTCCAGTTCTCCCAACCACCACCACCACCACCACCACCACCACCACACTCCAGACAAACACACCCTGCCCTTCAAAAAACAACAATGTTACACCCTGGCATCTAAGGCAAACAAACCAGATTGTGCCCAGGTGACTGAGGTCACTGGTGAAACGCCATCACTACCATCGGTCTCACTCTTTGTTCAGATGTCCGTAGCCATATGCATTCTCCTAAATGATCAATAACACAGACTAGGGCTGAGTTTAATACGGGGTGAGTTCAGTGCACAGGTCATCTGGGTTACAGATGATTCACTGAAGACAGTCTATGCCTACAGACTGCACACACACACACAGTGGGGGAATATCTCTTAAATTGTACCTGCAGTCAAGCACCACCCCTCTTTCATCATTCAGTGACTCCAAAATTTATCAAATCTGTTGCAGCCTGTGCTTGATGCGATTAGAAAAACATGTCAGGTTTCCCTATCCTGCCTGAAATGACTTCTCATAATCAAATTAAAATGCACTTGCACTTTCACATCCTTCTCCTGCTACACTCACACACACACACACACACCAAAGCATAACTGCCTGGAGTGCCAAGCTGACCGAGTTTGACCCCTTATTCTCTGGCTACTCCAAGGACCTGATTTCAGTACTCTCCACTGGCATTTGCAATCTAGTACATCAAGAGGCAGAACCATACCAAAGGCGATGCAACTCCTGCTCATAAAGGCAGACAGAGTGAAGAATACAGCAACACACTGGTCCTCTCTCTAAATGTGAGCCTCGATGCTCACTGTAAAAGACAAGCAAATTAATTTAATTCCACTGGATCTACAGAGAACTGTTCGGACCTGTATCCACTTATTTCCTCTAAGCATCTAACCAGTAGCCCCATTCTACCTGCTGTGATCGCCATGAAACCATCCATCTGACTTGCCATACTTCACATCAAATAAAATAAAATATAATAAAACAAAACTTTATTTGTACCGTGCATTTCATACCAGGAGGTAACACAATGTGCCTCACAGAAGGAAAATGGGGGGGGGTTACAAACACTTAAAGGGTGTTTACAACTGTGCAGCTGAAGAGATGCGCTGGCTTGGTGTTTTGTGAACAGTCCAAGTCCATCAGATATGATACTGGCTAAAAAGGTTAATGGCTAAAACTCTGTGATACCAGAGTACTTACAATGACTGAGTTTCACCTCATCAGCCTGCTCTGTACTACAGATTCAATAACCTTTTTCAGATGGGCATTGGTTTGTTGACTAACCTAATGAAGGGACAAAATGAACTGATTCCAGCTATTTCAACGGTTGGGTAATACATCAATATTGTCTATTCTTATCATTGTGATCTTTTTAGGCACTCACAAACCAACCCTGTTTGTTTGTCTCTACCAAATAATGGCATACAAACATGTAAGTTCATGTAAAATATATTATCATTAGCAGAGTCAGTTGAATCCTTTTCCCCCCAGAGAAAACACCCAACCACGTATCACACCATCACACTGAATGAGGGGAAATCTCTGAAGGAAACTGAAACTTCAGGGGGAAAAAAGCGAGTTATATTACCTTCTGTCAGAAGGACCCCTACAAATCATGAAGGGTGTGTAGGCATGTCATATAATGTGTCTCCTAATTCAATCGGAGTTTATAGTTGAGCACTAATATAAACAGCCACTTTCTAAAACTGAAAGTGGAAAAGTTCAGCCACAAATAGAGTGGAGAGGAAAGCGGCTTTTTTACACCTCCCAGCCACAACATCTTCCTCCATATATAAGTATCAGATATAAACAAATACATAACAGTGAAACTGAGGATGTGGCAGAGGATATGAGTCACAGAGACTTTTTAAATGCCCACACCACAACACTGGTGAAGCCCTCAACTCAGTAGGAAACAGGACATGGGTGTTTTCTGACTCTGCTAGCCAAGTTCACCAGAATCTGCTAGTTCTCCTTCACCCCCAAAACCAGCCAGATTTACTACTGACAGTAAAAGAAAAACTGCACCTCTGATTACTAAAAAACCCACCCTTCACCCACCACTGGCCCCCAAGAGGGTATGAAAGGCCATCTGATGAGTCAGCCTGACCTTGCCTTTCATGACAGGGTGACCAAAAGACAGACAGGCCTTAATCTGTTTGGGGCGGTGAGGGGATCCAGCTAATTCAGAGCCACAGCAGGGTGTGTCTGCTCTGTGCTGCACAACACATCCCACGCGCACGCACACGCACACACAGAAAATGCTCCAAAACCTTGAGCACAGCTGTCACGGTCCCCAATCCGTTCCATTTTCGCTTCTTCCAAACCACAGCTGTTGAATATGGCTAACATGAGCAACCACAAATACATGCAGTTCCTCTTCCAAGACAGGGCTATAGTTTACTCATTCATTACTTCATACATGTGAATTTAGTGACTAGTCTGTAAAGGTTAAAGACAGAATGGAAAACTCCTGTATAGGCTAGGTGACTCCTTTTGAGTTCCAAAGTCAGACAGCTTGCATCTTATTCAAACTGTGTCACTAGGATGCCTGAGGGGGGAAAAAATGTCAAACTCCAAAGTATTTTAGACTCAGCCTGGAGACCATCCCCTAAAAATAATTGACTGTGGTTCGTGTAAAAAATACGTTTTAGGTCATTAATCTAACTACCGAGGAACGAATGTTTGCCAGTCAGAAATCATTATACTTTCAACCTTTGAATAAGTACTGGTTATGCATTTTTACTTTCAACAACTACGAGAAAAGAATGTTTCATCTGATATATTCCCATGTTTGACAACGATACAATTCTGGCAGCTTTAAACTGACAGGCCACAAGGGCACTGACTAAATAAAATTCCGACGCAAAATAGTGCTGAAAATGCTAGAAATGTTACCCCGCTTGTCCTGGAGTTTGCCCAGAGGTAATGAATAGGCACGGGCGGTGAAGAAGAAGCTTGCTAGCCGTAACCATTTGTGGACATTTTTTTTTTTTTAAACTCATCAACATTTTATTTTTTACTCCATCCAACCACAAAAGATGAATTGATATATATGTCAAGCTGGGTATGCAGAAGGGGTTTGCGTACTCCAGTTGAGGTAAAGGCGGGGCAGTATTCCATATCTATGTTTTTTCTTTAATCCATAGCCAAACCTTTGCAGATTAGTCACACACGAGCTAGCACAGGCCCAAGAGTTATGTGAGATAAGTGAACGTAGTTTCACCAATATTTCCTTGTAACTTGGCCTTTTGCCACTTACCTGTCTTTTTATCCTGCTCAAAACTAACGCTGTTCGTGAGTATTTAGAACTCAAACGCAAAGTTGAACAATTATCTAACAGAAAGTCCGCACGCAAAATGAAACAAACTTTTCGGCAGCGTTGGATACCTATCCCAGCTAGCACAGCTGACTTCGTAAAAGTACCCACCCTTTCTTCTTTTCCAGGGAAAATGGTCCGTTCGGTCGGCTTACAAATCCATTTAACGACGGCTCTTAGCGTTTAGATGTAATGCATTACATCCACCTGAGGTTCTTGTTAAAGTGAAACTTTTCCAAAGTGCTAACGTTAAAACTTTTCTTAGCTGCGGTGGAATCTTGCCTCTCCGATGTTATCGCAGGCAGGCGGGGAAGTCGAACTGGAAGTTCCTGCCTCACTGTAATAGGGAAATGCAACAGGAAACCTCAACTCCGCATTAAAGCACACATCCACTAGGGGCATTGAGGAACTATCTAGCCTGGAGTACAGTTGTTTTTGCCATGAAGTCAGTCATATACAGATTTAAGGATCTCTTAACAGAGAAGCCCAGGGTCCTCGACAGAGGATGGTTCTGCTTAAACTAGCCAATCAACAGCTACAAATCTGCATGATGGAATCTGTCCAAAATATTAAAATTCTTAAAGATCACAGTAACAAAACGTGGAAAAACGCATTAACATCATAAGAAATACCATACTTATAAACAAATAATGCACAAAACTCCACACATTCACAGGTGACAAATAGTTTTATTATACATGACTAGGACTTCCTATCAACAATAGGACAACCAGCTTTAAGCAGTAATAACATATATAAACTAAACATTTACACTTTCCATTTTGTACATTTGTTCTCTCTCTTTCCATAGGGAGGATCACAAACACCCACACAATCCTTGCTTGTTTTTGTGTGCTAAGCTAGTCTGACTAAACATCACCAGGCTCATGTGCCGTGACGCAAGACATCATTTGGCGGAGAAGAACGCAAGGCGCAGCAGCGGCGGTCATACAGCTGGAGAGTAAACTGTAAACAGGACTCATGTGCGGAACATGGGCACTGGTAGGGACAGAGGGGTGGAGGTGGACTGGCACTGTGGCTGGTATGGACAGCTGGCGGTGCCACTCAGCACTGTTCAAACCCTGCCATGAGTGACAGCGCCAAGGCTTCCACTGGAGAAGGAGAAGAAGAAAAGCGCAGGAAATTAAACTCCACAACTATTCATTCACATAAATAGACTGGGCCAAACAATAACCCAAAACAAATAAATGAGAAATAGATGCAGTGATAGCTGAAGCAATGGCGTCATTGTACACAATAGAGTTGCTTTTAGGCCCGGAGACTTAATGCCAAGCCAGTCAGAACTGTTTAGTCTTTCACATAAAATGTATTTTAGCCCTAGCCAAGAAACCACCAGTGGCAGATCTGAATACACTTATGCCCACATTGAGAAGCACAAGTGTGTGTGTGTGTGTACAGATGTATTTGCAGTGCTTCAGAATTTAAATTTACTGCCTCATACTGAACAATCACACAAGACCTTGTGAGGAGAAACTGCTGGGTGGACTTACAGTGGGGGAAGGAGCCTCTACAGACAGCCTTGTTCAATATGGTCACCAAGAACATATGACAGCTTTTGAAGTCAGACTCCATTTTGGCAATGGACTCGATCCTGAAACAATACCACTTCTGTCAAAGACAACTCAGCGATAATGATTTAAAGTAATCAACAAGTATTATATATGCCATGTTGCAAACTCAGAGAAAAAAAGAAGAAAATAATATACTATATATAGGATTAATGCTGCAGCGAATTACTGAAACAATCACAGTGCACATACACATCACATCAACACCTTGACATATTGACCCTCATCCCCCCGTTCGATCCTTCATGAAGACCAAACTTACTTCCAGGCTCCAAATCCAGCCTGCCATCGATCAGAGAAGATGAGCACCAGATTCAACACTTTCATGATGGCCTCCTTCACAAAGCCAATCTGGAGAACAAACACCCACATGTTTAAACAAACTGACATGCACATTAGCTCTTTCCAAAACACACATAGCTGCAGAGCCTTTGCCAAATTTTCAATAAAGTCTGTAAAACCCCTGTGGTAAGGTAGGATGCCATCACATTTCTAAAATATAATTCATATCTACTAAATTACAAAAAAAAACGAAATATTTCATTCTGATCTACAGTTACAAGTCACTAATTGCTACAAACAGTTACGATCTAATAATGTATACATCCATAGTAATAACTGAACGGTCATTTCTTTTCACAGATATTAAGGGCTGGCCCAGACACCTGACTGTTTCTGAGGCATGTGGTAGAACCTCACCTTCTCCCTGAGGAGGCAGCGGTCATGAATGGTGGACAGGTATCTGTAGTGGATCTTGATGAGCTGGTCCAAGTCCTTGGCTTCCTGCACCTGGTGCTGAAACTCAAGTCCAGTACTGTGCAGAATCTGTCCACACAGACAGAGAGAAAATATACTGTGCTCAGGAGTATTACAGATAATAAAAAATAAAAAAAATAAAACGTGCCCATTGGTGGGGGTTTAATTTAAGTACTAAGCAGGGCTATACACCCTGACACATGCATATCTTTCAATACAGGGGGGAAACATATACACACAACCATGCAATGTTTTACATTGAACACTGGCCTTACCCTAGTCATGATGAAGTTGTGCAAGGTGTTGACAAAATGCATGAGTTTGACCCTCAGCAGAAACATGCGGTGGATCTGCTGGTTGACCGGCTCTTTGGCGTCCTTGGTGGGCTCCTCTTCCGGAGATCCTTCCTCATGTTTCTTAGCAGCTACGGTCAGATCTGAGAACGCGTTACGGATGAGCATGACAAGCACAGAATCAACCACCAATATGCATGCAATCACAAATTGTAAAGTGGGACTCGTGTGTTAGCCTAAGATCATCATAAAGATTTACATTTAGTCATTTAGCAGACGCTTTTGTCCAAAGCGACATACAAGGGAGAGAACAGTCAAGCTACAAGCAATAGAGATCTAGTGTAACAATAAATACTATTTTACATAACAAATAGAAAAAAAGTGCAGGAATGTAACTGCTGTAAGTGCAAGTTAAGTACTAAACTAAAGATAACAAACAATGGAAGCTATTCTCCATGCATGCCTATAAAAAAAGGCCACACTTAGAGATATCAATAGAGAATCAATAGAGAATTCAGGAAGGTACATACCACTGAACCTTAGTGTGTCCAAGCAGTACTTTGCCCATTTAATCTGCAGTAGGAGCAGGAAGACTTGATTGTAAATCTTCTGGCACTCTGAGCTGATTACGATATCTACCGGCCAGGGAACCTGTGGGGAAAACCAGGTCAGGTTATTTGTAAAAGACAATCCTATTAACTATTACATATTTCTCATTTCCCACATCGGATAGGGGACCTACCTTATAACTAAGTGTGAGGCCGTCAAGGTTATTGATTGGCTGCTTTTTTCTGGCAGGGTCGATAGTTTCCAAAAATATTGATAACCTGCCGGGCATTCAACACAATATGACTCATACAAGAATATAAATGTAATATAATATAAATTATAACTGGTTACTGAACTACTTCTAAGGCATTAATCACAGCAGGAAGCAAACATCCCTGTCCTGTAACCACCTTTCAAATGTATGTTGGAATGTACTCACTCTGAACTCACTAATAATTAAAAATTATCTATTAAGAAAAGTTTACAGTTTATCTGTGATTAAAGTCTAACTGTACAACCAGCTTTGAGCCTAACTCCACCTACTACATAATTTAGAATTGAGCTAAACGCTAAACAGTGGGAGACGGCTGAAAGAGGGGGGGAGTGGGGATGAATCATGAGTCTCAATCAGCCAATAAAGAGACAGGGGCTGGGGGGGTGGGGGGGTGGGGTGCCCATTTCATGATGTAAAGAAGTCCAAAACGGTCGTCTCTACATCAACATCGGCCTTGGATGATTTTAAAACATTAGATAGTGTGATAAAAATGCTGTTTTTAATTAAAAAAAATGGTAATTTTGTCGATATTAACACCAGCATTGATGCGTTTCTTCACAGTTCAGCCATATAATTTCATCTACAGCTCAAAAAACACATTTAAGTGTACAGTACCCCTTTAATTATTTACAGGATAAGCTTTAACTGACTTTGACTTTAAATGGAGCTGGTGAGGAGGTGCAGTACCTGCTGCTGTCCTCTGGGTGGCGCTGTCCTACTGCCTCGTGAAGCTGGATGTTGAGGAAAGAGAGCTGCTGCCAACTCTCCTTCTCCAGCACCTTATCAAAGATGGCAGTGTAGAAGTCATACATGGTGTCACCCGCCTCCAACAGGAAGTAGTTCCGCATGGCCTGGAGGTATTCCAGCAACCTAGAAGTCCCAGAGGCAAGACAGACAAGATTCTGAGCTTTAAAAAAAGAAACCAATGGGTCATCTCTAAAGGAGCGACAGCATTCACCAGGACATGCACTCCAAAGTCATTTACAAAACTGGTTAAAGCAGACACGCTCACGGGTGTTTAATACCTGTTAACCTTTTCCAGGAGAAATTATGTTGAGATACTTATTGTTGCATATCATACAAAAATGAATAGTAAGGAATAGGCCATTATAGTGTTATACATGGACTGTAAGTTTTAGAAAAAATATATTCCAGTCATTTTCAAAACTGGTCAACACCAGTCGGACCAGAGGACCTCACCTGTAATCCTTCTTCAGGGTTCTCATGAGGTTCCCACAGCACTCGACGTACCTCCTCTCAATATGAGGGTACAGACAGGAGCGCAGCGTCAGCTCGAACGTTCGACACGTCACAGACTCAGACGAGCGATCCACCATGACGTCACCTCCAGAGAACTTCTCATGGAAGTCACTCTGCTCCAAGTATAACCTGATGGAGGAGGGGAACATTTCAAAACAGACTTGATGTCACTCAATGTCACCAATGAGGCAGAGCTGAATTGCATTCTACTGAGTAAACCAGCAAAGTAGATAGTATACCTCTGTGAGGTAATATATGGTACATAGACAGATTTAGTTTTACAAGTAATTACGTAATGAGTAGACATGACATTGTGTCCTATAATGTGAATATTATTACAACACTGATAGAATCCATTGGGTACCCAGACAGTATCTCCCATGCCGTCTGTGCATTAATGATAACTATGCAAATAACCTTGCAAAGTTGATGGCCATCAGGGGGTCATGGATGTCCTCCAGCTCCAGGTGCCGCGCCACGATGGACTGCATCTTGATGAGGCTCCTCTTGGTGGCCTGTTGCTCGGTGACCATATCCGTGGGCGATTCCTCTCCTCTGCGAAGCCGTGACTGCACCGATTCCAGGAAAAGTGTGTACAGACTCTTCCTCTCTGCATCTGTGTGAGGAAGCAGTTTTTCAAACAACAACAACAACATCTTGTCAGGACTCGTCCTGAACACAGCATCAATGCAAGAAATGTTCAGTGTTTTTTCTATCCAGGATAGGATAAATGTTAGCAAATGCTATTAAAGATGCATCAAATATGCATCTATATGATATGCAAATAGAGTACATTCATCATCATGTTCACAGAACTAAATCATATATTTATTTATTTGTGTCTACCAATAGCACCTCGAAGTGTTGCAATTATAAGAGGCTCTATGTCTGTGAATACTGCTATGCTAGTCTATTTGCCGTTTTTTGGCGTTTCATGCAAACCATCTTGTGTGCAAAAATAAGCTGAGCTCTAACCACCCTCTGAGAACTACAAGAGCCCCAACAAGCTGTTTATCCTCCTGGAAAGAGACGACACAATGCACCAGAGACGTGAGTGTTCCTCCACACAGCAGCACTCCACAATGGTGTGTCAATCGGCCGTTAGTCACCACCCACTCGTCTCATGTATTTGTCCCCATCCCAGAGTGGCGGTCAGACACCCTACCTCTGGACGACCCCTCGTGCTGCTCGGCATCCTTGCAGTCCAGGTTCTTGAGCAGCTGCATGGACTTGCCGGCCATGATGATCTGCTTGAGCACCGGCTTCAGGAAGGACACCATGGTGGGCTGGCGGCTGTTGCCAACACTGGCCTGGTCTCCTCCGGAGCTCCCGCTGGCCGCGTCACTCAGCCGTTCCTCGCCACCGCCATCCACCGCCTCCGACACGCTGTACAGGGTGTAGGTGGCGTACCAGAAGTCCCTGTGGTCCACTGGCACGTCTTTGTTCCTGATGTGGGGGGGGTGGAGACAACTCACTTAGTGGCAGATGGCGTGTACTTTTATTGTTTTCAAATATTTATATTGACATGTTCAATACGCAAACAAGACAAGAGTTAAAAACAAGTAAAGCTTCAAGACACAGTGAAGAGACGAATATAATGACACCTCTTTCTCCAGCAGATCAAGCAATTTCTAGTAAAAAATAGTTGCAAAACAAAGTTGCTCTGGGCTTTTCCACATAACAGCTATGGCATGTCTAGCTTGCAAGAGGCAGGTCCAATTTAAGATATACTTTTGAGTACATCTCAACCAGAAAAAAAAAAACAAATCTGGACAATCTGTCTCTTTAAATGAATATGCCTGCACTCAACATGACAACTGAAAAAGGTCTGCATCTTGCAATGTTTCCAGTCAAAACTGTATGACTGTTTTAATCTTGATAGAAGACATGACATGAAACGAAACAAAGTAAAAAAAAAAAACTTTGGAACGAAATGGAATGGAAACAACTCTCTCAGTCCGAGGAGCAGTTTGTTTTTGCCTTTCATGTTGCATGCTGCAGACACACACACACACACACACACACACACACACATGTTGCATGCTGCAGAGTGTGAAGATGGAGAGATAGGGGTGCTGCTCTGTCTTATCTTCTTTGTCATTTCAGAAAGACATGTTGTCTTGTTACATAAATGTACTTGAACTCTGAGAAATGACTAAAAGAACAACGTCTGAACCTTCGCAGTGTTTCGTGTGAAAATGTGCCTGGGTTAGTCTAACAGTGTGTGTGTGTGTGTGTGTGTGTGTGTGTGTGTGTGTGTAAATGTGCCTGGGTTAGTCTAACAGTGTGTAAATCATTTTACAGCACATGAGAGCTGCAGAGTGCAACTATGATATTGGTTATCTTTTAATCTCATGAGGTCATTTCCTGTGTCTGTTAAGTCATACCTCTGAATGATAAACTCTTTAGCGGGGTCAAAGAGGTGGCCGTGCACAATCCACTCGTCCACTATCTCCAGATAGGGCCTCACGGTCTCCACCCACAGAGAGAAGAGCAGAGCCACCTGAACACAGAGACACACACACAAACACACACACACACACTTTGGTCACTCTCTCAAGCCCATTAGCCAACTATGAGTCAGACAGAGGCGCACAAACAAGCCAACATACACTCAAAACAGTTTGGAAATACAAACACTGTGTGTTCTGTGGTGCTCAAGCACACACACCCAGACACACACATAGACACAGACACAGACTCACAATAATACACACACCAACAGCCTATTCAGGTGCTTTGCCTGCAATGCCATACCAAATACACAAAACACACACAATCACAATTATACAAACCTACACCCAGTAATATACTGTCACGTGCTGGGGGTGGGTTAGCAAAACCGCTGGGCGGAAGACTGTGGTGTGGCCTCCCGGTATGCATCAGATGCTATGCTAGCAGTCAGGTTGTGCATCCCTTATGTGTCCAGTAAGAGTGTATGTGATATGTCTGATGTTATTTGATATATTAACTTGTTATTTCTTCTGTCTATGTGTGTGTGTGTGTGTGTGTGTGTGTGTGTGTGTGTGTGTGTGTTAATAAATGGCATTCCCTGGGGCTGTGTGTTGTACGGAGCACAGGAATCACCTAGACACTGAGATCTCTTCCTACATGGCCCTCTTCCACACTAGCTCTCTACAAATATTGCCAATACTGTTGTACTCGATATACTCAAACACTCATTAACACACACACACACTCAGTAACAGACACTCACCGCCTGTTCCGATGCTTCACCCGCACTGTCATACTCAAGGATGGCCTTGTAGAGGGTGTTGAGTAGGTGTGATGCCCGCACCACGTTGGGCGTCCCAGGGGGCACCTCTGCCACACCTGTGCAGAAGACCCTGTGCAGCACCTTCACCTGGGCCAGGTGAGGCGTGAGGCGCTCCAGCACGGCAGACAACGTCACTGTCTCATCTGGAAGAAAGGACCAAGTTTTTTTACTAAATATGAATTATAATTATATATATATATATATATATATATATATATATATATACACACACACACACACACACGTATATACATTCTATTATGTATTATATTAGATCTACATAATATTACATTATATGTTTTTTACATATTTATTGCATATTCATAATATATTACATGTGTTTGTGTACTTTCGTCTAAAGTGTAGGTAAGTCATGTGTAAGATAAATTTGAATTATCAAATGTATCAAATCATATCAAATCAAATGTATCAAATGAAGTATAATCAAATGAAAAAATCAGTCAGAAACAGCAAGTAAAATTCACGTGGGAAATGTAAAGCCAGAGGAGAGAGCAAGTTAAAACTGGGACAGAGGGCTGTGAGAAAGGGCAGCGAAAATAGAAATCATAAATGGTCAAGGTTGTGGCGCAGATAAGGGAAAGCTTCCAGACGATAGATGTGTCAGCAGATTAAAAACAGAAGTTCTGTAAGTGGAAAATACCACAAGAATCATGTGTTATTAGTATGTACAGAGTGGACGAGACAGTATGTCACAGTCTTAAGATCGATAGATGGGCGGCCCAGGGGCCCAGAGTGACATCACAGGAATAGGCCTTAAAAGTTTGAGCATCGCCTGTATCAGATCAGAATGCATTCTCCAGCTTGCTTGACTGTACTTGATTGTCTGTTGGGCGAGTATTGTATTGTACTGTATTGTGTCAGTATCTACCAGTAAAACTTATCTTGTTACAACAAATTGCTTCGTATGGTGTTTCCTCTCCAAAACAACACGCAAGAGTGAAAAATAACTCTAACACATGTGGTCATCAATAAATATGCTCCTAGGAAGTGGACCCCAGTGACCCTACTTGTGCTAGTAGCCCTCTCTACCAGCTGAGCTCTAGCAACAGCACTAAACAATAAGAAGAAGAAGAATCATAACTATAATAATTATAATAAGAATCTTGGGGGCAAGAAAACAATGACAGCCAACTCAACCTTGTGTTATTACAAAATACAAACAGATTTAGGAGGATAAGCAAATAATAAATAAGCAAATAACCAGCGTGGTGAGCTTCTGCGCAAACAGGGCTACATCACGCTCCAAATTTTTCCATTTGTGGGTAATAGTTTTCAGCGAGTAACTCCTCTCCAGAAACGCATCACCACACAGAACATAATCCCTCCATAATATGTTGAGTGAACTGGAGGGTGACTGTGAGTGGATGCCCACTAATTGCTTTGTGCAGCTGTGTCGTGCTGGGAAAGCCAAGCAACAGGAGGGCACCTTTGCCAATGAGCTCCTTCTCAATGACGGTGAGCTCCTCTTTGAAGCCGGTGAAGTACTTGTAGAGCGCCCACACAAATGCCTGGTATGTCCTGAAGGGGGGCTCCGAGCCCTTTTTGGAGGATGAGGAGGAGGAGGAGGAGGAGGAGGAAGAGGAGCCCCCCGGGGGGGCGGTCTCGGAGCTGTAGCCCGTCACTTCGTCGATGAACCGCTGTAGCCGGGAGACGGCCTGCCCGTACGCGGCGATGTGCTCCAGCACGGAGCGGAGGCAGTTCTAGAACACGAAGATTTACAGAATCAGAAGCCACGCAGCATAAGGGGACCAGGCAGGAACCAGCCATGCTGTTGACTGATGCACACTTTCCAGACCTGGGGTGACAGGGCCTTTTCAGTTTCTGCACCCTCCCTTTGGAACGCCCTCCCCACCCATATCCGTCAGGCTCCCACCCTACCATCATTCGAACAAACAATCAAAACCCACCTCTTCAAACTTGCCTTCACCTGATAACCCCTGTTCCCTTTCTCTCCCTACCGACATTCCATGACTTGTTCCGCACAGCTTCTCTCGTTTTCTTTTTTTCACTAAAATGTTTGTTTTGCTTGCTACTTTTTGTGTTTTTGTTTTGTTTGTTCTGCCCTATGTAAAGCGTCTTTGGTCTAAGTAATTATTATTATTACTGTCATGTTTGTTATTTAGCAACTAATCACACCCTGCTTCCTTCTGCTGTTGATACTTTTTAAATTAAATTCCAGTATTTTTATCTATAATCTATAATTCATCAGCACTTTACATGGTCTCAAAAGCCTGACTTTTTCTTGCAGAGGTATAAACATGCAAACTTATCTGATGTTTAATAAAAAATATGAACCACATTAAAACTACTATCAGGCTGTGTGCCATGTTATAAAGGATATGCATTTACTGTAAACAGATCTAAACTTACACTGGTCAGATGTGTGACCACCACGTCATTCCTAACCACCACTTTGCCATCTTGGTGCTGAAATATGAAGAGCTTCTTCACCCCAGAAAGTAGCCTGTGGGAAAAGAGAGAGGGTTCAGTGGCAGCCTTATCAGGTAATATCTGAACGATATTTGAAACCCCTCTACAAGAAAGAGTGGTTGTTGTTTTTTTTGGGGAAAATTCTTTAAAGACAACTTGTTATGCTGCAATGTAATACCCCCCCCCTCAAAAATAAGAGTAACTATTCATTCATTCATTGACTCATTCAATTATTCATTGAAAAGAAACACAAGGACCATAGTCATGGGTTGTCTACCCGTAACATCTGATTATGAAGAAAAAAGACCTTTAAAACATCTAATCATGCCACCTATTCATCAGTGATAATTTTTCCCAATCTTACCAGAGAGTCTCTCGTATCACTTGGGTCTCCGTGACAAAGGCCTTCTCTTCAGGCAGGTACAATGGATCAGTGTTGTACAAGTGCTGATCCCTACATAGGAAAAAAGAAAAATGAGTTCCTGAACCGGAATCTGGTTTTGGATCAGCGATCACACATTTGTGCTTGCATGCACTGCATTTGGCGTATCTCCACAGCAGAGATGCTTAGATTTCAAAGACAGGAGATCAGGTAAGAGGAACCATTGGTTCTGAAATCATGCCAATCGGTTGGATGCTGTGATGCTGATGGCAGGCACTGACTGAAAGCGGAGCTCACCAGACATTGAGCAGGTTGGAGTGCAGGTGCAGACTGTGAGGGAAGCGGGAAGCGTGCGGCAACCAGTAGGGAAGCACCACGTGCTGCTCCAGCCACGCCCTGGCATCAGGATCCCCCACTGTGAACACCCAACACAGAGATCAATGAATGACCACAGAGATCAGTGAATGACCACAGAGATCAGTGAATGACCACAGAGATCCGTGAATGACCACAGAGATCAGTGAATGAGCACAGAGATTAGTGAATGAGCACAGAGATCACAGAGATCAGTGAATGACCACAGAGATCACAGAGATCAGTGAATGACCACAGAGATCCGTGAATGACAGAGATCGTGATAGTGAAAGAACAGAGAAATCTCTGATATACCGATAAGTTTATTAATTTATCCATGAATCACTTTATGCATTATAGTCTGTATATGATTACATTAGTTCATTTATATACTTATTACTTTAGCAGACAGACACCTTTATTCAATGAAATGTACAGTACAGAGTGACATTTTATCAGCATACAGTACCAGTCAAAAGTTTGGACACACCTTCTCATTTTTTGAGAATTTTTTTCTTTACTTTTATTATTTTCTACATGGTAGATAACACTTTTTGTGTTTAGTACATCATTCCATATGCCTTCTTTCGTAGTTTAAATGTCTTCAGTATTAATCTACAATGTAGAAAATAATAAAAGTAAAGAAAAAACTTCTCCAAAAAATTAAAGGTGTGTCCAAACTTTTGACTGGTACTGTATGTGTCCCCCACCACCATTTATTATTAATAATAACTTGCGCTAACAAATTACCTACAGAAGCACTGAAATAACCATGACACACTGTATGTATGCCATGGTCCGGCTGTCATTAAACAAGACTTAAAAGATAATACACATGAAAGACAGCACTGTTCAAAGCAAAGATATGAGCCCAATCCACACGCACTTACCACTCACTCACACTCAAGTTCAAGTTCAAAGAAATCAGCTTCGGTCTGGTTCTGTTATTACTGAGAAGAAACCCTTCAAGAAACCCTTCAAGGACCCTTCTATTGTTCAGGTGACTCAGTGAATGCTGAGATCTTACCTGTCCACGAGACAGAGACGTTTTTATCGGCCTGATCCTGGTCTTCCTGTGGGGTTCTGTCCACCTGGATCCCAGAATCCTCTCTGCTGAGGGGCTGCTGGCTGTCGTCTTCGCTGCTCTCCTCTTCAGACCACTCCTGAGAAACAGAGCAGGGAGCAGGGCTACAGCTTCTATCATCAACCCTCTCGGGGTCTTCATCTTTCTCAGGGATTATATAGAAAGGTCAAATATGCTGAAAAAGGGCAAGAGCTTGTAGACTGTAGATGTGAGAACTTGTAGAATACAATCTAGACTTTTTCATTTGCTGTGAGCTGAATTTGAAAATTTGAAACACATAAGAGCTTGTAGAACAAATGTGAACTATGCTGACATCTTCACTCATAGGAGCACATTTGTGAAGTTGCAGGGACCGATTCAAGAGCTTATAAATCACTGAGTTGTGGTTGTACTGGAAAATGGACTCAAGTAATAAATCAATAAATATGAGTGAATGTTGGATTTAATGTTCGAAGCCGTCCTTGTATTTATGTAAATATCAATCCACATATCTGTGAATATTGCTTCTGTGACATTCAGAACACGGGTGTGTGAATATTTTCTATGAGGGAAAATGTTCAACACGAGTTAAGATTTTTTTTCCTACAAGTTCCCACATCATATTCTACAAATGCTCACATCAGGTCTACAAGCTCTCGCAGTTTGCAACATATTCACCTTCATAATTACATAGTCTGGAAATGTTCAACAAGTCAGTATAACATGGGAAACCTTTTACTAGCACGAGTACTAGGCCTCATTAACTGACTAAACAAAAGAAAAAGAAAATGGACTCTACACTGTGACTGACGTTTCGTCACAGTCCTTCTTCAGCGCAACTGAGAAGAGTTACTGCAACTAGATTACTGGCTGGACAGCAAGCTTTGGGGACATGCATCTCAGATTGTACATGTCAACGTCAAAGGTACTTTTGCACCGCATAGAAATGCCCATCTCCACCCTCAAGTGGTTTTGTGTTTGGCTTTGCAAGTGGAGTACTCACCGGAGTGTCCGGAAAGGGCCCAGCGTCGAGATCTTCCCCTTCTAATAAATACTTAGCCCAGTCAAAAGTCTCTTCTTCAACTGCATAACATTGAAGCAAAGGCCAAATGTAGGTTGTGGTTAAAGGCGGGTAGGTAGGTGAAGTTATCTATGAACGTCACAGTATGAACTTCTGAGAAAATCTGCCACACCTGCTTCTTTTATTCTGGGCCTTTCACTGAAGATGGTGTTTGATGGCGAATCTGACAAGAGTAGCAGCAGGGCCAGTATACTGTGATGCACATCCGTCTACCACACAGAAGCACAGAGAAGCCAAGTCAGTCTTATGTTTTCTCTGGATAAACAAAAATAAGCTCCGTCACTGTGGTTGGGCCTGACTACTAAATATATGTATCAAACAGCAAAAACTGTACCTTAACACCTTCAGTGTTGGGTAGGGGCGAGTTAAGAAACTCATCAGTTAGTCTCATCCAGCTCTCTGCTTTGCTCAAGTCCGAGTGAATCATCAGTTTTTCATAGATCCTGCAGGATCAGATCTGGTCAGAATCACAAAATATACCCTGCAACTTCAGACAAAAAGCCAAACAGACTATGGGGACTTACCCATTTACTTTACGTTGCACTTTGTGACTGTTGACGTCAAGGAAGCGGTGGAACCTTTGAAGGGATGACATAAAACAAAATAATCTTATTTTCAAGATAATTCAACGCCTCAAACTTCTTCCCAAACTCAAACGTAAGATGTATTGGTCGACTTCAAGTTCAGCAAAAGTAAACATATTTTCTACAATAAAATATAGCACGCTGGATGATTAGTTATTTATATTTTGCGAATGTTGTACATGAATCATAACAAATACTGTTGCACATTCTACGTGAACAAAGCTTTGATTCAATGCATCAACCTGACTTACCGAAAATTTGACGAAGTGAATTTTAGAGCTAACTGAAAGTTCTGATCCTCTTCGTTTAGTACGCCAGTATAATGCTTTACGAGATTTTTTGTCTCTTGGTCCACCTCTTTCTCAAATTTGGTCCAGTGCGCCATTTTAGCTTCTCAGTATAATTTACAAAACAGATTAACGTTTAAAGAAGGTAATCTGACGTTACTGTTGATAGCTGCATTAATAGAAATATAGCTAGCTAGCTAACGTTATAGCTACTTTCCATTGGGCTAGGAAGCCATGTCTCTAATGCTTGTGTTCCACTATATCGGTTGCAATAATGCTCAGTTAGGAATTATACAGAGAGCCGCGTTGTTTTTCTGTCCGTTTGTTACAACATGCCAACAATACAGTGTACTAGTACTACTTGTGAAAAAGTGGTGCTCACTAATGAGCCGCTAGTGAAAGCTAGCTGCCTGTCAGCAAGGTGGGCATGTTGATAGCCAGTCTTAGCCCCACAAGGAGCTGGCTACATGGCAAATAAATGTTTAACAGCCAGCATAACTGCATAAAATGCAACACAACATAACTGTCCATCTATTTACAACAACAATATATTTCCAAGTTCTTCTCTTCTTTAGACCTCAACATCTCCAGTCAACATTGCGTCCATCCATTTGTTTTCTTCCCTCGGCAACTGAACCTGCCGCTGCGCCCTAGCAGGAAACTGCCTGGCCAACCAGAAATTTGCTCAGGGTTTCAAAACGCTTACACCCCAATGAAGATACAGCACATACGCGACAGCAAGCCATCAGAGGCCTTTTCCTTGAATGTGTCCATGTTTAGCTGTTCAAACTAAATGCATTTAAGTCTGGTGAAATGGATATGAAAGTCTATATACAAGCCTACATCATGTCTCATACCTGAATTAGTAAAAAGGAAGCGTTTAATTGCTTTGTTAAGTCCAGTGAACCTGTTTTTGTTCTGCTGGTTGATACCCATTTATTGTGTGTGTGTGTGTGTGTGTGTGTGTGTGTGTGTGTGTGTGTATGCCTGTGCCTGCGTGGGTGTTTCACATGAGTGTATCTTTGTACTAACTGAGCGAGACTGAGAGGCACACTTCTCTATTATTTCTGTTTCAGTGCATTTTTTTTTCACATTTATGCTGATAATTGTATTTATTCATGATCGGAAATGTTGCACAGCAAGCACAAAACATGTTGCACACTCAACAATCTACAGCTTGGAACAATACAAGACAATGTTTTCTAAAAAAAGAAAAAAAAATCCCGATGTTCTCTTAAACATTCTCGTACAATTTCACATCCCCTTAGATTTAGGGCTGGTCTGCGGTTTGATTTGCTGTGTTGTAAGTAAGCTGGGCAGAGTATGATGCACACCACTGTGATCGCTCTTAAAATGCACCACTCCTGCAAAAATGTTTTGCTGTGAGGGTCTAATGCAGTCCTCTGGTCAACTAACAATGCACTGCTGTAAATAGTTACCCTTGCTTAATGAAAACAGAGGTGCACAACAGTGCTGTCAGTATTATATTTATGATGAAAAAGAACTGTGTGTCAGATATGTCATAGATATCTCTCTTTGACAGGTTTTTCAGAAACCTTTGACTGGCATGTGGCCTTCACTTAGAATCTCATCTGTGTTCACAGTTGATCTCTTGGATGCCATCTTTTGACATTATGTTTAGTATTTTCATGGTGGAACATATCACAGGGCAGCAATAACACTGTTATATTGATTTGTTTCAGATCCATAACTTAAATTTGACTGATGAATGCTTCAAGCTGATTCTGTTTGGAGAGCTTGAGAGAGCTCATACACAGCGGACCTCTGTGTTTCATTGCCCGTAACCAAATGCATTATGATAGAACAAACTCAAGAAATAATGCCAAAAAATACAGATCCTCTTGACTGAAAATTCAGACTTTTATCTCACAGTTAAAAAAAGAAAAAACACTCTTATTTTGAAATTGGGAGTAGACGGTGGGCGTGGCTCCTGTTTCCTTTTTTCAGTCTTGAAAACTTTGTTGCGCATCATGTTGTTATTCATACAGGGGCGCCAATTCTCGTTGAGAACATCGACGAGACGGTTCTTTTGCCGTGGAGATGAAGAGAAGACTACAGAAAAAATACATCATCTTAATTTTAGGTTATTCCGTTGTACTCCTTTTAATTCCATATGTACTAGATTACCGGGCTAAATCGGCTCAGGTTAAACATGGACTGCAACAGCCAAGGTGTCCCGATTTGGAAAATACAATAGCATTATGGAATAACGGAGATAAATCGGGTAACACCACGGACACGATAGAGGACGTTGTCAACAGGAGTCATTCAAAAACACATATCTATCTACATGCAACATGGAGAACAGGATCTTCGTTTTTGGGGGAACTGTTCAACCAGCACCCAGATGTATTCTATTTATACGAACCGATGTGGAATATGTGGCAAGCTCTCTACCCAGGAGACGCTGGAAGTCTGCAAGGGGCTGTGCGTGATATGATGAATTCGCTTTTCCGTTGTGATTTTTCTGTCTTGAAATTATACGCTGGCTCAAGCAACATTAGCACATCTTTTATTTTTGGTTGGAAGACCAACAAAGTGATTTGTTCCGAACCTTTGTGCAGCGCATACAAGAAGCATGAAGTTGGATTAATTCAAGGAGAGGTCTGCAGTAAATGCACGGCGAAGGACATCAAAGAACTAGAAAGAGAGTGCAAAAAGTACCCTGTTGTTGTCATTAAAGACGTGCGGGTTTTAGACATGGGTGTGCTGGTACCCCTGATGAGGGACCCTTCTCTGAACCTCCAAATCGTCCAGTTGTTCAGAGACCCGCGGGCTGTGCACAATTCTCGGCTGAAATCTAAATTAGCCCTGGTAAAAGAAAGCATACAAGTGCTTCGAAGCAAGAAGCAGACTGATAAATATAAACGCCTGCTCGTTCCAAACAACAGAGTAAATCGCGCTGAGAGCTACGTCGCCAGTGCCATGGAGCTCATATGCGATAAC
Source organism: Clupea harengus (assembly GCF_900700415.2). Classification (NCBI taxonomy): domain Eukaryota; kingdom Metazoa; phylum Chordata; class Actinopteri; order Clupeiformes; family Clupeidae; genus Clupea; species Clupea harengus. Next base: position 24,762,360 of record NC_045161.1, read on the forward strand.
TGGCTGAATGACATGTTGCTCGTTATGAACGCGCCTCCATGGTTGAAGAGGAACTACATGCGAGTACGCTACGAAGATTTGGTGATGCACCCAGTAGAGGAATTGCAGAGGCTATATCGGTTCTCTAATCTCACGTCTTCCCCAGCTTTGGAGAAGTTCGTGTTGAACATGACGCACGGACAAGGGTATTCCTCTGACAAACCATTCCTCATATCTTCAAGAGACGCCAAAGAGGCCATCTTCGCCTGGCGAGAACGGTTGAACGTTGAGCAAATTAACTATGTCGAATCATACTGTAATGAAGTCATGCGCCAGTTGGGCTATCCGAAAAGAAATGTGGACAAAACATAGTCATTTCGTCTGCGCAGGAGAATTGAGGTAAGACAAAGGGCATCGTGGTCGTGTTATTTTGTAGTAGAGAACCCTTTATGCCTTTTGCTCATAAATTCTGTCCTTTGTAGGCAAAAATACGGCCTTCGTGATGTCTGTCCTAACAATCTTGAGTCACCTTTGAAAAGTCACATCTATAAATTAACCAAAACTAAATCCCATGCATTCCCATTCCTCAGAGACCAATTATCTCCTCTTCAAAAGTTATATAATTCTCCAGACTGATCCCAACAGTGCCTGAGGACTTTTTACAGTTAATTATTACAAGGGTAATAATCACTTTCCTGCACATCATCCCTCCATGACACCTTTGTGTTAGAAGTCCAATTAAAATGTAGCTTTATAAAATATTGTGGATGATACTGTCCTGTACATGACAACAGATATGCATTTATAATTCACTAACCCGATCAATCTTATCAAAAACTGTCAGATCTCAAGCTTACAGATTCAATAATCGCTTGACCCATCACTGTATCAGTGGCCCTGGCTAAGTGTCAATTTATGTAGCATCCCTCAACCATCGTCCTAAATAAAGACAAGGTCGTCTGATTCACAGTGCAGCATGGGACTAGCACTGCATGCCTTGCAGATGCTGTGCATGAATGCTACCCATGGTCCTCACCATCGACTGTATATTACAGTCATTGGTTTCTCACATTGGTCACCCACCAGCTCCTCCACCAACTCTAGGCACATTCACTTCATGTGAACAGCTGTTTCCTCATTTGTGCGCACGAGAGGATCTTAAGTCAGCATCTCGACAAGTTTTGGTTCTTCCTTTTTGTGACGTATTTCTTCTCATCCTTAAGCAACATAACCAGTGCTCTCACGGAAGGTTTACACTTTGTTCTTAGCTTTGAGACTTTTGTTTTTCATGTAGTCTGGTTTTCAGTTTCCTGGTATCTCTGGTACAGGGAATTGCCCGGGGCAGTCCACTGGCTGGCCGGAGGTTCCTGGTTATTATTTTGATTAAATGGGAGGCTGCCTAGAAACAGATAGTTTTCCAATTTTGAGATTAAGCTCTTAAGACCCATGGGGCCCATTAAGTAATTGTTACAGAGCTATTGAGCTGTTGCAACAATTACAATACGAGTACAAAATGTAACACACAGACTGACGTCAACTAGTGACACAACTGAAGAGATAATCGTATTTCATTATATCATCTACTCCTGTGAATGTTTAACATGGAACAAGTGAATGAATACCCATTAGAACAATGAAACTCATTAAGGATCTCTATTGGTAACCAAAACTAAGTCGCACGCTATGTATGATTCAAGTATCAAAAATTGAACACTCTGTATTGGCTTGAGCAGATATGAAATACTAGAAAAATCTCCATGTTTTCTCACTTCTTAGAGATTGACATATTGATGAAAATTAATCTGAGCACATTCATAGAATTTACAGAAGTGCTTCTCCAGTGCCTCCTGGCTGAGGGCTCATAGCATTTCAAGGACGTAGGGGGGTTCGAGTCATCAGGTGGCTCAAACACTAGTCCAACTGTTCATCCCACAGATTCCCCAGAGTCTCAGCTGATCAGCCGCATTGCCTAAAGCCACAACTACAGCAAGTGTGCCGCAAGTATGTTTTTACAGTGTTCACAGTGTAGGCCTTCAGCGAGAAGCACAAGGGAAATATAGTCGAACACTCTTTAATGAGAGAGCGTTGGGGGGCTGCGCTGATAGAGGCCTCGTTGTTACGGCACTGGCACTGCTCTGCACTTCTCCCTCTGGTGAGACCGGGCGCTGGCAGCTCTTCACTGGGCCCACGCCTCGCCTCTCGGGCCTGAAACAGGGAGCCACTGTGAAGGCACGTCCATGGAGAGACGCCGTTCCCAGAGCTCAGCTTGTCACCGGCCCCTGACGGGCAGGCCTCTTTTCAGCAGTGCTGGAAGGAGCCCGGCTGCCCCTAAGCAAATGGCTGGCAGTGACGCACTTCTGGGCAGCTTCTGTTTAAACACCCGTGCTACCCTCATACTGTGATACTGAATAACAGCAAACACTGTTGTGTAAGTGTACCCAAACAGCATTGTGCCTTACCATTTTGCCATGGGCTTTTCTCAAGGTAGCTATAGAATTTAGGGTGCATGGTGGTTCTCTGTAAAATTCCGTCAGTTTACTGTGTGGTGGCTGGATGTGTTCTCAGGACAGACATGGATTGGGTGGGTGAAGCAAAGTTCTGTGTTACCTAGCTACCTACTCTAGTTACCCATCTGTGTTGCCTAGTTACCGCTACTTAGCCTCACCTTGCTCTCTTCACAGGAGCTTCATGCACAGGAGCAGAGTGCGGGGAGCGGGAGGGGCAAGTGGCGACGGCAGGGCTGGTAAGACGGCCACAGCACTGGGCAAAGCGGGACGGAAGACTGGCACAACTGGACCCTGTTCCCTCAAGGTGGGCATCCTGCCTGCCTGCCTGCCTGCCTGCCTGACTGTCTACTCACATTCAGAAGAGACAAGAAAGAGGATGTGCTATGAAAAGCCTCTGGGCCTGATAGACAACAGCTTCATCTTACGGAACAACAGAGTGAGATAGATGAGATAGAGGAGGGGCGGGGGGGGTGAGGGTGTATTTCCACGCTTGTACCCATATTGAGCAGGCTCTTAGAAAAGAGCGTATTTGGAGACACTAATACCGAGACGAAAGAGAGAATAAGAGGCTTGAAAGGGAAAGGGGATATCAGGGTAGACGGACAGGAGGAGAAAGTGAGCAGGAAAGTGACCAGTGTTGACCTGACGCCCAGATTTCATCAGAGTTAATCCCTCGCCAATCCCTTTGCAAGCCCTAATCGGCCAAGGCTGGCCTTGCCTGGGACAGAGCTCCATACAGGGTCCAGCGCTTTCGTGTTGTGTCTCCCCTCCACCTCCTCCCCTGGTCCCTGCCGGCCGAGTCTCTGGAACATGTGGGCCTCGCCTGTCGTTCACACTCCACTCTTGAGAACAGACCTCACATCTAAACCTACAAAAAAAAAGTGGAGGACCACTAACATTTTCAAAATGTGCAGCTGTGTTAGGTGACTGGGATGCGTGACATTTTTAAAGGCTGCTGGATAATTTTATGGGACCGTCTTGGAGAGCAGGGTGTTGGTGGGAAGCAGACTTGCTGCGGACTGCTGCTCTCGACGTGCCCGGTCCTCGATGGTTCACTTACACCGTGGTGTGAAATTCCTTAAGGTCCCGTGGAAATGCCTGTGAGGTCTCCGGGTATTTCCATCACACTGTGACTATGTGCGCTAGCCCGCCGCTCACACCGAGGCTCAGATTTCTCACGTTTCTGGGTAAACACGTGAACCATGCCAGGGTACGCCCAATAACACCATCCACAGTAACACTGTTTGCACCCAATAACACCATCCACAGTGACAGTGTTTGGTTTTCAAACTAAAAGACACATGTTGTGAGTCTTATTCATCTGACCTCCTGTATTTAGATACAAACAGCTCATGAGTGCAGTGTTTCGCAGTCAGATGTTCTGGAACGAACACATTCTGCATTCTCTTGCACTTGTAAGTCATTTGTGTTTACAGCATCTTACAGTTCCCTGGATTTCTTCAATGTTTCAGTCACTCCAAGCCATGAAGACTATTATCTCTAAGGGACTAAACTTTTTAACTGACTTCATCACCATATTTATGAACTGAATAAATGACACTTTTTAAGAAAAAAATCTCTGTTGACGTCTGTTTTATTTAATGCCATATAAAAGAAAGCAATTCCTCAATATTGGTAGAGCATAAACTGAAGGATGTATATAGTTGTTTTCATTCTTATTTAATGCATACCACAGATTTGACACAACTGACCAGTTTTAGGCTGAATGCATTTATGTCTGACTGATTATATGGGGAGGGGGGGATATCAGGTTTTATTACAGTGCATTTTCTTCTACACACGGTTCAGATCTTTTACAAAATGATGGTCCCCTGTACATATTGAACCAACAAATACATCAGCATGCAGGATATTGCAAGTAAAACATGATTGCTACAGTATAGGAGACAGCTTGATGAGGTCCCGACCATATTTACAGGTTTTTTTCTTTTCCATCAAATGGCTTAAGTGGTTGTGAGACACAAAGCATGAATGAGGAGTGAAAAGCAGGTAGTCCCTTTATCAAGGGTTCAGTTCATAGAGCGTCGCAACACATGTGGGTCAAAGTTTTGCAGCAACGATGGCTCCGAGCCTGTGGCTTCCAACTTCTTGTGACGGAACACGGTCAAAGCTCAACAGCACAAACTCAAAATTTTCAAACGCCGTTCTTCACCAGATCAGTGGTTCATTCAACCTGATACGCAGCCACATCACTGTCTTAGGAGATATAGGCAAATGTAGCGGTTTACGTGTGAACATATGGGCATTCTCACAGTGTCTGCCTGCTCATTAACACCCAGTGTGGTTGAACTGACACCTGTTCCATGCGCAGAACTGTGCTCAAATGCATTCATATGGGACGGAATTAAGAGTCGCATTCAGTTAAGCTAGCTGTGCTGCAGTCTGCTTGCTGCGGCTAAATGCTAAGTGGCTAGTCACAGACGCTTCTTTTGAGTGGTGATGTGATGTGATGGCTGAGCTGAGGAGTCATAAGCGCTAACATATGAGTCTCCAGTTCCAGTGGGGCCTGACACCAAGCACAGGCCCAGCATTCACAGCTTTTTTTCTTCTTTTTTCTTTTTTTCTTCTTCATCTTTTTTTTTTCTTTTTGTCCTTCCTTCTCCCTCTCCAAGCGGTCTGAACCCAAGATGTGGTTCCAAGGGAGGGTAATATAACCTGACCTGTTCCCACACAGAAATTGCTCTCACTTGTGCAGAGCTGTCCCCCACCCCCCAATCTCTGGTCTTCATCTTGTAGATATCAGATTGGCCATGACCCCGAATGAATTGAGTTCCCATTGGCCTTCATCTTCTAGTGGGGTTCATGCTTATATGCAAAGTACTTGTCCCCCACCCACCAATGCTAACATTCTGTACATTGCACGGAGAGAAAACACACACACACACACACACTCACACACTCACACACACACACACACACAGAGACACACAGAAATACGGGCGCACACACACTCACATGGTGCTAACAACGAGTTGGCACAAAGGTCACCAACTTCCAACAATGAGATTTGCTCAGCACCCGAGCTATTAAGAGTTACTATCATTACATTATCAGCAGATGGGATTAGCGGCCCATATGCATAACATCGCATTAACGCCCCTGTGCCCCGGACCCTTCCCTCGCGTTTGGACTGCAGCTCAACTGCAGTTAAAGTGCTTGAGGAGCTTCCCCTTGCTGTGCCACGGAGCCCAGACAGCTGCAGGGAGCCCCACTGGGCCCCCAAACACAGCAGCCCGGGAGCCAACCGCTCTTATTTACAATTGTTGGAGGAAAGCCAATGACTGGAATACAACTGCGTGGACCATGTGTGTTCTCTCTCTGGCTTTAAAATAATAATAATAATAGTAATCATAATCATAATAATACAAAAAGAATGAGGGGGGGGGAGAAAGTAACACAAGAAGTTCTTCAAAAGAAAAAAATCATTGGGTTAAGGTTCTGACGATTCTCTGCACACAAACATATTGAAATACTTCAGATTACCAGTATAGGGTCTGGGACTAATAAAACAAAACTATACAAGGTTAAAGCCTTTTACAATGTCAACGATGCAAAAAGTGAAGACTGTGAAAAGACTAACGAAGTAATGCCTATTACTGGGTGAACTGGAGGAAATTCAAGGCTATTTTTCCTTTTCTTGAATGCAGCCATCGTTTGCACTAGGCTACTCTAAAGCTGCATGCTGAACATGCCTGACTAATAATAATGCTCATCAGATTGCAGGTAGGAGCATTTGCATTGGCCATTAACTTTGTCCCATGGGTACAGCGTTTGCAGGAAGTTGCATCAGAGCGACATCATTTCCCTCTACATCCACACATGGAACAGCCGCTAGCTGGACCAAGTCACCGCTTAGGAAAACAGGAACACGATGATTCACTGACGACACTTTCGGAGCAACCACCGCCCCCCTTAGGAGAACATACCCACTGATCCGGACGGAAATGGTAGGTCAGGACGTCGTGTGAGCATACACTGTGCCAGCAACCACATCTGTCAACAGCACACAGTCAAGAACAATACAGCACTACGCATGATTGATTAGGTACGGGCAGTCCACAGGGTTGACGAATGTAAACAGAATTCCTTTCACTGCACACATGGACTCTCTTGGATGGCTGATGTTCCCATAGGGACTGGAGAAATACATCATAATAATAAAAAAACAAACAAACAAACAAAGCAAAACATAAAGAGGAAAGAGTCTCTGTAGATATTAACAATATTTTGTGGCTGTAACGCATGATGGCATATGTGACTGAACAAGGCTCCAGTCTGCTGTGTTTGGAGGTGGGTGGTATGGCAGGACTAGAATGTGTGTGTGTGTGTGTGTGTGTGTGTGTGTGTGTGTGTGTGTCTTCACGCAGCCACTCAGGGGGGTTCTGTAGCAGTGCCACGGCTCCACGTGCACGATGACTGACCCATGGATACGCACTGAGATGAGATCGCAACAAACAGGAAGTCAGTGATGATGAGGGACGGGCCTCGATTCCCCAGCGCGAGCTCGGCCAGTCGTGGAGTTACACGCGGACAAACAGCAGTATATGACCAGAGTCAGGGTTTCCACATCTCCGGGGGGGGGGGGGGGGGGGGGAAGACTGCTCCCTGGCACGACTGCCGAAGAAGGGACTTTCCCAATCCTACACTTGCCACATTCAGACAGAAGAAATCTAGTACAGTTTCACAGTATGTAATGTTATGTCAGAGTCAGTTCAGTTCTTCATGGAGTAGACCAGCTGAGTCCTCCAGGGTCCTTCACTATGCTTCTCCACCCATCCACTGCAATCATGACAATGGAATGATACTGAATCTCTTCAAGACAGAGGCTTCACGGCTAAACCCACCCCCTCATCTATTTTCCTTTCTTTCTCTCTTTCTCTCTCTCTCAATATTTCTCTTTCACCTTTCATTCTCTCCCTCTGTCTCATTGGGTGCAATGAGTGAAGGGGGGGAAGCATCATGGGGGGGAGGGGTTTGTTCTGTCAGTCTTTCGGGTATGGGGGGGGGGGGGGGGGGGTCGGCTGTTAGGGCTGCGCTGGGGGTGCGTCTCAGGCGTGGTCCTCTATGGGGAAGACGAGGCGCGTGCCGCGGCTGATCAGGTCCTGATCGCGGGTGTCCAGCTCGCGCTCCAGGGCCTCCTCCGACGTGCTACCACTGCGCCTGCCATTCAAGCTCCAGCGCGGGGCGCCCCCTGCTGCCCTGGAGGTCCCGTCCGCTCCCCCGACACCTGAGGCCCCGTTGGCGGTGATGGACGTGTCGCCATACGAGAGTGTCAGGTCGCCATCATTCAGGATGAGGTCCGAGTCATTGTCGGGGATCTGCTCCTGGTTCTGTGGATCAGCGCGCACACACACACACACACACACACACACACACAGTACAACATAAGGAGAGGAGCGGGAAACCATGGAGCGAGACACACACACACACACACTTGAACATGAACGTGGTTATAGACACACACACACACACACACACACACACACACACACACACACACGCACAGCGGTTCATGAAGGACACTATGGGGTTACAACAAAACAAAAACAAAAAGAAAAAATGAAAGAAAAACAGGGAGCAGAGGAGCACTTCACTTAGTCCTTCATTCTAGAAGAATCCGTGGCAGCAAACAAGTACAGGCTGTCAAACACAGACACAGTGGAACAGTGTGCTTACTAACGAGTCACAGACAGCTGGAACAGAGAGGCACCCAATCCCACAGAGACACCTGTTACACATCACTCACAGACACACACACACACACACACACACACACACACACACACACACACCAACCATCAGCCACCTCGTAAAACAGTTGCCACTTGAACAGCAACTCTTTTCGCCACAGAACTGTGATGCACTGAGCGAACACTTGTGCCTTGCGATACAATGCGTCGGTAAAAAAATTAAAACAGTAAGTTTGTTTTTAAAATAGGTTTTTAAGCCCCGGCATTTGGGCATTTCATCTGGAATCCCTCTCTGATGAAAAAGAAAAGGCGTAGAAAATACAGACTTTCCAGTGGCTATACACACACACACACACACACACACACACACACACACACACACACACACACACACACACACACACACACACACACACACACACACACACACACAAAACCACATTCACCAGCCACCTGCTAAAACAGCCGTCACAAGAACACCAACTCTTTTCACCACGGAACTGAGTGCTGCTCAGAGTGAACTCATGCCTTGCGATGCGCTTGGGCATTTCATCTGGAGACCATCTTTCTGAAAGATGAAAAAAAAAAGAAAGCATAGGAAATAGAGACTTTGCAGTGGCCAGTCCTCAGAGATGACGCTTTAATGAAAGGGATCAAACATAGTATATCACCATTACATAAGGTGAGGTACATATAGAACAAGTTAACACCCAGAAAAGGCACACAGAGGAAAGGTAAATAACCATCTGATAGAATACCAGATATGTTTTTCCTACAATGACTTCAGACTATGGTGGCTGAGAATATAAAAAGAACAAAAACAACAAAACATCTCCTCTCCCCTCGTGAAATTCATAGCAGGTAGTGTTATCACCATGGCTGCCAACTCGGACTAAAGATAATCTATCAAGAGATAGAGATTTGGGACAAATACCGAGCGACTAAAAAAATAAAACAAATCCATCACCGCCCCCTCTTCAATCATCAGCCCAAATCACCAAAAAACCGAGATCCCAAATGCTCGGAGAAGGGATTGGATTAAGGGATAATTTTTTTAATGTTTGGCATCAGATTCCCTGTGCTTGGATGGGCAGGGCAGGGCACATAAGTATATTGTGCATTTGAAGCCAGCGTGTCTGTGCTGGGGATTCCACGCTCAAGGTCTTGTGCTGTTTATGGATACGGACATTAACAAATTGATTCTCCTTTAGTCACATCTGGTCTGTATTACTACTCCCCTCCTGAGTGTGACAAACCACACCCTTTCATTGCGTCAACAGTAAACATTCATCACTGGATAACTGACCATTTCTTGGCCTGTTTTCAACTGCTCAAGAAAGGCATTTTCCCTAATCTGGCTGAACCCTAGCGGTGCCACCTGTGACATTGCTACCCATAGGCCATAGATCATGGATCTGCTCCAACCTATTTCACTGGTCAGAAATTCAGTCTGACAACATTCTCTAAAGAGTGGCTTTTTAAATGAGTTGAGATGAGGGTTTAGGGAACAAGCTTTGACATTTGAAATACGATATTGCAAAAACATCTTGAACCCAGGTTGCTCTGACCTGCTAGAGCCCTCCGTGACCAACACAGGCAGGCTGTCAGTTCATCATATCGCAGACAGAGAAGGGGGGGTGGGGGGGTGTGCTTGGCAATGACTCTCCTTCTCAGCCCCTAGCCATGTGGAACCATGTGCCCATTGGGCCGAAAGAGGCACAAAGGCCTGGATTCATGCTCCGCAGGAGGGCCAGACACCCACCCACCCACACACACACACACACCCACCCACCCACCCACATACATACACAGAGCACAGAGATGAGAGCAGATTCCAGACAATACAATAGACATTGAAGTCAAAATGCCCGTCCGTACTTGGTCATGACAGCCAGAGAAATGGAGGGAGGGACAGGGTTGAAAAACACGGCAGGGGAACGACAAGGGAGGGAGAAAAGGAGGCTGAGAAAGAATGTGCTGAGAAGTGGGAGCTAAGCAAAGACACAATGAAAAAGTGGTCAAAGGAAGAAGCCAAGTGCAGTTAGGGAGAGGAGAGAGAAGAAAAAACAGAGTCTGTGTCCCTCACATGACACCATACTGTGACGGAAACCCTGACAAGAAGGGAATGACTGGTGGTGGGGGGGGGGGGGTAGAGGGGAGCTGTTGCTCATCACGTGAAATAAGACCTCACTGTGTAGAAGAACAGTGACGCTGGTAGTAAACATCTAAACGGGGGCGCGGGGGTGATCTCGCAGGCGTGTGGGCCATTGTAATCCAGTGGGACAATAGCCAATTGTGAGGCATTTGTGAGATCAGCCAGACCAGGCTAGGCACCCCCCCACCCCCCTTGCTACAGTCTCAGCTTTGAGATGAATTGGGGAGTTTGCCAGAGTGAATCCGGGTGTGACCGCTACAGTATCAGCTTTGAGATAAATTGGGGAGTTTGCCAGAGTGAATCTGAGTGTGACCGCTCTGTGAATGGAGGCGTTCTCCGTGGCCACAACCCGGGAGCAGAGTGAATTGCGGAGCGATGAGAGCGTTGGCAACGTATCCGTCAATGGCTCTTTTGTGGCTAACTCAAAAAGTATCATCATCCGGCCAGCTTTAAATAAATAAATAAATAAAAAACATAACGTTTATTGTGTGCTCTTTGTAGCAGCGAATATAGACTTGCAGAAAGCACACATTCCAAAGGCACAGTGTAAAGGTTAAAAGCAACCCTCACAGTGCAACAGTTGTTTAGTTGTTAAGAAGTGTCTACATCTTCTTGTTTTAATAGTTTAAGTTATTTATCAAATGTTTCTTTTGTACTATTTGTATGCTAATCACTGGTAGAGGGGACAGATTACAGTTTTAGTGTGACACAACAGTCGCAGCTTAGAGGAAGGTTCGCGTGACGACAGTGGCATCTCAGGTTCTTTCAGTGCATCGTCAGTGATTTTTGAAAGTTTCCATAGGGAACAATGCAAACTTCACCTTTACACAGGAAACACTAAACCAACACCCCCTCACATGTGCCAAAAGACATTCACAGCCAAATTATGAGAGCACAGGGACTCACACACACACGCCCTCACACACGTACGCACACACACACACTCACTGACATGAACGCACACAACTCACACACTCTCATACAACATAAACTACAATCTTACCAAAGTGTGCCTGGACAGACATCCATTTCAATACAGGTAACTAGTTGGCGTGTGTGTGTGTGTGTGTGTGTGTGTGTGTGTGTGTGTGTCTCAGTGAGTGAATCCATGTGTGTGGGCCAGTGAACAAATAAAAATGTGTGCATCAGTGAGTAAATGCATGAGTAAGTATGCATGTGTTAGTGTGTGCTCGTGTGTGTGTGTGTGTGTGTGTGCGCGCGCCTGTGTGTGTGTTGGTGTGTGTGTGTGTGTGTGTGTGTGTGTGTGTGTGTGTGTGTCTTTACTCACCTCATAGGCCTGAGGGCTGGTAAGGCAGCGGGCCAGTGGACCACAACAGGCGGGCAGGGTGGTGGTGAGAGGGGGTCCGCTGTGAGTCAGGATGGGCTTCAGGTAGCTGCACTCTGGGTCAAGGAGGCCCACACTGGACAAGGGCATGAACATGTGCTAACACTGCTAACATGCTAACAATGCTAACTAAGCAAGCCCTCGAAAGTGTTACTGATTATAGACAATTGTTTGGGAGCTGGATTGCCTGTTGCCTTAACTACCTAAAAGTAAGCTGACCACAGTTATATCTAGTGTCCTAATTACAATGCAATTAAGTAAGCTATTCATAATTCTCTTCTCTTGTCAGTATACCACATCAGCAAGTATAATCATAGCAACCCTAACCTAACTAAACCCTTATCCTCACCCCTGTCAATCTTTGAATGAGAGGTAACTATATAAAAGAGCACACAAGTCATACATTAATTAGGATTAACAACAGCGTACTCAAGGACCCAATGCAACACGGAACCTAAACTGACACCCTCAGTTCCTTAAGCCACATTATGCTTGATGGATTGGTCGTTTGCAAGACCAGCCGAAACGACAACAAAGTGCACCAAGCGCCAGCCGAAATGACGTCACTTTTGGCGTGCGCATGGATGGCAAACAGCGAGCATAAAGTCCCTGTTATTCTAACCAACACCTAAGGGGGAGAACATCTGTAGTGGTGCAACAACAGGCTGCAAACTCCACTGAGGGGTTTTGTACCGTGTGAATCCCATTCGAAACAATTATGACAGCTTAAGACCTATTAGCTCAATGGGTGGTTACCGGGGCAACCCAGAGCTGACTTGACACCGGCCATCTGAGCTGAGCTGCTGGTGCCTACCTCAGCAGAGCGGGGCTATCATGTACTACACCCATTCATGTGACAGCGATTATTAAAGTGCATGCGCTATAAATAGGCAGCCTACATGGAGGACCGAGATCCAGATCGTCTCCTTCACACCCTGAGGGGAGCCCCTGTTGGGCCCATGACTCCCCCGCTTAGTTTAACACACTCTCAAGACGTATCTTCTGCCAGACTACATCTAACCACATCCACCCTCTGAACCACGTCTAACCACATCTACCCTCTGAAATGGATCCATCACCACTCACCAAAGGCGATTCACTCATTGCGTACAAAGCTCTTTATTTAGCAGACACTTCTATCCAATGTAACTTAAGTACTGTGCAATGCACATATGAGCAGAGTATTGAACCAATGACTTTGGCATCAGTATTACTTGCCCTACCACTTGCGCTACTGGGATACTCATGACCTCACAGATACCTCAAGTGATCATGCAACCCTGTGGGGTGATATAATCCCCTCAATGTGGTGTTCACGTAGCATTAGCACTGAATTACAGACGTCCTCCCAGTTTCTTCATTAAGCCAGGGCTTAATCATATCAGACACACACGCTCACGCGCACGCACACACACACACACACACACACACACGTGCACAAGCATGCGCACACACACACACATACAGACACAGACACAGACACACACACACAGATACCTGCATGTTATGTGTACGGGAGATGCAGGAGGATGTGAGCGGAGGGACGGATTCTCTTTCTTTCTTCCCTTCATTCAAAGATAAATTTGATGAATACAGCGAGCGCTTCTCTATCCTCTGCTAATCAGTGCCTGGAAAAATGTATGTCAAAAAAACAGCCGGCCCGTCAGTCATTTATGGAGCGTCTGATTAATAATTCAATTGGAGCACGAAGGTCAGATAAATGGGGCTCCAGAAGTCTAACTGGGACAAGGAGGAGAGCTGTCAGACTCGGACTCGGACTCGGACTCTCCCACTTCAGATGCTCTGTTCCAGCCGCCTCCTTCTCATCTTAATGTTGCTGTTCAATTTCAAGCCGATTTCCGAATTTTGTAACGGAGAGGGTGAAGGAGGGGGGTAGTTGATTAACTTTGCTGCAGGCGTCAGCTGAGAGTGTAAATGTGATAAGAGGATAACCCCACATGACCGGGGCGGGGGGGTCGGCTAGGGGGCAGATGAATCGAGGGGTAGAGCTCAGGCTTGGGGTGACACTAAAACTGTCACTGTGCCCCCGCTAGTCACTCAGAGAGAACAGCAGCCGCAGTGTACCCCTCAGTACAGTGTACCCCTCAGTACAGACCCCCCAAAACAGCAGGCTTCAGATCAAAATGGGACGCATGAAAACCTGAGACACACTCTAGTAACACACTCATAACTTGAAAGGACTGAGCACTGTGCTCACCAGCACTGTGACCGCACTAGCCACTCTGAGAGGCAACAGCAGCAGCAGCAGGATGCTAAGACTGTGAAAGTAAGAGTCACAGAGAGAGCAGCAACAGGGCTGCGTGTAAGACTGCACCAACTGTCACCTGTCACCAACACCATGTTCCATAATCAGCCTTTGCCCATTTGCTAAAAAATGTCATTTCATGAGCTTACTCCCTGTTGTAAACAGTTTTACCTTGTCATTTTTTCTACTTGTCTTTTGACCAAAAAATAAATAAATTGTAAATCGTTAAAAAAAACAAAAAACAAAAAAAACAACCAGAGCCACATGAGAACTTGAAACACACACACACTCCGGTAATGAATGTCATCTCTACCGCTCTGTTCACTGGAGCTCCTGATGCCTCCCCAGGCTCCGGAGTTACCGTGGTGTGATTCCACTGAGCCACAGGCAGCAACCCCCGAGGAGAGACGCTCCGCTAGACGCCTCGCCTCGCTTCGACACCTGGGGAGGTAATTGCTGCAGCTGTAGAGGAAGTGGGGGGAGAGTGGTGTGTGTGTGTGTGTGTGTTTCTCTTTCTCTCTCACTCTCTCACACAAACAATGAGAGAGAGAGTCTCCGTGTGTGTGTGTGTGTGTTTTTGGCTTTCACTTAAGGGAGTCACCTTCAGTGACCGTCTTGCACTTGCTATATTTTGTTACCCATTTTAATACATAGAGACCTTGGATGGGAATAACCTGAAATGCACTGAAGAGGTTCTGCCTGTACTCTGATTTATGAGGGGTTCAAACTTCATTTAAATATGAACTGGTCGCATGCATAAAGCTGTTTGGGGAACTAATAAAACAGCTTTTTGCCAGCCAGGCTATGGATTGAGCAATAAGAGAGATCTAGAGATAGACGGATTCATATATGTCACCCTCCTACGCTGCGTGCAGGGCTTAGCCAATTAGAAAGCTAGAGAGTGATGAACAATGAGCCAGTGCCCAAGGCTAAGGCTCTGGTGTTGATCTGATTATAATGGCTAGGGCTTCACAATATTAAACAGCTACTTCTCTCAGCCAGCACCTAATCAGCCAATACGTAACCAACCCTGTACCTCAGCTAAAGCTGAAAGAAAGACAATCTAAAAGAGTTGCCTGAAATGGGAGACTATGACTGACGGCGCTGTCTGACGGTGAGGATAATTAAGCTAGAAGTTAAAGTTTGAGACCAAGTTCTTAAAGTTTGAGGATTAAAAAGAAAGCGTGTCTTTGTTTTAAAAGGGTACTATACGCTGCAGGGTTCCAAGTGAAGAGAGGCTGCCTTGTCTCCCTCACTGCTGATCAAAACAACCCAGTCCATGTTAATCAACCACAGAATTATTCATCATCTCGCCGGTCTGCTCAAACACTGACGTCTGAAACAAATTCAAATCCTCCGATCTCAGTGGTGTCGGTCGGCCCCCCAATCATTTCCATCCTCTCCTCTGAACCGCACGAAAGATGGAGATCTCATGTTTCCTTGACTCATTATTTGCATCGGTCTACCGCTGTGTAATTTGAGCCACCTTGCTTCAGCATAAAAAAAAGAGAACGATGAGGCTCTGTCTCTAGTTCCCCCTCACCACAGTCCCTATGACGATCAGGTGTTTGTGTGTGTGTGTGTCTGTATGTTTAGTTGTGTGTGTGTGTGTGTGTCTATGTTTAGTTGTGTGTGTGTGTGTGTGTGTGTGTGTGTGTGTGTGTGTGTGTGTGTGTGTGTCTATGTTTAGTTGTGTGTGTGTGTGTGTGTGTGTATGTGTGTGTGTGTGTGTGTCTAGGGGTGCGTGTGTGTGTGTGTTTTCCCCTTCCCTTAGAGGCAGCTGCGGGTCCCATCTGGGAGGCCAATGTAAGCGCTACACATGTTCAGCGGTCAGGAGCTGCAGAGCCCCATGCAGAGGATCAGAGAGGAGGATACTTGTGATCAAAGGTGTACCACAGGCGGAAGAGCCAGGCACTCTCCTGCTTCGTCTTACTCTGTCCTTCACCCTGAGCGCCATCCTGAGAGAGAGAGAGAGAGAGAGAGAGAGAGAGAGAGAGAGAGAGAGAGAGAGAGAGAAGGAAGAGGGTTATTTTCTTTCATATACCAATTATTTTAGTCATTGGGATATGCCAAAAAGCTGTATCGTTAATTTTACACAGAGAGAGGGGGTGGGGGAGTGGGGAGACAGAGAAGAAAGAGTGGGGAAGGTAAGAAGGGGTTGAAGGGAGAGCACAGGTGTTGACACAAAACATGCTATCATTTGTCAGGCTCCTCCACCACTTCAGCAGACGTGCAGGAGGAGCTCCAGTGATGAGCGGCTCAGAGGCACAGGTGGCTCTGGAGGAGGAAGTGCAGCAGTGCGGCCCTGAGTGCATCTCATCTCAACACTAAATCAGAGTTCAAGTGCCAAATCAAATCAAGCTCACAAGACACACATGTGGCACACATGAGGGGAAATACAATCTCAGTTTCAGTAGAAGCAACCGTGTGCATCTCATCAACCTCCGCGCAGGGGGCAGCTCATCCACCCCCGCTTAGTGGGCATCTCACAGTGGGCACACACCCCTCCGCCCAGTGGGCATCTCACAGTGGGCATCTCGCAGTGTGCACACACCCCTCCGCCCAGTGGGCATCTCACAGTGGGCATCTCGCAGTGTGCACACACCCCTCCAGGCAGTGTACATCTCTTTCTATCTATTTGCTTCTATTCTGCATCTGCTTTTGACACCCAGAATTCTGAAATGAGCTCTTGTAGCAGAACTGCTTGTGAAGAAACAGTCACAAAAACTCATCTCGAGTCAAATGGTGGTTCCTGTCTGACTCATCAGCCGGGTGTCGGAGCTGCGGAGGCGTAACAGCCGAGCAGAGAGGAGTCTGCGGTTCTGAGCTCCTGAGGTTAACAGGCTGGTGTGACATCAACAGCTCCCTATTGCTCTACACCACCACCTCTCCACAAAGGCCCCAGTGACACAATCTCACACACACACACACACACACACACACACACACACACACACACACACACACACACACACACACACACACACACACACACACACACTCAGCCCTTGAAGCTTCACCACAGCTGATTACACTCCACCAAATGGCCTATAGATTAACACTCTGCTATGACCTGCAAGTTCTAAAAGTCACATGAGTGTGACACACACACACACACACACACACACACACACACACACACACACACACACACACACACACACACACACACACACACACCACTGTGTTTACACCCACACAAATCCTGCTGAGACAGAGAACCCTCCTGATGCTGGAAGGATAAAACAGAGAGTAAAAGAAAAAGACTTCTAATCCCACCACACCATTTGTTGAGCAATGCTAACAAGCTGTACACAGAATCTCTTACCTCATCTCAACAAAATGGTAGAAACTAAGTTCACACCTAGGTCAGCCAAACATGGCCCAGACAAAGTCTGATGGTTTTTTTTTTTTTTTTTTTTTTTTTGAATGGTATATAATGTGATGGTATGTAATGTAATGTAATGTGTGCGTGCGTGCAAGGGCTTGTATGTTCGTCTGTCTTGAGAGAAAGACTGGGCGTGTGGGTTTGTGGCTGTGGTGTTTCTCGTCTTAACGGTAGCACTACCCTCTCTGCTCTGTCTGCAGTGTTTTCCTCACCTTCCTCCGCTGCGCAGTCAGCCTGCACTCAGGCCCATAAACCTCAGAGCCTAAGAGTGTCAGGAAGCAATGTGAGAACAGACGCCGTCTTGGTTTGTGTGGCTTGTCCCCGTGACATGTGTGAGTTTGTTTGAGTGTGTGTGTGTGTGTGTGTATGCGCGTGCGTGCACGTGTACTGACTGCGGCTCCGAGAGTCTCTCTGAAGTGGAGAATCAAAAGGTCCTTTGAGTGACATGGTGGTGGAAAAAATAAAAGGCAAAAATCAAGCTGCACCTGAGAGCGCCCGGCACTGCAGAAGATATGGGCCAACAACAAGGCAGCCAGCAGGGCAAAGACAGACCTCATCCGCAGAGAGGAGAGAAATGTGTGGCAGAGGGCAAGAGAGAGATAGACAGAAAGAGAGAGGAGGTTGATCAATGGAGGGAGAGAGAGAGAGAGAGAGTGCGCTCGCGCAAGAGAGAGAGAGAGAGAAAGCGAGAGAGAGAGAGTGCGAGAGCGAGAGCAAGAGAGAGAGAGAGAGAGAGAGAGAGAGAGAGAAGGTAGGTCACCACAGATAATCTAAAAGAGATCTAAATAGCACACAGGGGAAAGAGTAAAAACAGTCTGCTGTTTATGTCTTCACTGCAGAGATGAGATGCAGACAAATCAAGAAGAAATCAAACGTACTACCTGGAGGACTTGGAAGCTGTCTCCACACTGCTGAAGATCCTGGTCAGGATCCACCCCAACCCTGTAACAGAGAAAGATAGAGTGTCATGTGTGTGTGTGAGGCTCACTGTGCCAAACATATATACTCTGGACAAAGTGTTCAATCTACAAATCACACACACACACACACACACACACACACACACACGGCAGAAAGCCACAGTCTTTCGCACAAAGGAAAATAAACAGTGATGGCAGAAGAAAGACTGACACACGCTTCTGAATAAGTCATGAAGTCTAACTGCTGACTGTAAAGAAAAACGCTGGCCTTGTCATGGGAACCACAAAAAACAAAGATGCCATTGAAAGCCTATGAAGACGCAGTGAGGGGTGGCGGGGGAGGAGGTTGCTTTACCTGTCAACTGCAACATTCACAATGTTCCCTCTTGTGGAACAGTGACTTGACTCTAGCAGACGTTCATCCATCATGCTGTGAGTAAGTGTGTGTGTGTGTGTGTGTGTGTGTTACTTCTGCTGTTTCTAGTTGCATAGTGACATGTAGTCCTCCCCAAAACGAACCTCACAAGTGTGTGTGTTCTCTTTCAATTAAAAGCCAAGGATCTGAAGCATTGCATTCTCAATGGTCACAGAACCAGAACCGATCTCTCTCTCACACACACACACACACACACACACACACACACACACACACACACACACACACACACACACACACACACACACACACACACACACACACACACACACACACACACACACACACACACACACACACACACACACACACACACACACACACACACACACACACACACACATTACCGTCACAGTGGTAATAATTATCTCATCTCGAACTTGTCTCCCCTCAACAGATGGCCAGTGTTCCTGACTACTGGAGCGAAGGTGTGACATCTAAACTTTCGTATGAATGATTATTACGCACGCTTTTAAATCATTTGTAGGTATATTGTTGTAATTACCTAACGTTTGTAACGTGGTCAAATTCATTTTTATGACATTCAGTCATGTTTAGGAGTGATAAACTGACTCGTCATTCCCACTAGCCAACCAAACTGTTCACTATGTAGTTAGCTGCTCCAGGTTGGAAGCCCTATGAGAATGTAAGAACAGTTTCCAAGGCAATATAATGCCAAAATACAACTGTTAGCAAGCTAGCTACCTTTCACTAGGGCCAACGGTGTTGTTTGCGTTTGCAAGGCAAGCCTGGTGTCTGTTAGCTAGTTAGTTCATTAGTTTTAGGCAAAAACTCTGAAGTGCGTCTTTAAGGAGTTGTTAGGGTACACGGAGGTCCAGTCTGGGCAGATCCAGTGTGGGCCGGGCTGGATGACCTTTCACCCAGTCACCTCCAAGCAATGTTGAGTCATTTCACATTGGCTGCCACTACATTTGGCATCTCCTCTGGAACAGTGCATCTAATTAGAACAAACCTGAGATAAAACAGAAGGGGTTGGGTGTGGTAGGGGGTGTGTGTGTGTGTTGTGGTGTGGTAGGGGGTGGCCTTTCGGCAGAGTGCACTGGGGGACTCCACCACACACGATGGGGATTTGGTGACTCGAGCAGGGTGAAGTCGTAGACTTGACAGACAGCCAATATGGATGTGTGCCAACTAACAAAATGGCTACAAGGCTTTATCATGCCCAGAAATCAGTCATAATCGCCAGGCCTCAGGCCTGATGCAAGAATGAGGTTACTGAAAGTGTTTTGGGTGCTTCTAAACGGTTGCTTTGTATCTTAACATCCATTTCATAAGACAAATCATTGTATTTCAAATGTGCAGACCGCGGGGAGCCTAACAAAGATAATTTGCCACATCTGAAGTCGGCAGAGATATGCAAGTATATATTTAATGCCAAAACCCCCCATAGGCAAATTGATTGTATTGACAATCAAAAGAAAACAGGCCATTTTGAGCAATACATAAAAAAAAAAAAATTCACTCTTCATAACCAAGCGTTTAATCATTCTATAATTAAGAAAGTCAACAATATTTCTCATGGAGTCAACAGGGAACTTTCTACCAGAAAAATCGATCAACGCACTCCATCTCTGTATGAGGTTAATTTAGCGTTCTGACAGTGTGCTTCCGGTTGGACTGGCTTTGACTCTTTGCCCTTCCTCCAACTCCGGCGACCACAAGCGTTTTAATTATCGGAAAATGTCACACGGCCGCGCCACCGTCGCCAATGACGCAGACACAGCTCCCTGCCTCTCACAGGCCTCCGCCATTTCTGCCATGTGTGAGGAGCCAAGCCCCCGTCAGAAGCACAAGGAACACTTTAGCCCCCGTCAGAAGCACAAGGAACACTCCAGCTCAGCAGGTTTACAGTGTGTGTGGGGGGTGGGGAGGTGAGAGAGAGGGGGCTCTAAACCGCAGAGCACCAACTGTCCAAACAAACCCCCAAGCTAAGAAGTCCATACGGGAAATAAAACGGATGGGGGTGATGGGGGTGTTAATGGAGGTGGGGGGAGGGAGTGTGTGTAGGGGGGGGGGGGGGGGACGGGACATAGGGAGTGTTGCCAGATTGGGCTCAAACGGGCGGGTAAAAATGCTTTGGTTGGGCAGATAAAATCGGGGCTACTTTTCACAATATTGGGAGATACACATACTTTATAAATCAAACAAATTGGTATCTAACAGTAAATAGAGATAGGCCTGTAAAATACATTATACATTTGTTTGTTTTCACTTGCTTTTATTTCTTGTTTTGTTCATGTTTAATGTTAGCCAACTGCACTGAAGCATCCATCTCTCAAATCAAACGTTGCCTAGGCTACCATTTATACAGCCCACTGCGCAATCAGCTGTTAAAGTCAAAGTGGGGAACATACAAAAAGTTTTATATGAAGCAGTGGGAGACAGATATACTGATTTAAAACATGGATTGCACCTGTTCCCTCAAAGGCCTGTTTCAAGTACTGCAAAAGTGCAAAACAAGGCTCAACTGATTATCAATTAGCCTTCTCTGTTCTGTTGATGAACTAATTAGGCCAAACTCAGCCTGGAGAGCAAGAGAACGCTTGGAGAGTGAGAGAAAGATGTGCTTTTGGAAAGGATTAATTGATTTGGCTATGAATTTTTTATTCAAAGCCAATTATTAATAATGTAATATAAATGATATATATTTCAGGTATTATCAAAGACATTCTTCTGAATTTAAAACAATGTTTGAACTGTCTAGCACTCCTGTCAGTTTCTTGACAGCTAAAACTTCATTGCCCGTCTGTTTTATTGAAGTGGGTGGGTTTTCAGACAGGTTTGGGCGGAAAACAGTCAGTCCAATCTGGCAACACTGGACATAGGTTCTCCTCCAGTGCTCTCGGCTAGAAGACAGAGGGAAGGGAAGGAGAGAAAGAGAGAGCTAGCAGACAGAGAGAGAGAGAGAGAGCGAGCGAGCGAGAGAAAGAGAGCAGAAGGGATAGCAGATGAAGAAAGAGGGAGTGAGGGAGAGAGAGTGAGTGAGTATGTGTGTGTGTGGGTGTGGGTGTGCGTATGTGAGAGAAAGAGACAGCGAGAGAGAGGGAAGCCATGAGGCCTCTGTACAGACTGGGGGAAAGACAGAAAGGTCAGGAGGAGGTCAGAGACTCTGGCGAAAACAAAGAGGGGCTGGCCTGGGGGACAGGAGGGGCCACAGAAGGCTCCGGAAGGATCTGGAAGCACTTGATCAGGAGTGGAGGGAGGGGGAGAGAGAGAGCTTCTGCCCCCGTCTGGAGAGTCTGACTCTAGGGTTGACTAGCACATCAGGATGTGGTTCCTTGTCAGGGTAAAGCTTCACTTGCACAGCAGCTGATAACTGCATGAATTGTACATGCAGTCTTTTGGTGAGAATCTCCCTCTGTCACTTCCTCACACACACACACACACACACACACACACACACACACACACACACACACACACACACACACACACACACACACACACACACACACACACACACACACACACACACACACACACACACACACACACACACACACACACACACACACACACACACACACAAACAAACAGTTGATTAATTTGTGGCAGGCATTGATGATCCTCGATGAGTCTCATTTGCTTGGCCTGATTCATCACTGTCCTCCCATGGCCTTGGGGCGATAATCTGCTGATCTGTTCATATACTGGCCCAACGGCTCCCAGCAGGCCTTACGTGCAAACCTCACCGGAGGGGGCGGGCACGCACACACACACACACAGAGACTGTAACTGTCACACACACACTTGCTAAAATGCCACCCACTGGCGGGGAGATTAAATAAAGAAAACCGTTAGGCTAAAAGCCAGTCTGACACGTCAACATGATAAATGCACCACTGAGATGCCTAAAGCACTCTGGAGCTGATGCGTTTGACAGTGTTGTGTGTTGGGGGTGGGATGGAGGGGAACAACTGCTGCTGTACAATCAAACCACTTACCTCACAGGTGTTTTTAAGCCAGACTCCAGTTCTTGCGTATTTAAGCAAACTGGCCAACCCACTGCTACCCAGCGCTAACAAAGGCAGAGAGAAGGCCATACTTTCTGTTGTTGTGTTCTAAAGTAGTCAGATGCATTTAGGGCGGGGGTTATCTAAGTGCAGTTTCATTACTGGTGAGGAGACGTCAGTGAACCGGTCTGTTGACAACAAAAAACAGAACTCTCAATCACAGGAAACAGGAAGTGAGAAGCCTTCCAAAGTGTGTCATCCCTTATCACCATGAGCAGACGCCACAGCTCCCCATTCCCACCGAAGCCCTGCATTGTGACCTCAGCAGACACCAACCCCACTCTCCTCCATCACCATAGCACCCAGCACCAAACGGGTCACCTGTGGTACCGCCACTGTTGCTCCGGTTTCCACAGCTCCTCCCGCTGATCTCCGACTCTGGGTGCGGCAGAAACAAACCTGTTCAAATCCACGGGCTCTGGCTCAGCACCAGTAAGAAAGCGGCAGACTCTGGAGCGAGTCGGACCCCAATTTGGCGCAGATCCGGCAAATATGCGCCAAATCTGGGTCAGGCTGGTTTCAGAATCTGCTGCTGGCTAGGGATGGTCAGGCAGACTGTGACGTGTGTGAACACCATTATATCTGCAGGCTAGTATTTAGCCATGGCTGCACTGCTCAACAAATCTCAGGAGTCAGCTTTTCATCCGCCTTTAGCAAATGTTCCATATTGTCGCTAGAAATTAAATTTGAGTTGGTGTGTAAAGCTCTCCCTTGGATCATTAAATGCATGGTTATGCTGGTGTGGAGCAGCATGTCAGCAGGACAGGACATGGCTCTGACAGCACAGCTCGAAGACTGGAAAACAATCTCAGGAACAGCGATAATCACCATTGGACAGCCTTGAGATGTTTTCACAGTTCTGGCTGGATTATAAGTGGCAACGTATCTACTTTGGCAAACACTGAGAGAAAAGAAAAAAAATCAAAACAAAACAAAAAAACAAACACTCAAGTGGATGGAACACTATTCACATATTCTGTCCTTGTGTGACAGTGACCTTCTACCATCAGAGTTCAATGACAGGAATATTAACAAACTTAAAATGTCAAATGGCGTGAAAGATAGTACAGGACAGTAAAGGCCAGAGAAAGAGAGCGATAGAGAAAAGAAGTAGAGAGAAGAAGAGAGTGAAATAGAGGACAGGCGTCAGGATGGACAGGAAATACCACACTCTTCTGAAGGCTAATACAGACTGCTGCTGTTGCTACTGCTGTCCCTGCAGGACCACAGCTATGGGCAGATGTGTGGGGTGTAGAGGGATGAACCCACACTAGTTTAAGCCTCTCCTCTGACTGACCCGTCCCACTCTGATCAGACATGAGTGTGTGACTGCATGGGGGATGACACGGTCTAATCCCAAAATCCTACAATGTGTTAAAATCGGCTGTATAGTATGTCTGTGACGCCCTATGAAATGAGCCCTGTTTAAAGTGCGATAACATTCTGCGCTATAATCCATGAAAACATACAATAACAAATACAAGTTACTGTAGCCAATGGAAAGGCCACAGGAGTTGTATTAAAGCAGGTATATTTGACTTAACTTTAAGTCTTGAATATCAGAGCACTAGATCTAGACTGACCTGAATCAGTCCTCTGTAGGGTCCTGTGGAAGGAGGGGAGTTGTTTTCCCACCACAAAGCCCCTCTCTAATGAAGTCCAAATTAAATGAACCAGGCCTGCCTAACAGCTGCCTAACAACCTCAGAGGGAAAAACAACCAGGGGATCTATAGCTCGTCTCCACAAAGGCACCAGTTAGCATCTCCGCTTGTACCTTCTGATTTGCAGCCCTTTCAGAGATCTTTTAGAGGTGGGTTTATAACAGGAACAGAAACTAATACCTGGGGCACTAAATGACTGAACTCTAAAAAAAAAAGGTGCCTTTGTAATCTAAAATATGGAAGTAAAAATGATATTATGCTCTCCGAGCCCATGACGTACACAGGTAACTTCTGAATTCATTTACTTGTAAATTTCATTTTCATGTACGTTATGACTAAATCCAGGGGCAGAAATGGCCTTCATTCTTTAAAAAAGCAACTTCTCACCCTAGTGTACAAGAACACTGCCCAGCCCTGACGAATAGCATTCATCTGGAAAGCCAGACACTCTCCACGTGCAGAGGCCTCTCCACATAGCCTGCCCTGAGGGGGGCCTCTTGTTTCAGTCATGTGCCAGCACACACACTGTGTCCCTGTGCTCTGGAGGGGCAATGGTGTGTGGAGGCAGCCTGGTCACTCACACACACACACACACACACACACACACACACACACACACACACACACACACACACACACACACACACACACACACACACACACACACACACACACACACACACACACACACACACACACACACACACACACACACACACACACACACACACACACACACACACACACTCGAACTGTCATACATCTATACGCACCCACATTGATTTTTAACTCCAGAAGAGCAGCACAGCTGAGAGAGGACTGGGTGCTGATGTTTTGGCTGACACTGATTGGCTGCTGAGGTTTTGGCTGACACTGATTGGGTGCTGGAGTTTTTCATTGCCCGAGGTGCCTTTGATCCGGCTAGACTTACAGCATTCTGCTCACATAACCCCCATCCTCTCTAAGCTACATTGGACACCGGTCCTGTCCCGTATGAAGTTCAAAAACCTGCCGTTTCGACTTAAGGCTCTGCATGAACTTGCTCCTCACTACCTCAGTGAACTCCTGACCCCATAATCTCCCTCTCTCTCTCGCTCTCAGGTCTTCTCACAATAACCTGCTCGGTGTCCCGCGCAACTGACTCTCCACCTTGGGAGGCAGGGCTTTCAGTGCCATACACTGGAATTCTCTTCCTCAGTCCCTCTGTGACTACATAGAGGAGGAAAAAAGAAAAAAGCAAAGCGACCTTGGTTGTTGTTTTGTACATTAGCACCAATCAAATGCCCTGTGAGGTCAGAACTCTAAATAGTGGTACACATTTTAACTGGTGAGTGGTGCTTCATCAAGTGGTGGGCAGGTTTTAAGAAAAGCCTGTTTTGGAAGGAAAACCAACCTGTTTTGGAAGGAAAACCAACCATTGACTCTGAATGCTCTCAACATCAAAACTGGACCCAAGTTCAGGTTAAGCTTAGTTTTAACTGTTATCCTAACTTAAGCTGTCTGTATACCGGTAGTCACATCACAAAGTGTCAGATTTGGCACCAGTCAGCCAGACAGCCCAGCAACATACAGAACTCATCACAAAAGGCAAGGTAAAAGGATTCAACATACAGAACTAAAGACAAGGTAAAGGCTTTAAATGACAAAATAAAACAAAAAAACACAGAGCCCTACAATGTATTAAATTGCAGATTGTCCTGCATGAACCGCAAAACAGCTTACACAGATGAAACTGTGCATCACAATCTGAGCAAGCAATCTGCCGGATGTCTCAGATGTTTAAGTGAGGCCCAGGCCTCCTTCAAACACCACAAGCTCCACTCTGTGGGTGATAAACATTAGCTGAGTAGTGTGGGAATCAGCTGGACGGACCTCAACTCTGACCGATGGCACTTTGGAAAAACCATTCAGTCAACCTCTCGAAATTGGACATTGATCCGTTTCCAGGTCAGAGAGTGTGTGTGTGTGTGTGTGTGTGTGTGTGTGTGTGTGTGTGTGTGTGTGTGTGTGTGTGTGTACACGTGTGTGGCTGCAAGCCAGGAGCATCCTATCGTACATGGCATGCACTTTTTCTGGTTTCAGTAGCTAAGCGATGAATAAAACCGCTCTTAAAAAACATTGGTTTCCATGAGAGTACTTTGTCAAACAAAGCACTCTTAAAAATAGAGGGTTTGTTTGTGTGTGTGTGTGTGTGTGTGTGTGTGTGTGTCCCTTCACCCATTCGGACATACATATAATGGGCCCAGAGTGGCTTCGCTCCAGATTGGATACTACTGAGAGTTAACTATGAATCCTGTTTTGTTTTTGTCCCTGCCACTGCATGTGACCAAACCCTAGAAAGAAAGACTCCCAACTAGGGTGACCAGACGTCCGGATTTAGGCCGGACAGTCCGGATTTTCAATGCCCTGTCCGGCGTCCGGCACAGCATCAAGCCGGACGCATATTTGTCCTCCTTTTTGGAGTTGCACTGGGCCTAAAGAGCCGTGCTCTAGAATATTTAGCTGGAACAAATGAATGGCTAAAAGCGGTGTCAAATAAATATCTGATAGGCTTAGGTTAGGTTCTAACCCTATATCATTGGTTAAAAACGTAAACGTAAGGCTTCATGTGCTGGCTACGTCATATCTACGCTGCTGGCTACATTGACAGAAAGTTAACACATAGAAGAAAACATGCCAAAACGTCAGACGTCGTTCAACCCAGAATGGACAAAAGCAGTCGAGACTCCTTTCATGGCTTCTGCACTCTCTGTCGCTGTGATTTTGACATAAGCAGTCAGGGTAAAGCTGCCATTGAAAGACATGCGGGAACAGAGAAGCAGAAAAGTAACAGGCGTGCCGCAGGTAGGCTATCTCTTCGCTAAACATTTTTTTTCGAGAAGGTACGTTGCCTTTGGATAACAAAATCTCCGCTGCTGAGCTGTGTAAGGTTTACCATGCTGTAAAGTAAAGTACCAGGGTGTAGACTGCGGCGTGAAGGTGGACCGAGAGATATTTTGTGATTCGCCCATAGCTAAGGGGATGATGTGTGGCCGAACTAAAGGCCAGGCTTTGTGTGCGAATGTCCTAGCGCCCTACTCTGTCTCTGTAGCCTACAGTTACATACAGATCACAGCAAAGCAAACAATTTGCCCTTTTCAGTAGCAACCGACGCATCAAACAAAGGTACAACCAAGTGTTTCCCAATTGTACTGAGATATTTGTACTTTGAGGAAGGTGTACAACATGCCCTGTTGGATTTTTACAGTGACAGCAACGACACTTCAGAGGCTATAACAAACCAGCTGATGGCTAAACTGGAGATGTCTGGTCTAGATGTGAAATACATAAATAATAATAATAATAATAATAAATTTAATTTGTAATGCACTCTTCATTCAGAAGAATCTCAATCTCTATACGTCTGCATATGCATTCGTTCAGATTAATCTAGATGTCAAATACATGTCTGCATATGCATTCATTCAGATTCATCTAGATGTCAAATACATGTCTGCATATGCATTCATTCAGATTCATCTAGATGTCAAATACATGTCTGCATATGCATTCATTCAGATTCATCTAGATGTCAAATACATGTCTGCATATGCATGTATTCAGATTCATTTGTCTGTTTATTATTTATGTGACCTGTGATTTAATTTGTACATGTTAAGTCCACAAATGTTATGCTTTGTGGCACTCAGCACTTTAAAAGATTAATCTCAGTGGTCAGTTTTTGAACACCACAATGTATTGAATAATACAAATACTGTGAACAAACACTTTTTGACTCTTCAAGAATATTTTTTCCTATTCTGTTACACACACATCATGTATCAATCACACAAAGTTGTATTATAGAGGGGAGCACGCCAGAGTCCTATGTAATTATTCACAGCCTCACGAAATACCGCATAGTGTCCTCCTTTTTGGTGTTATGGATATGGTCACCCTACTCCCAACCCACCCCCCGCCATGCTGTACGAGGACTTAGCGTGGTCTATTAATCAAGCTCTTGAGGCATTAATTAGCATTAACGTAGGTTGCCCGATGTACATCTATTTTTTTTGTGGAGGGGATGCTGAGATTAAGTGTTCTTCTGCCAGCCTTGAGACATAGCAGATGTTATGAGATAAACAGAGCGGGCCTGGGCTTTAAGGCCCGACGTGAGGGGCTCTGTCTAGACGCTGCTTACTTCAGACATACCCATTCCTCAGTGTCAAGTCTCACAGGGCTCAACATGGAGGAGAGAGGAAATATCTTACACAGGTATAGCAGAATATTTACACAAAATGGTAACAGGGAAATGGTTTCATGAACTCTTTTAACAGCAGAGTCAGCTTTGTATAAACAGGAAGCTAGCAAGCTAGCTAGAAAAGTCCTGAGAGAGAGAGAGAGAGAGACAGAGAGCAAGAGCGAGAGCCAGTGCGAGCGCGAGAAGGAGACTTTGACTTTAAAAACCCTATTTAAAAACACCACTGGAATCCCACTAAAAATAACCAGTCTATTTGGCCAAACCTAGCAGTGTGTCTGCAAACAGTGCTCTCTCCAATCCCTGTGTGATTCCTGTGGCCGATGATGAAAGATGAAAAACAGGAGGCCCTGTAGTGACAGAGTCTGTCAAACAGAGTGGTGGAGGGAGGAAGGAGGGTAGAGGGGGGCAAAGCGCAGCGCAGCCTACGATCCTGTTCTGTGCCATGTCTCAGCCCAGCGGGTCGTGGGCAGCCTACGATTCTGTTCTGTGCCATGTCTCAGCCCAGCGGGTCGTGGGCAGCCTACGATTCTGTTCTGTGCCATGCCTCAGCCCAGCGGGCCGTGGCTTACCGCACCGCTAGCTCATACCCATGTCCCAAACTGGAGCTAAAAACAGGACACTATACGGACAGTGGAGGGCACTGGTGGCTGCTTGACCTCATTCTCATCAGAGGACGGACCTCAGTATGACCATGAAGGGATTTGAGGTCCAGAGATTTGACTTTCTGAGTGCTCTATTGCTCTGTTCTTTCAAGGTTAAGTCAAGTCTGACAATAACGGCCACAGCAGCAGCAGCAAACTGCCACATAATATTTAGGTTTGCAGTAGGAAGCCAGCTAAGAGACAGGGAGTGGTACAAAAATGTCATTATTCACAGGAAGGGGATGTCCTAAAATGATCATAAGACACACGTAGCGCTAGGAAAATCCTTAACGCACCACATGCTAACACTGTGTTCTAAATCCCAGGAAGGAAATGCAGACCAGAACATACAGAGAGACCTGAGGGAGGACCAGATAGAGAGGATAAAGATCGCAGAAAACACACTGCATCCTGGGTATCTAGTTCACATGTCAATTAGCAGGTCTCAACCCCTTGGGGTCGTGTATGATGTCTGGATTACAATCACAGTGGGCGTACTCTATTCATAGACGTCTGGATTACTCTAGTACTCTATACATAGATGATTCAGGAACTTTATTTTCCAGGATTAACAGACTCGTGAACGACCCGTCATCGTGACCACCAGGCAAGTACTGTGGACTCAGCAAAAGCTGAAAAACATACAAGAGGTGGCGCCTGGGAGCCATTTAATACCCAATTAAGCCCCAATACCTCACATCAAACATGATTGTGTCAAATGTGATTAGATGCTGCTGGACTAGTGGCTGCCTTAGTCAAGCATTCACGTGGACTACAGACAGAACACACACACACAGACAGACAGCCTGACTGAGAGCGACCTAGAACCAAACAGTGCTCATCAAATCCCAAACCACCATTGTGGTTTTTAACCCACGCAAGCCAGCACGGCGCCATGCAGCACGACGGTGCGCCTCTCAGCACGACGCGTCTTTGACGACGGCGAACTGAGCTCTTAAGCCGAGTGCAGCAGCTGCCATTCACATCAGCCCTGCTAATCCTCTTTTATTCTGATGACGGGGAGTCCATGCAAAGGGACGAGGAAAAAAAAAAAAAGAAAGAGAAAAAAAATTAAAAATTAAAATATAAAATCACCCAGACCCAGACCAGGCCCAGCCCGTCTCCCTGCTGAGATCAGACTAGACGAAGAGCAGGAGGATGGGGGTGGAGGGGGGGTTGTTCATCACACATTAAATCCAGAAATAATGCCCACCCACTTCTCCACCCATCTCACTGCGCTTCCGTGGCAACAGATGGCTTGGAAACAGTGATGCTGTTGGCAGAGTCAGAGAGACCCATCCTAGAAGTTTAACAGCTTGTCAGACAAAAGGCAACAGAGTACGGTGGCCTCTCTGGGACATTTCAAATGTTTGTATCTGCAATGCCTCACTTCAGCTTTCCATCAGAAGACTGACATAACCAGGACATAAACAGGTTATGACAGACACCATATGCCGCCATCAGTCCTCACTAGCCAATATCTGATGATATCACCATCTTATGTTCCCAATACCAGTACCTGTATTTTTGGTTTTCAGACATGTGTGAGGCCTAACTAACACTGTATGTTACGTATTAGCCACCACTGCATTAGCTTTGAGCTGTATGCCAGTTCCTGATAATGACAATATGACCCAGCTAGATCACTGGACACTGACATGTCCTAAAGCACAACAGGAAGACAAGATAGATTTGTATGCCATGGTCATGTCAAGTCTTGTAACAGAGACTTCTGGTAGAGTTTGTTTCTTCCCGCAGAGAAAAAAAAAAAAAAAAAACGTCCAATCAGAAGCCGTCATTCAAGGCAGGCAGGAGAGGCCATGATGCTCTGCCTCCATACTGGAAAAGGGGGGCATGTGTTTACATGTGTTACAATGGAACTCTGTGCTCAACAGAAAGAAATGTTACGGTTTTGCCAGCACGGCCCAGTGTTATCACAGCAGGT
>NC_045161.1:24796088-24889649 GCF_900700415.2 Clupea harengus
GTGTGTGTGTGTGTGTGTGTGTGTGTGTGTGTGTGGTGTGTGTGTGGTTAAAAGATCCACACACACACACACACGATTCCCTGTGCTCTGGCTCCCCCTGCTGGTGGACTGTAATCAGCGCGTGAAGTGTCCTCACTTAGCCCTGATTAGGGTCACTGCGGGCTGATTACGAAGCCATCTGTCACAGGTCCTGCCCAGCAGACCGGACCGTGAGTAGGAGGAGAGGGCATTAGCGGGGCAGAGGGAGGGGGAAGAGGGGGCGCTAAGCCGTGTGTTTGTTACCTGTTTGGTGCGTTTGGTGGACTCCTCTGACAGGTTGTTGTGGGTGTAGTGGGCCTGGGTGATACCGCAGAAGAGCACCGCGACCACGCCTACACAGAGAGAACAGACACGGAGGTTTGACACAGACATACATGTACATACCTCTGTCAGGTGATTCACTTGCACAATTTTTTACTTCCCCCAAATAACCCTTTTTTTTTTACAAATGTACTTCACAAGCCTTCATTTCATAAGACAAAACTCAAACGTGGCGTCATAAAGCACAATTCCCCTTAATATCACGCGCACACGCACACACACACACACACAACTGGCACACACGCACTTGCACGCGCACACACGCACCAGCGCACACACGCACCAGCGCACACGCACACGCACACGCACACGCACACGCACACGCACACGCACCTGTGAATCCACAGGCTTCAGCCAGCAGGAAGGTGCTCCAGGACATGAGGAAGAAGAGCGCCGTCTCCAGCAGAGGGAAGCAGTGCAGCTTGGTGAACTTGGTGACGTGACTTCAGGGGTCAAGGTCAAAACACAGCGACACAACACAACATGACACGACACGACACAAGCACACTGAGCACCTCAGCCACGGCCCACTACACCTTATCCCCTGCACCTGAGAGCGGCTTCTAGAATGATCCCCACAAAGCCTCATCACCCCAATAAACCTGGGATCAGAACATCATCCGGTGTCTAATGTGTTCAAATATGGTGTCATTTTAGGTTTATGTCTAGAAAGCAGTCATATAGTAATATATATATAAAATACAATACTTTCAGTTAACACCACTAAAGAATTGGTTCCCTAAAAGATGAATTCCTGTTCTCATGATTAAAATCCGCTTTTTATTCCACAGGTGCTGAACAGATTATGTTGCAGTTCCTTCTTCTAAAGTACCAGCAATTTCTGTTTAAAATATACCCATTGATTTATATTGACTACATGCTCTAAAAATATTACGCATTGAGCTGGATCAGCTACACGCTGTAAATTTAAAATAATTTTGTCTTCAACACCCGCAGTAAATGGTGTCAAAACCCAAACACATTGTTCCTCTGCTCTTTACCGTGTCCTCGATTTCAATCAAGCACTAGAAATCTATTCATGAGTGTTTTTTTTCCACATCATAGTGCACTCTGCACCTGGAAAATCATGCGATTAATGTAGTTAGCGGTTATTCAAGCTCGATCAAATGCTACGCAACCACATTTAGAGAGAAATAAATAGCAGCCCTATTTAGCAACAAGCTGAAAAAAAAAAAAAAAGTCCCTGCCCTCCGCAGATGACGTAACTGCATGCTAAGCAGCTCCAGGGCTGGTTGATCTGTCCGTCTAGTCGGCCCGGTACCAAGGCCAAGTCTGTCCGTCTGGGCAGCCCGGTATCAAGGCCAAGTTGGATGGCAAGCTGCAGGCTGTCTGTCTTATGTCTCACAGACACACTTCCCTATTTAGCTAAACATACTTAGAACTGAAAATGTGGATCATCACTGCGGCATAGACTTCCCCATGACTAGAAGGTGCCACGCCTAATTCTAAGTCTAATTTCCTCGGGCAGACTGGTGTAGTTGTGTCCTTTACATTTCAGTGGTGATCACTCCTGAATAATATCTCCACCAAATCAGACATGAGGGTGAAACCTACTGTTCAATTTATCGCTACAACTGCAAACCAACGAATTGTAAATTATTTCTGAAATGCAATTCACTTCAACTTTCTACCTAAATAATTCCGAGCCTGTAGTCAATGTAACTCAAGGGGTAATGTTTTACAGAGATAGCTGGTACTGGTGAGAACAACTCTTAGTTATCATATCACATAATAAACATATATGGTATTTCTTCCACTGTATTTCTCTCTTTCACTCATCTCATATGACAACGGCTTTAAAGCGTCTCCAACTCCAATCAACAGGAAGGATATGAGTGCTGTTCCCACTCCGGTGACGGCACCCATGGCAAAGGAACCGCTGAAGATTCCCAGGAAAACGCCCACGGACTTAAAGAAAGCCGCTGCATCAAAGGTGTGTGTGTTGGCTCCACTCGGCTGGTAGGCCACAATAGATCTGAAACATAAAATTAGGCTTTGTACTCCACCCTATAAAAACATTTATACACATTATACAACAATTACAAGGAGTGTGCAGTCATATGGAGCTTGTAATCATTGCACCAGTGTCACATTGTGAGCTAACGGCATTCTAGGATTCAAGATTGCTGCAGAACAGCAGTGGTGCAGGAGGAGAATTAACAGGGATTGTCTAGCAGGAATTGTCCAGCAGGGGGCGCTTGGACTTTGTGAGCAGGTGCAGACTGGCTGGACTGAGAGCCCAGCTGTGGTTGCAGGACCTTCCACTCCACTGCCCTCGCACCACAGCATGGAATTTCCCCAAGCTGGGCCGGGGAGCGAGGGGCTGAGAGCTGAGAGCTGGCCTGGCACCCAGGAGAGAAGCTCCAGGTGGTGAGCAGAGGCACGTGGCTCCCTGAGCCTATGCCATGGGGTTGGGGGGGGCAGAGAGAGAGAGAGAGAGAGAGAGAGAGAGAGAGAGAGACAGATAGAGAGAGAGAGAGAGATGAAGAAACGGAGGAGAGGGACACAGGAAGAGAGAGTGAAAGGGAAAGAGGGAGTAGAGGGGGAGAGAGACGAGGAGAGAAGAGGGGAGAGAGAGAGAGACAGAACGGAGAGAAAGGGAGACGGGGAAGTGGGAGACGGGGTTTCAGAAGGGGAGGGGAGCAGAGAGGAGATGAGATGGAGAGAGAGAGGAAAAAGGAGGAGGGAGAGAACTCACGAGGAGAGGACGATGGCCACCGCATCGTTCATGACGCTCTCACCAAACAGCAGGGCGTACAGGTCCGCATCAGCGTGCAGCTCATTAAAGATGGCCAGCACCGTGACTGAAAACAAACACACACACACACACACACACACACACACACACACACACACACACACACACACACACACACACACACACACACACACACACACACACACACACGACATCTCATATTAACCAAATCAGTTTGTTTTAGCCTACAATTATACGTCTTCACAAACTAGATTTATAGTGACAGTATGCTCAAGAGTACTAGCATCATACGGTACATGTCATTGAGTATGCTCAAGAGTACTAGCATCATACAGTATATGCCATTGAGTATGCTCAAGAGTTCTAGCATCATACAGTACATGTCATTGAGTATGCTCAAGAGTACTAGCATCATACATGCCACAGTGTGTACTCAGTAGTACCTGGGTCAGTGGCGGAGATGACTGCTCCAAAGAACAGGCAGTCCGTGTAGTAGAACTTATCAGTCAGCTGACCTATGGCCTGCATCAGCTTCACCACGCCGTACATCAGATTCCTGTTGGGGTCAGGGGTCAGGGGTCGGGGGGGCAGAGGGTATTAATGGAGGGCAGATGCTTAACTAAAACAAAAGTAAAAACAGCTAATAGATCAACAGTCCTTATTCTACCAATAACATTTATATTTCACAATGAAATTTGAGGAATATTTGCCTCACTGCAATTTGAATGTAATTGCAGTAGGGTTTGTTTGATGTGGGCATGTCAACAACAATTTAAAGATATTAATAACTTAAGAAATACAGAACTCACCCAATGACGAAGCATGAGATGGCTGTTCCAAGGAATGCATAAGTTATGATGGAGCCCAAATTTCTGAAGAAATGTCTCTGTAAAGACACACACACACACACAAACACACACGGTCAGTCAGTCTTGTCACCATTATTACAGCCCGTTATTGCTATTGGGGTTACAAACCATCTTGGACTGAAGACAAGGTTTGTGTGGAGGAAACATCAAGATTCAGGTCATGTTGTGTTAAGGGTTTGTGGACGCTTATTTTGAGAGTTGAGTGTCTACCTTAACACCATAAATATTCAAATCCAGTAAATAGATTTAGTTGCATTTAAATCAACACGAGGCACTTAAAGCAACAATAACACTCAAGATATGACCATTTTAATTTGAGCATAAAATATTAGCATATATTTCCCAGGCTGGAACCTGTGTACACTGTGTTTTATGGCCAGGTTCCATTTACTTCCAAGGTACTTTAATATATAATAATATTATGTTCTCTTGACAGAATTCAGGGTCTCCCAAACACTGAGTACACACTTCCCTCAGTGCATCACTCTCCCAAGATGCCTGAATCACGCCGTCACACCGACAACCCTCCCCTGCCGCCTTCCTCCTCCTCCTCCTCCTCCTCCTCCATCAGGGATTGGCTGCCTAGATTACCGTTAGCATTAGCACCTGACAAAACAGCTGAGTCATGACATCACAGCAGTGACGGGATCACGCTCCAATCAGATCCCTCTTGCGTGGTTTCCCCTCCCAGTCCCTGTCTGTCAATAACGTGTTGCTCTCTGAGACACAGAGGCTCATCCAGCGAGTTATCAAGATAACAGCGGCCATAAGAGTGGACTTAGCCCGAGTCTGGGTCAGGGTTCAATCTGATCCAGAGGCAGGAGTGTGCCGTGTAGGGCGGGCTCGTCTGAAGTTGTGGAGGGAGTCTGCGCGTGTGTGTGTGTATGTGTGTGAGACGCTGAGCAGGCAGGGGGAGTGAGGCCTTTGGTGAGAACAGTCCCTAATTACTGTTTGTTTGAGCAGAGCGCCAGTGTAGGTGTAATACTCCCCTGTCAGACACGGCAGAAAAACAAGCAGCAACAACAACAGGGGAGCACAGGCATCGGGAGTCAGCACTAACCACTCAACCTCACACACACACACACACACACTCAACCTCACTCAGGAATAACCTCAGCTGGAGGTGCTCGCAGACCTTAGGGGAGCCAACCATTCAGTTGTACTGTACACATTAAAATGGCAGGGGACATCTTTCATCCCGTCGCACCCACCCCCCAAGTGAAGGAGAAATGAAAGTCAGCTGCCCGACGCTGGGCACTGCCATAGGGTGAGATCTGAGAGGACAGGAGCAGGCAACAGTCAACAACAGACTCATTCCAGAAAAGCCTCAGGGCCAGACAAGCTACATTAGGAGCTGGTCTGACATCAAGAAGCACAAGCTGATGCCGAGTGGTTGGAAATAGTCTCCGTCTGGCTCTCCCTGTCTTTTCTGTACGTCCGCTCTTCTGTCTCTGGTTTATTTTGAGTGCGTTATGTTCGCTCGACATACGTACAGCTGCTGGATGTAGGCTAACAGCTGCCTCTGTGTCAACAGGAGAGAGGAGAGAAGAAGGAGAAGGAGAAGGAGGAGGAGGAGGAGGAGGAGAAGGAGAAGGAGAAGGAGGAGAATCTGAGGAGAATTAAGCCTCCTTCTACATCACCCCCCTATTGAAACACAGTCAGTGAGGCAGGCTTGGGGGGAGGGAGGAAAGAAAGAAAGGGATAAAATAGATACATAAAAAAAGAGGGAAAAGAATTGTATCTTCTTGGTCTGGTTGCACTCCTGGTTTTATAAGAGGACCCTCTGCTCTGTCAGTAACTTGCACAATCTTCACGGAAATCTCCGGAATGCACAGAGTATTAATCACTCTGCTTAAACAACTCAAACTCATAGAAGTTCAAACAGCTGGACAGATGTCAATACACAGACACGGATAGGCTGGAGGAGACACTAACGTGTTGGGCAACAGTGCTTGCCCTGCTAATTTTGTGGTGTTCTACCGTAATAGAGGTTTTTAAAACATCCAACTAAGCAGGTTTGGCTCCTAAGCAGTTTTCTGCTGACCAAAGGAGAACTTCCTCAAATGAAACGCTTCAGTGGCATTGAATGCGCAGCCTTCCCCCTTGCATTCACACAAAGTCATCGCTGCTGGCTGCCTTTGTCGTGAGACGTTGCATTACACTCACTACGCAGGATCTCTCTCGTGGGGATTTATGCTCACACACACACACACACACACACACACACACACACACACACACACACACACACACACACACACACACACACACACACACACACACACACACACACACACACACACACACACACACACACACACACACACACACACACACACACACACACAGCTTTCCTGAGGGCCCTATTATTATATCATAAAGGAGCTTGGGCAAGGCTGTAAGCCATTGGCTAAGAGGTCACGAGAAGTAATAATACCTCTCATTCACTCGCTGAGCCCCTCCTGAATAAAGATGCAAAGTACATACATTACATCTAGCACATGCTCATTTTAAGCTCATTCAAACCATGCTTGTTTTGGTTAATATTCTTTCGTTCGACCAAAACCTCATCTGTAAATGATGCTACGCAACAATGTTCACAAACATGATGAGACCTACAATGCAAAAGTTCAGTCAAGTTGAACATCATTAAAACAAACACCGTACCAGTAACTTCACTACACTGAAGAGAAGGTTAGCACACCATGGCAACCCAAGAGAGGAAGTGAGACATGTGATGACCACTTCCTCTCTTGAGGACAGCCTGCTCAAAAATTGGGCGGTACGCAGCATGCACAACCAATCAGATTAGCCTGCTAAATAGGAAACTCGATCACACAGAGCACATACCATGGACATGAATGGATTAATGCTGCCAGTAGTATGGTCATGGGGAAATCACTCACTGCTCAAGAATATAAAATGGCTGTCGCCACAAGCAGTGAAGCAAATCTTATCAAATTAATCAAGAAATGCAACTTTGTCACAACACCAATCAGAGCAAATCCAAGGACGTATGGCACCACGTACCTTCTTAAGGCTATAACCAGCATGGAAAATGATTGGAGGCAGAAGAATGTTGAAGAATACTTCCGGGTCAAAGGTTACCTGCAACAGGAAGCATTCACGTCACACCTAAAACACTACGTCAAAAGTGAAACAACATCAATATCAACATTATTGTAATGTTTAGCTAAACACTAAATTTCCCCCAAGAATACCAGAGAAGCAAAAACATACCTCTGTGGGTTTCTACTGACGTAATATAAACAGAACACAAAAACGGGTCATGTGAAACTCATAACAACAAAACTACACCACCCACTGGCCCATACCATGCACACTATGATGGAGGTGCAGAGTCTCCTTATGATGGTGGGGGCTAAAACACCTCACATGCCTTGAAAGCCTTAGATGGTGAAACTTATTTGACAAAACACTTTTTTTAAACTAGCACCAATCCCCTCGCCCGCCCAGGGAAGCACGGACTCGGGCCACACCTTGCGCAGCATGTCATTCTGCTCCACGTTGTGGATCTCGTGCGAGTTGATCTCGCCCTTGAGCGTGTACTCGAAGAACTTGCCGCTGACGTTAAGCAGCAGCGTGCTGACGGGCCCCTCCTTCAGGGTGCAGCTGGGGGGCGTCTTGTGGTGGTAGCTGGTGGAGGGGATGCCGTAGCGCAGGATCACCCCCACCAACAGGCCTGAGAGAGAGAGAGGGAGAAAGAGAGAGAGAGAGAGGATGAGAGAGAGAGAGTGTGAGTTATTACTGCAGTAATGAAGATGATCGACTCATGAGTCTACTTGACTCCTATATAACATACTGTATTAATGCATTTACATTTACATTTAGTCATGTAGCAGACGCTTTTGTCCAAAGCGACGCACAAGGGAGAGAACAGTCAAGCTACGAGCAATAATTCAATTCAATTCAATTTTATTTATATAGCGCCATAACAATACAATTATCTCTAGGCGCTTTACAGAGCCCAGAGCCTGAAACCCTCAATAGAGACCTAGTGTAACAATAAATACTACTTTACATAAGAAATAGAAAAAAAGAAATGCAGGAATGTAACTGCTGTAAGTGCAAGTTAAGTACTATTCGAAGTGCAAGTTAGGAAGGGAGGTGCTCTCTGAAGAGTTGGGTCTTCAAGAGCTTCTTAAAAGGTAGAGAGGGACGCCCCTGCTCTGATAGTGCTTGGTAGTTCGTTCCACCAACGTGGAACTACAAATGAGAATAGTCTGGATTGCCATACTTGCAGACGGCAGTGCCAAACGACGCTCACTAGACGAGCGCAGCATCCTGGGTATAACATTTGGCCTTACAAGAGCATTTAAGTAGGTTGGAGCAGAACCAGCAATCAGTCTGTAAGCAAGCATAAGTGAGTTGAACTTGATGCGAGCAGCTACAGGCAGCCAGTGGAGCTCAATGAGTAGCAGGGTGACGTTTGCCCTCTTTGGTTGGTTGAACACCAGACACGCCGCCGCATTCTGGATCATCTGTAGTGGTTTCACCACGCATGCCGGCAGGCCCGTTAGGAGGGCGTTGCCGTAGTCAAGGCAGGAACTCACCAAGGTTTGCACCAGCAGCTGGGTGGCATACGGAGTTAGGTACGGCCTGATTTTGCGGATGTTGAATAGCGCAAAGCGGCACGACCGGGAGAGAGAGGCACTGTGGTGAGTGAAAGTCAGTTGGTCATCAATAATGACCCCAAGGTTTCTTGCTGTTTTGGAAGGAACAAGAGATAAGGAGTCAATATTGATATTGATGTTGTGGTGGATGACCTGTTTGGCTGGAAAGACCATCAGTTCTGTTTTAGCCAGATTCAGCTGAAGGTGGTGATTTTTCATCCATGTGGATATATCAGCGAGACAGTCCGAGATCCGTGCCGAGACAGTGGTGTCTTCAGGAGGGAAAGACAGATACAGTTGAGTATCATCGGCATAGCAGTGATAGGAAAAAACATGCAAGCGGATGATAGTTTTGACTGTTAAACGCAGCTGATAAGTCAAGCAGGATGAGAGCCGAGGATTGAGCTGCTGCTCTAGCTGTTTTTGAGGCCTCTGTCATAGACAACAGGGCTGTCTCCGTGGAGTAACCACATTTGAATCCAGACTGGTTTGGATCGAGAATATTGTTTCTTGACAGGAACTTTGTGACCTGTTTGGAAGCTGCCCTCTCAATGGTTTTAGATAGGAGCGTGAGGAGACTAATGCAGTTACACAAACACACGATACCACACACGCACGCACGCACACCTTTCCAGGAGACAGCAAGTAAAGAAGCTGTGGTTACAGGGAGTATCCCAGAGCAATGTTAGTAATCAATGTTAATAGGCCCTGTTAAACAGGACACACAGACACTCTTCCTGGTAACTGAGTAACATGCGAGCCCTGCGAGAATATTTCCCATTCATTGTTCTCTTAATCAAATACAGTAGCCTCTTAGCGCTACTAGCTAACACCATTGAGTGAGTGAGTGAGTGAGGGTGTGTGTGTGTGTGTGTGTGTGTGTGTGTGTGTGTGTGTGTGTGTGTGTGTGATATACATATGACTGCTATATGTATGACTTGTGTAAGTGCATAAACTGCCATAGGACGTTTAAGGATTGGCTTGATCAGCCACCATCAGTGCTTACCACAAAATGAAAAAGAAGAGAAGGTGTGACAGGAGACAGAGAGAGAGAGAGTGAGAGAGAGAGAGAAAGAGGATGAGAGAGGGAGTGAAAGAGGAAGAGAGAGAGACAGATTGTGTGACAGCCCATAAATCCCCCACGCTACAGTGGGCACTGGAGCACAGACGTGGCACAGCTGCCATCTCCACACTCACCCAGCGTTACACAGAGGTGACTGCAGACACACCACACACACACACACACACACACACACACACACTCACCCAGCGTTACACAGAGGTGACTGCAGACACACCAGACACACCACACACACACACACACCGTTACACAGAGGTGACTGCAGACACACCCCAACACACACACACACACACACACACACACACACCCCAAAACACACTCACCTAGCGTTACACAGAGGTGACTAGAGACAGACCCCAACACACCACCACACACACACACACACACACACACACACACACACACACACACACACACACACACACACACACACACACACACACGATGAAGCTGCACACAAACACAAGCTGGAAATGAAGAAAGTGAGTCTGTGTTGTCTCCTCCACCATGATGACGCTTAAATCAGCAGTTGTGGGCTCCAGCCAAAACCACTGTGACCTTGACCACACAGCGAGCCAGACACTAACAGAGTGTTATAGTCCAAAGACAAGACCATTAATGAAATAAGGGGGGGAAACAACAACGAAAAAAACAACTATGCAACCATTTGTCTAGAGCTGATAAATAACTTTGCTTTTCCTCTGTAATGTAATAGTGTCTTCATTTCTAGTCAATGTGGGGAGTTTAATAGATTAAGGACACCCAAAACACAAGACATTCCACCCAGAGGAGCTTCTGTTAAAACCTACAACCTCCATCATTTGAGGGTGGCTGCAGCATGTCTGTCTGCCCGGTCATCTTAATGCTCACTCCCTCCTTGGGTACTTCCATTGGAAATGAAGATAGTGGTTTTTACCACAGTGTGTGCACCCCAGTCGTTGAGAAAGGCACTGCATTGCAGGACTCTAAAACGAATGTGCTTCTGTATAGGTGATGTTTAACATGTGTCAGATCATGTTTCTTTTAAGCCTTTACTGAGACTGTCCCAGTAAATTGAGTGTAACAGCGTTTCAGTTGGAAGGGCAGAGCGTGTACTGCCGTTCATGCAGCCATATTGATTGTTAGAGTTCTTTTAGATTATTCCTCCACCATTTAACACTAACGCAAATCAAGGCGGTTCTGTCCCGACTATTCTTCTGCTTAAACAACTTTGATGTTAAGTGACCAGGTTTCAGTTCATTTTCCCGAATTCAACTTTCAAAAAGTGACGGTTCCCCATCACTGGATGCACACAAATGTAGAGCTCAGTAATGGAAAGTACAAAAAATGTCCTCTTGTGGAGGAGCCTCTTTCACAAGACACGGACGGAGATCGACTAACAGGAGTGGGAAGTACCTGCCAGTCCTAACGGTCACCTGACGCACATCCTCTGTGGCGAGAGACAGGGAAGCTAGAGAGTAGCCAAAACACACCTGTGTGTACAGTGCCACTCCGAAGTCTAACCACTTCTCTTTCTCCAGGTGTTTCTTCCTAACTCTTACTAGACCACAGAGGTCCTTTACAGTAGGCCTACATCTCTGTTTTACACAAGCAATGTGAAAAATGAGAACACGCGAGTCCCTCTGATGGACGAGGAGACGGAGAGGAGGCAGGGGTTGGGAAGGCTGGGGACCTTTCATGGGATTTCTTGAACCCAAAGTCACATTTGGAAGTGTGAAGTCAGGTAAAGGTACATGCACGGAATACTATGGCCACAGTATTCATTGTGTCTTAGGTTAAAAAAAGAAGAAAAAAAGAAACGGTGTAATAATCTAAAAAATCAGAAGGCATGAGCAGCCACTGCATATCCCCAAAGGCTTTTTCCAACTTTTCGCTAGAAGCCACACACACAAAATAAATAAGTAAATAAATAAATAAATAAATAAACAAACTTTTCCGACCTTAAATACTTTTGAGGAATTATTTCAGCAATGCTGAAACAGATTCAGGTCATTCCATCGCCATTCTCCAGTGGGAGATATACTGCCTTTTGTACAATGCGGATTCAGGCACCGGCACACACAGTGAGATTTCTAACACACATCAACCACCACCACCACCACCATTCCAACCCCCTGTACTTCTGGAGCTCCACAGAGCCAGTCAGATCTCCGTCAGAGCCGTTTCCCAGAAGCACTCTGGACACTGAGCACAGCCCAGAGGAAGCCAGCATGTGCTACGCATCTCAAAGAGATAAGGCCAGAGAGGAGAACAGAAGGAGGGAGAGAGCGGGTGAGATAGAGAGAGAGATTTGGGGAGCTGGCGCGAGAGCGAGAGAGGGGAGGAGGAGAGTGGGAGACAGTGAGAGATAAAAGAGAGACAGAGAGGGTGGGAGAGGGAGAGACGCAATGAGAGAGTTAGAGAAGATGTGTAAATGTTAAATGGCAGAGACTGGCAGTCACAAAGTGGCTTCTCTGTTTGCAGCGAGACGATAAAAGAAAGAGCACTATAAAAAAGGTAAAGATTAGGTCACTACAAAATCCACATGGCAGGAGTTTTTGCACTATACTCTCTACACTATACTATTCCTCACAAATAGCTTTACAATGGCCAGAGCAAATACAGTAATTCCAAATTAAACACAGCTATGAGGTATTACACTTAACCAGTGTCCTCCATTCTACCAAAGCAGCACAGTCGTTTTGTTATGGACTGGCAGCAAACATACTTCCTGCCATTTTAGCTGTTCAGTTTACCATTTCACTCTGAACTTGACACTGTCATAAAACTCATAATTCCATTTACAACAGACTCTACCAGATCTTACAAGTAGGGGTCTCTCCCACTGATGTGTTTGCCCGCGGCACCAACACACTGACTGAAGGGTGAGGTTAGCATTCTAGAAGACTGCTGCACCGAAAATGAGAATCTCCTCATGTAGGTCACAGGGTCCACAAGTGTGCCTCTGTTTTGGGCTGGCAAACCACACACAGCTGAATGCACAAAACCCCCCAACCACAGGCTACAGGGGAAGAGCTAGGGCCTTAGCACCAAACTGCTAAATTCAGGGACGGCTCACCGAGACACACACGACTACTACTGACATCGCACATATCCTGAGGGCGGGTGAGTAACATCATATGTCGTACACAAATGCCACTTGAGCATCTTGACTGTACTGTGGTCTTCGGTGAGAAATGTACACAATCATCAACAATTCCTACCACTGCGGACACAAGTCATAACACTGAACTCTCAAAAGAACAGATCTGGGAATTGGTCCAAGCTCTGTCTTACAAAGGAGAGTTACCAAATAAACAGGACAATTACAAAGTATGCAGAATGGTGAACAGTACAACCTGCATTCAACATCTGCATTTCCGGCAAGAATCATTAGTTAATGAGTTGCAGCAGAACAAAACCAGCCTTCCAAGATAAGCTGATAGAGTGGTATTGTGTCAACATGCATAGAAATGAAAACTCTTCCATTCAGGGCTACAGGCAGGCCAAAAAG
Organism: Clupea harengus; assembly: GCF_900700415.2. Lineage (NCBI taxonomy): Eukaryota > Metazoa > Chordata > Actinopteri > Clupeiformes > Clupeidae > Clupea > Clupea harengus. The sequence continues at coordinate 24,809,266 of NC_045161.1, forward strand.
TAAACCAATCAAAACCTGGTTTATTGGAACAGTCAGAGGTGCGACCCTACTGAGGGTCAACAGGCAGCTATGCAGACCTATCTGCCCTAGTGTACAGACACTGGTCTGCCTTATCCTCCACATGTCCATAAAAACAACACACCCACTGGACCCCTAATTTCATTGACAGGCAACAAGCATCAAACAAAGGAAGTCACTCATGAACCGAAGCTATCGTGTTGCGTGTGGGAGCAGTGTTGACCCATCCCGAACCATGTTTGTGCTTAGGATCCTTCTCATGGTATTAAATTAGCAAAATGATTTTGCCAAGTTATTAAATGAGCTTTATTTCATGTGCTGCAGGCATGGCTTGCTTGTTGCTTGTTGCCAGTGGCCCGTCAGTGAAATGAGGGCCCACTTTTTGGTTTGTTTGGGTTAGACGTTACTGGCTATGTATATATGTAAACATCTGTAAAGTTGTTATCATGCTTCAGATGGCTGGCACACAAAATGGATAAAATGCTAAAGTTCACATGCCTGAGTGACATTTCTTGATGAACCATTCAACTAAATGCCCATTTGAAATATCGTAGTGAAGTAGAAGAAGAAGCAGCAGGGGTGGCGCAGCCCGATGCCATTTAGTAAGTGCATCGAAGCTGACAGACTGCCACGGAAGAGGTTCTTGGTATGAGTGACATGTCTAATTGCTTTGGCTGGCATCGCAAAGTCTATGGTTTCCTAAGAACGTGCTGTTTTGATACCCCTATCCCACTCTGAAGAACACAATGTTTAACCGAAGTGTTTGCGTGGGGCACCAGGTAATGAAGGCCTGGCATGCCACATCACAGCCTTTTCAGCAATGAATCCATGCAGACTGAGTAGCTGTTACTGCTGAGGTCCCTAAAAATGGCCTTCATTCACACACACCCACGCCATGTCATGGCCATGATCAATACAATATGATTTGTAAATGTTATTCTGACAAGATATAAATGATAACCTCCATTTAAAAAAGAAAAATCCTGCCTGGCACACCAGGTAAACCCTCCTCTGTGTACAGATTTTACTTGGACAAGGACTAACTTCAGATGATGACATTACTGAAATACTGATGACTAACTGAGTTTCTTGACAACAAACAGAACCACTAATCCACAAGTCTTAAGTTTTCTGTGGATCTGCAAAAAGGGCCATCTAGATTTTCACCTTTTGGGGTTACTCCAGTTTGACCTGAGGTCAGCTACCATGTGTGTCACAGGGCTGTTCCACACTTCAGCAGGAATAAGAGACTTGCTGACCGGTCAGGACTCGTCAGAACGCTCACTCTCTTAACAAGCTGCAAATAAGAAGTTCAAAAGGGAAACAGTTGGACTGCAGTTTTCTTAAGGGCTGAAAAACAAAATCTTATTTCACCTGCTAGATGGCAGGCAGCCAGTGTGAGAGGTAATGATCTCAATTTCACAGCATCTCTAAACATCACAGTCGGCGGCCGAGAAAGAGGTTATACTGTGTCTGTTGTTTAGCTTCTAAAAATCGGACAAATAGTCTGATCATGTGGGGGTTTTTTTATGCTGTCTAACCCTCTGGACCTACAACCCATGAGAACACCATTACTGCAATGAAAATATTGCAGAGCACTGGATTAAACCCCCCTACACACACATTAAAATAAGGGGAATAAAATCCAACCCAAGATAACTTTTAATCTGAACTATGAAGCTGATGGAGTTTGGAAAAATAAAATAAAAAAATCTTAATACTGAATGGCTGAAATAGGTACAGTGTGCAGGATTTAGAGGGGAACTACACAGGGACGTAGAGACAGGCCATCTTCCACGGAGGCAGCCATGTTGTGCCGCCATGTTTCTCTAGTAGCCCAGAAGGGACGATACTGGCTCTAGAGAGGGCATTTCGTGTTTTTACGTTGAAATGGCATTTTGAATTTGGTAGCGCCAGTTGAGAACCCAAATTGACAGATGAAGGCGGATCATAGTTATCATGTTGCACAAGAAAAAGCAAGGGAGCGTGAATCCTTGTTGTCAAATAAACAAAGGCATGAAGTAACACGAAAATCAGGACAGGCGACAGCAGAAAACAAGAATAAACATTGGTGTGGCCCTTCCCAGATTGAAATCGCAGAAGAGTGACGCCGACGTTGCCTGATTTCTGCCAGACAGGTATTTTGGCCTACCAATTTAAATTTAATTTGTTGTTTGATAGCTTTAACTACAACATGACTATGGGCAGTTACAAAAATAAGTAACCTTTTCCCCATGTCAATGTTGAAATCTAATTGCTCCCAGGATTGTAATTGAACATTTATGTGCCAAAACTAGAACTTATCTTTGTTGTTTAGACCCAAAGGGCCCGGTGACGTTACCAAGATCTGCCCCCAGCTGCTAGAAACTACTGTCAATAAAAGTGTAATGTTAAACAAGAGCTAATTTCAGCCAACAACTAACATAGCCAAAATATGACCTATGGTTTTATAAACTAAATAACTAAATACAATTGCTAAATATCTATCTAAAGTAACCTCATCACTTGACATATTATGGCTACCCTTATGAAAAAGATCTACAGTTATACTGTAAGATCTCTATAGTAATGTATAATACTGTAAGATGTCTATGGTAATGTATAATACTGTTAGACCTCTATGGTAATGTATAATACTTCAGCTGTTCTGTAATACCTCTATAACCATCCTCCCATCTATACTATCATCTTGGAATTGGCTTCTGACACCTGACAGACACCATACATTCTCTCACACACTTCTGCAATCTCACCACTAGCTGCCACTAATTCGTACATACTGCACCTTTAAACTAATATTTTTCAATAATATGCAATGTCCTGACTGGTATAGCAAATAGCGTCCGTAACTACAGCACAGACTGGATTGTGATGACAAGGCACTTTCACAACTACTCAGTGGTTAGCCTGTGATTTACCCCCAAACCCCACGGCTCATTTGTAAAGTCACTGCCACGGAGACATGACACAGATCAGACAACCGCCACATTCATGTCCAACAACTGATGACTTCCTCTAATCACAGGACTCAGATGCTGCCTAATGAATCAAATGCCCAAATCCACACAGACTACTGCCTTTCTATAACCTGCAGAAACACATTGACTTGAATGGCTTCTCCAGAACTGCCCTTTCTACAGTAATGACTACATACCGGTAAACTAAACCAAACCAACATATACAATGCTGAGTAATTCTGAAACCAGGATGTGAATTTTACATAGATGATTTCCATGCCAACTGCCTTGCCTTGCAGCTTTTGTGGTATCAATGAAATCAAGAACTTTAAGCAACAGACAGTGCCGACTGAATAATGTTCACAGTTGTATACACATTAGTGTGTGATATTTCCTTAAATCTGGCAATAACCTTTTGTTTTTAAGACATAATAAAGGTAATCTAGCCAGGTTTGTACTCATCCCGACACATAAACATGTATGATATTATAGTAGCCTATGGCTGTCGACCTTATAGACAGCTAGACAAAACAACATAATAGAATTGGATAACAGCTGAGCGATCAGCAAGAAGGTTAGGCTGCTGGTGTACAATCATACACCTGACAGCAAGTGGTAGTCAGGTGACCAATAACACCTACGGGCCTAAAACCTTGTTTACCAATGATTAATACGTAAATCAAGTGACTCGTGGCTAGTTTGACGGTCAAAGCCAACCACAGTTGACTAACTACAGCTGAACAGGGCTAGAAAGCTAGTGGCAGATGTCCAATTTCCTAAACCAGAGTGAACACAGAGCTCACGAGTAATTTGGAACACAGCTAGCATTATGCAGATCTAGTCACCATTTGACACGTTCCTCTCGTTTCTCTGAGATGGAACACCCGCGTTGGAAATGCAAGGTGTAGAACGACGCTCTATCCTGAACAAAACTGTAACATTGTAGCTACTGCTGCTGGTACATTCCAGAAATGAAGCAGTCTTCGGGCTACTACCACGCGAGCATCGTGCGTATGGTGGCTCCTTTGGAGCTATTCTAAGTATTACAGTCTGAAGTATACACAGGCCTTCAGAGAATCGTCACTGAGCTTTGACGATATTAAACGATTTGCCTAATCTGTGTCTCAAATACATGCAGGAAATAACACTCAAATTAATTATATTTAGCTTTCCAGCTAGCAAGCTAGACAGGATCATTCATACGAGGGCTTAAGGTTTCGATACTGGCTTGCTCTAGCTAGCTAATGTCTTACCGTAAATCATCGCCAGGCCAGTTTCATGTAGAAAACGGACTCTTCTATGTTTGAAAAGCCAGATGGTTAAAATAGTTAATGTCAGCAATAAAATGAATGTCAATAAATTCACGCTGTCCTGCCGATGACTTTCCTCAGCCTCTTTCTCGGTGGCAAGTTCTTCCATACCACTGTCCTCGGCATTCATTTTGGACGCAAGGTTTAGGAGAAAAATGCATACAAGAACAATCTTTTTTTCCTTTAGAAATAATGTCCACGGCTTTGGTATAGTGACGACGTCCATGGTGCAGGATGCTCCCTTTGGCTGTCTGCTCCGTGGTACTGCGTAAGGTAACGACAAGGAAAACAATTAGGCACAGTGAAACCCTCGCCTGCAGTTCAGCCTTTTAAAGACACATTGCGCCGTTACGTGGACATCAACTGCAGCCTGAAATTGTAGTGCCCCCCCGGACAAGGGATCAAACGACCACATCTGCCATACAGTCAAAACAATTCATGTATTGCTAATGCATGTAGGCTAATAAATATTAGGCTATGTTGTACAGTCTACTCCAGGGAGCTAATTTCACATTTTAATATAAATGTCATTCCCATATCAACTTGTCATAGGTATCAATATGTATTCAATGTAGACCTAGGGTATGGGCCTACATCTATTAATCCTGGCATAAGATCTAAGATATCTAAGATTTGGCCAATGCCCGTTTTTGTTACTGGTCTTGTTGATGATGTGATCTCAGTGATGTTGATCTCATATTGGTTTATGCATGCAGATCACCTCAGACAGCCATGGTCTTTCTACTCAAGTTGTACAAGAAATCACAGCACATACTGGTCTGTGCCACGTTCTTTTAGAATAGACCATAGTTCCAAATGGAGTTAAAACACGACCTGTTACTATAGGGGGCTACATATCTCACCTGAACAAAACCGTGTTTTGTATTTTTAAATATTTAGTACTTCCCAAAAAGAAAAATAGTTATGTTTTGACAGGGATGAAGCAAAACATATCCTTGTAGGAACCACTCTGTTAAACTGGAGGGAGAAACACCTCAATACAATTTTCGTTATCTGCACATTGTGAAATGTTTCACATTGAAAACAGGAAAATGAGGTTTCCTTTTTCATTCACTGGTTTCCGAAGTACTTGGTAAACTGATGAGTTGACAAATTGTAGCTATAGAAATGGTCTGCAGCTCTTTCCTTTTTCAGTGCAAGTGTTGAAGAGTGCCCTCAGTCCCATAATTTAGAACAAAATCATTATGCTGTAATGGTAGTAAATGAACAGGTCGGTTGACTGACTTTCAGTAAAAATTCTACAGAATTGTTACAATGCACGCTTATTAAATTTCTAGTGCATACTCAAAATCCATCAGTCAATCTGTAAGGGTATGTTATAACCACTTTCACCATAACCATTTATTTAAATTTCAACTCCAGTTACAGCTGACTATATTTTGATTAGCTTAGCCTTTTACCTTATTAATCATCTTAGGGCCTACACTGTCTGGGCGACTGACAACATCCATTATTATCAACAACTACACAAAATCCTCCTCATGTGTCATAGGGAATGCCATGTCCATCGAACTCTCTTTCCCCTGCCCACTCTCCCGTTCCCCAGCCCTGGTGTTTCGGTCATAGCAGGGAGATCAGTCATGTGTGAATGAGATATGAGCCTCTTTTTGAACAGGTGGTGGGATCGATCCGTGCCCCAGCTCTTCTTCATCCAGCCCCAGAGGAGTGAAGGAGGCTGGATAGGCATTTCATTTCTGTAATCACTGCGGGGCCACGGCCAGTCAGTTATCCATCATGGCTGGACTTCCTCGGCCCCAAACACAAAGTCGCCCCTCAGCAAATTGCACCCTAACTATTGTGAGCCTGCAATCAATCTAGCGCCAGCTGCCGCAGAGCCCTGCTGCCTCATAAGCTCTTAGTGCAGTGTTTAACAGAGGCTAATGTTAAGATTGAGGAGATCGTAGCCATCTTCCCATACATAACTGGTTATATATTTTTTGTTTCATGATTCACATGCGGATGTCTCTTTCTGTCCATAGGGAATGGCAAGTTAATGTAGAATTAAGGTGACACCTCAGTAGGGAAAGAATTGCTCCCTCAACATTTCTCTAGTAGACAATTGTGATGAAAAGTGGAAGAGCGGGAGCTCCGATGCATAGATCCTAGTATAATTGTCTGCATTTGTCATAATTGCAACAAAGGCTGGACAACCAGGCTAATGTGATGCCAAATAGTAGTCTTCGAGTTGATGATGTGGGTTATAACACCACCTAGTGTCAAAGTCAGGAACATAATTTCCAAATTACTTCTGATACCAAGCAATTCGTGTGAATGAAAAAACAAGACAGTACTCTAAACAGTATTCAGAATTAGCAAATTCCAATATCTAGGGCACTAACCAATAGTTCCATACATACTTTGTAAACTACATGTCAGTTAAATCTTGAGGGATCAATGTATCATGTATTGTACCTTGAGATCAACGTTATCAAACAATCCAATTAGAAAATTAAAATAATAATCTTAGGACTTTATCTCATACCGTGGCTTCTAAGTATGACCATGATGCGCTGGCCTGCCGTGAAGTTCCACCATGAGGGCACGTGCAAAACAGCTCAGGAGAGCTGCATATGTTTATGCAGTGACCTCTGAGTCATCGAAACCATTGTGAAAAATGTTGAAAGCCTGGTTTACCGACTTCCATTTGCTCTCACTCTGAGTGTCAATAATACCTTTTATAGACACAAGTCACAAATGCTCTCAGTCTGCACAATAAGTCCAGATTCTATAAATGCCAATGTTTGTTGGTTGTGATATAGCATAACATATATCTTGTATTCATGTGTTTCTCTTGTCTTTTAATTTCAGTGGCTATAATTAGAACAGACCCTGTGATTAGCAAAGAATTAACCTAATGGAGTAGGCCTAGATTACGTTATAAAATACAAAACAAGGTGTTCTCCGTGACATCCGCTATTACAACACCATTATAGGCCTATATATATAGATACTTTATGTATATTCCATAAGGATACAGTGGCTATAATTATAACTGACCATATAATTAGCAACGAATTAGCCTAATGGAGTAGGCCTAGCTTACGTTATAAGCTACACAGCAAAGTGTTCTCCGTAACATCCGCTGTTACAACACCATGATAGGCCTATATATAGATATTTTAAGTATTTTCCATAAGGATTCTACATGTTACTTCAGGGGAAATAAAAACTTTGACAGCGGATGTTAATATTCCTGTGCATTTCATGTTTATACCTGAAAGTTTATACATGATCCATAAATATATGGAAGGCTACTAAACTGCAGAGAGACAGGTAAATCAAAAACAGCATTATGGTGACGCCCTTCCCACTTCTGAGGCCACAGTACTATTTTGATTCGCTCCTGTTACCCCCCTTGACGGACCTTTGCCTTTGTTGTGATTCGCTGTTCCCAAGTAACGAAGTGCAAGCCATTGATTGGCTGTCTGACATTAAGGAAACGGGAAGCTCTTATGTTGAGTGCGTGATTAACTAACTGGCAAACGCGACAGCAACCTATCGCAGTCGGAGAATGTTTTGAAGCTTCAGGTTAATCCAAACATCTCTTGAGAAAAAGGCACTATTTGTTAGAGCTACGCACATTTGGATATACCATTCTTTCTTTGTCAGTAACAGGTAGCTCGTTGAAATGGGGTGCTTCTTCTCCAAAAAATCTAGGAGAAAATGTCCTGATAGGGAGCCTGCTCTGTCGGATATCGAGGAGGACGCAACCAACAATATCCCTGCGACTAGCACCGAGGTTAATGCCACAGCGTTAAGTACCAACAATACTGAGGAAGCACCAAAACAGTATAGCTGGGACAAACGACCAAAGGTACTGTTGACACGTTTGTTTGTTTGTTCATACAACAGATGGTTTCACAGCTCTTTGATAACTTAATCCGACCTGAAAATACGGGAGTAATAGCCGCAAAACATTGGGAACATCATAGTAAGTGCAGCCTCCTGTCACTGTGATACCCTACTGAAGGTCCACTCGGAAAATTAGGCTAGCAAACTGCCCTGTCGATTGCAAGATGTCGTGAAAGTTGCAAGCCCTGAGATTAGGAAAGTAGTCTATTTTAAGGAGCTGCCACTGTTTGTGCGGGGCACGGATGTGAGCTCATATATGATAAGCTCTTTTGGTCATTCATTCATGAGTTCATCTTCGAGTATTCATATGTTTTACCAAGCATGCAAGTCGCTACTGGGCGTTATAGTTATAGTGGGCTACCGTTACATTACCCATAGAGCTCATTATCGGCTTAAAGACAGTATACGTACAGTTTACGTGACCGCATGCTATGCAATTGCACATTAAATCAGCATCCATCAGTATCAAATAGAGCTTACTCAAGTGAAAACAAGTCTTTTGAATTGTACAACAAATGCAGCTGTTTCCTGAAGCTAATTCTCGGATAGTGTCCAAAATGAAGAGGGGTGTGGTGGACGTGTGAGAGGAAGACAATATCGTCGGAGCATTTTAATGATACCTTATTGAACAATTTAATGTAGGCCTATTTGTGTAATACAATAAACACATGTTTTGACCTTGTCCTTTGTTTATTCACTAGTTCTTTAGTTTTTATTTTCCTATGCTCTTTTAACTGTTTTAATGTTCCTTTTGCTTATATATATATATATATATATAATATAAATGAATATATATATAAAGCACATTAAATAGCCACTGTATGAAATGTGCTATCTAAATAAACTTGGCTTGCCTCACAGCATTTTATAGGTCATCGACATACATTGATTGGCAACTATATCCTACACGCTATTACCTGTTTGATAGACAACAATGTCTTCCATGCTGTGTGCATATATTTATTGGTATTTTTTATCTTGGCTAATTCAGGTTGATCCTAAAGATTTCATGCTGACTGGCCTCAAGGATGTCACAGTGGGGCGCTTGCCAGGCAAGCTGAATGGGCAACAGTTTGTCATCCAAGAGTGTGAAAACTGCTGCATATACGTGTTTGACCATTCAGCCACTATCACCATTGACGACTGTGTGAACTGCAGGATAGTACTCGGACCAGTGAAGGGCAGTGTCTTCTTCAGGGACTGTAAGGACATTAAATGTGTGGTCGCCTGCCAGCAGTTCCGTACACGAGACTGCAAGAAGATGGAGGTGTTTCTGTGTTGTGCCACACAACCTATCATAGAGTCCTCCACGGGAATGAAGTTTGCCTGCTACCAGTACTACTATCCTGATGTGGCCTTCCACTTCAAAGACGCAGGCTTGAGCATCTTCAATAACAACTGGAGCAACATCCATGATTTTACTCCAGTTTCCGGGGAGACCAATTGGAGCTTGCTGCCGGAGGATGTAGCTGTCCTGGACCACCTTCCCCTGCCAGACTCAGAATCAGAGTTTAAGTCCATTCGAATCTCTACTGAAGTAGCACGGAGCATCGTCCCACTAACCAAAGGAAACCGGCGCAAGGGCAGTGATGAGACTTGCCTTTTTGTCTTCTTTGCTGGTGACTACACCACTGCCAATGCCCGAAAACTCATTGATGAGGTGAGCTATTGTGTTTTTTTTAAGATGACAAATAAAGAGAGAATACTCACAAAATTGTACTATCTATTCAATGATGTGACCGGATGGTATTTTGAAGAACTAATATTTAAGGTAAATTGTATTCTCTTCAAGACAAAGGAATAACAGAGGAGATCAGCACCTTATGTCCACCACTGGGATGGTGATTTTATCTGAAGAAGGCTATCTAGTATTGGGTGGGATTAGGCTACAAAAGAGAGTAGAAATATTAATAATATGTTTGCCACTACAGTGTTGAATTTACAAACGGTAGTCCGTCCTGTGTAATGCTTACCACGTAGCCCCCTTTAGAAAACGTTTAACAGTCTAGCAAGTTATTCTATGAGAATTGGTGAAATAGAAACTACTGCCCGTATTAAGCTTCTCCTTCCTGAGTAGGAACCCACACTCACTTCCTTCAGCCTCACACCACAGACATTTTGAAATGTTTCAACTTTCCACTCACCATTAAAGTTAAAGTGACAAATCTGTGACTCATTCTGTGACTGATGGGTCAGATGTGAGTGCTGCAATTCTACAAAGTAGTACACATTGTCTAAATAGTTTGGGTGTGTCTGTCTCTGAAAGCCCTGTGCAGCTGTTACTTTGTGTGCAGGGAACAGCTTAGGTTTTCTCATAGCAGGTGACTTGAGGTAGCAGTTCTCCATCTGGTTTTGTGTGCTTGTAGATAGTTTCCACCCCTAAACAATACTGGTGGATGTAACTAATTGAACTTGTTTAAACAGCTGTAGTCTAGATGTGTACAGGTTCCAACCTAAACTAATTACCTAAGAACTGACAGTCAGGCCTAGTAGTAGATGTGTATTAAGGCCCGTCCACACTACCACACTGCCATTTATATTGCCCTAGCTTATGTTAATGGCAACATCCACACCCCACATTATAGCAATAACAACATGAAGAACGATGTATTTGGGCATCACTTTCAAAAGTGATTGTGTGAAGGATTAAAACACTGACAGCCAATCAGAATCCATTTTAAAGAATTTTGAAGGCATCATATTAAAACCTGGATTATATTTCAGAGAAGTTTTTGTTATTGTTGGCCAGTGTGAACGCTCATATTTTTATAGGTAGAGTTGTCGTTATAGTTATCATCGGCAGTCTGGACAGCCCTGTAGAGTTACTATGCATGAAGTTGAATGCTGAACAAGTGTGTGTGTGGATTATTCAGAAAAGAAGTTCTTTACCTTAACGATTTCTGAATAAGACGTTGTTGTATGTGTCCATCCATGCACAGGCAACTGCAAAGGGCTTTCCGCTGGTACAAACCAAAGAAGTGTCCATGCGTCCCGAGGATGTGCAAAGAGTGTTTGGAGCCAACACAGAGAGCCTGATCGAGTGGATTGCCAAAGGTAAGAGGAGCCTGTGTCAGTAAATGCACAACTCATGGCATGTCTTTACATCAAGGTTATAGCACTGTAAAATCAATATACAGGCACTGTGGAACTGGGTTGAAATCTTATATAGGCAGCGCTAAAATTCATATCTGTGACTATAGGTGCAGTTGTTGCTCTGGAGTTTAACGGAGACGGTGTTGTGGAAGCCTGCCGTAACATTGCCAGTGATGTCTTCAGTGGAACCAAGGTAACTCTAACAAACACCTTATGTATTTCCCTTTATTGATCTATATAGGAGTTATGGATAGGTGGTTGTGTTCTTCCAAAGATGCTAAGGTCGAGTGAACTGTTTTGTGTTTTGCTCAGGTTTTTGTCTCTGAAAACAAGGATACAGCCTCCCGAGATGTGGACAACTTTTTCAACTTCGCTGACATGCAAATGGGGTTGTGAGATTCAGGCACAATATTAACACAGCACATCGATGTAGTTTTTTTTTTTTTATATATATATAATTTGTTTTGTGACCGTCCAATTTGTACTGGCAGTATTGTAAATTGAGTTGCGTACAGTCAACTTAATTTTGCAACAATCACTGATCCCTTGTCAAAACCACTTTACCTTTGCAGATGAGCCTATTTATTGAATGTATCTTTATAGTACTTTTATTCTATGTGCATTGACTTCACGCCATTCTGTATGTGCTGCATTGTATACCTTTGCAATCATCTTTATCGTGCAAAGCATTCACTTTGATAGCAAACTTAAACAAGCACACAAGACAATCTGATTTCTAATTCTTTTGGCATGTTGAATGTGTTTTTTCATAATTGTCCCTAGGTATTTATTTAGTTCTAGTTCTAGTAAGAGACAGCAGAAAAATGTTAAGAAACAATATATGATTTTACATTAATGATACATTTTCTAAGATTTTCTATAGCTGGTTGAGATGTATATATTGTAGTTATTGATAATGGAGAGTGGTTGTTTAACCAAGGTGTTTTGAATATTGTATTGTGCTGTGTCTGAGACATTTTTGCCTCTTTGTCAGTCTTTTGAAAAGTCTTTTATTTTGTATATCCATTGTCCAGTATGTCCAAGTACCCATCTGTTTTGTTGTTGATCCTCAAGATTTGGTAGTTGTCATATGATTGAAACAACTTTAAGACACAGTTGCACTAAAGTTTTTTTTTTGGTCTCATCTGTGAGTTTCGGAATTGTTAAGAGTACACTGATCTGTCCTGTGACCAAAAACAAATGATGCCGCATTTGTACATGTGTCAAACCAGGTTAACAATGTGCTTTTGTACTTCTGAATGTCTGTTTTCATATTCATGTTTAAACAATTTTACAGAGCTGATTGTTTGTTCTTTCTTTTGTGCAAGAGGGGCAGAAAAGTGGACACCAGGCACATACACAGTACTGACAAATGGGGATAAGCACAGGATTGGAGATTGCTGGCTAATGTCGGAAGACAACCTCAAGTTCCACAGTGTAATGCTGTGACTGTTATTAGACCAGACATGGTGTTGTATTCTGAGTATGAGCGAATTGTTTACTTTATTGAGTTAAAGATTCTCTTTGAAGATGTGATTGAGGAAGCCATTGAAAGTAAGAAGCTATAGCAAGCACACGCAAGACCAGTGGAGACTTTGTAGCTAAATCAATCACAATGATTCTATTGGATTTTGGTTTTTGAGGACGGTCACTCAAAGGAGCTTTAAAGGAGTTATCTGAGGCTGCTGAAAAAGCGAGCGAGTGGTTATGGCTGAGGCACTCACTTGGGAACATGTGAATTAACCAGAATCATGTGAAGAAACTTGTTGAAGCAAGATGTTTGGGTGTCTACAATGACCAGAGTTCATATCCCATTTGATCCCCTTACCCTAATCCGGGTTCATAATCCCGGAGGGCTCTCCCTCCCCAACCTCCAATTCCAACCCTTACCTTAACCCGGGTTTGCACTCCTGAGGGGTAGTTGTTGTTGTTGTTGTTGTTGTTGTTGTTAACTATTGTATCATGGTTGTAGTTCCACCCTGTTGTAATATAATACTTAGGTTAGGTTGTTGGATGTGAGTACTTGCATGTGACAGTGAGAGGTTTGGCCGCTGAGGGAAGTTCCCGACCAATAGCATGAGGAATAAAACATATTTTCCTGTGTTTCATTAAAACTATCAAAAAACTGGAGACTAATGTGAAATTATGATTTACAATGTACCATCTTATACTTCTTTCTTTCTTTCGCTTTGTTTATTCAGGGAGAAATTGACTGAGCACAGGGCTCTTTTGCAGCAATGCCCTGATTGAGGCTACATAGTATAGAAGAACAATACATAAACAAACCATAACAAAACGAAACAGACAAAATACATTAAAAAAACACATTAAACAACTCAGAAATTAAGTATAAAAAATAAATAAATAAACTAACATAAAGTAAAAAAAAAATTAAATCAGAGAATCATTTAAAACAACAGCATTGAGGCACATCCTTATTATCTAAAAGGCTCTTAAATTGGTTGACAGACAAATACTTGGTTAATTTCAACTCCACTTGAATAGTGTTCCATTTATGGGAAGCAAAGAACTTAAAAGCTATTTTACCTATATTAGTTTTTGTAAGGGGGATTTCAAGGGAGATGAGGCTCTGTGACCGTGTATTATGACAGATGGATTTTAATTTTAAAAGTGACATGAGATAATTAGGCAGTTTTCCCACTAAGGCTTTATAAACAAATAAAAGACAGTGTTTTTCCCTCCTGTCTGCTAGAGGGGACCAACCAACATTTTTGTATAAGTTACAGTGGTGGGTCCTGAAAGCGTCTCCTGTAACAAAGCGAATAGCACTATGGTAAACAGAGTCCAGGAGTTTTAAGGTAGAGGGTGCAGCAAATACTACTAAAAATACTAAAAATATCCTTATCTCTTTAATCTATATTCATTTAAATATGTCTATGTTTACGTTTTCACCCCACCCCCACAACCCTATCAGGTGAATGGGATGTAGGCCTAGTTTTGATGCCAGCTCGGTGAAATCGTGTACAGAACGTAGCGGCTATGCGGATAGCTAAGGAAAACGGCTTGCAAGAGGCGGAGTCTAGGACCCTGAGGCCCGGGCGGTACAATAGAGCTGTTGTGCCGTGGTGGAAAAGAGATTGCAGCTCTGGGAAATTGACAGTGTGGAATTGGAAAAGAAAAACAAAGAATATTCTTATTTCTTTTATATCCAGCGACCCAGCTCGTCAATAACTTTCCGAAAGACAGTGCTGCTCATAATCAACTCCTGTAGCTCATTTTGGATCTACGGTAAGGTCGTGACATGAACAATACTGCTCGTGTTAGAGGGCTCAGTATGCCAAGGCTTGCCCTGGATGGTTTATCCATGCAGCTAGGCCTGCTTCCTCTTGTGCTACCATTGAGGGATATTTCGGGGTTTATCTTCAAATTAGAACAGAGTAAAACGTTCCTCCCGCGAATTTTGTCGTGCCGATTTCATTGCTGGAATTTCAGTGGTTGTAGGCTCTGTACGTATCTTTTAGGAAGTGCTATTTTGTCACGAGTAACGTTACTGGTGGCGCCCTCGTTTGATTTCGGCTAGTCGCAAGCAGTGTCCTCGTCATCTACGGCGGCTCGAGTTTGGCGCCAAGGCCGTCAGAAAATCTTCTGAGGGAAAGACATTTTCAGAAAATAGCCATAGGCATTAAGCGGAGTTGTTCGATGTAGGGATGCCATAAACTGACTCACTTTATTTCCCAATTTTTCACGTGCAATGTTGTAGTCAAGTGGATTGCTTGGTTATGCCACCCAGCAATGGGACCGAGATAACTGTGCTAATGGAAGATATGTCGTAACTGCAATGTATCCTCTCTATTTTTGGACAGTTTGACAGTTAGCATTGCTTACTATTTAGTTATCGGGGAGGACATATGTCCCTAAGAACAGCAGCGTGTACAGGTCTGTGGTAATTTTACGACGCCTTAAGTTGTTAAATCATTATTAAATAATTTCACTTAGATGCTGACCTCAGGTAACGTTAGCTTCTTAGCTATGTTCTTTATCAGACATGTGTTTTATGACGTTTACATCAGTTACTTGATCAAACGTTAACCTGTTAAGACCTTGTTCTGTAGTCTTGTTTGCGGTTACCTCATGATAGAAGTTAGTTACAACCCCTGCCTAGTAAGTCGACAAACAACTCACTGTAGTTAAGCTATGTGAAGATCAACAGACAATTGAGATAGGGGGAGTGAAGGTTTAGTACAATGAACGCTTGCAGTACAATGAAAGGTGGTGGTAATAGAGTTGGTGGAACGGAAGTAGTTGTGGAGGAATTTTGGAATGCCTCCCAAAAGCGTCCGCTTTACTCCCCTCCCATGTGGACCTCTGTGGTGACTGCAGGGACACGGTCACTGGCAAAAACGAGGCCTCCTTTCTTTACCCTCCGCTCACTAAAGCACTGTAAGCAAGATACGTTTTCCTACTCAAAATGCCTATGGACTAGATAGTATGCAGGACCAAATTGATTGAAAATGACCAAAAACAAGTTTTTTTTCTCTGACCACCATGTTTAAAGCCTCATCCGTCCCAAGCCACATCTTTTAACTCTTCTGCCGGTGGCTTTGGTCTGCTCTTTGTAACCTCAGCAGTTCATTTTAAAGACTGTCTAAAGGCCTGTGAAACCATGCAGAGTTAACCAGCAGGAATACAGAGCCACAGCCAGGGCAGAGGTGGAAAGCTCCCTGCTCACCCTAAGCTGGAGGTGGGACTGATGTCAGGCCAGGGCTGTGTATTGTGTTTATTCATTGGTGGGGTAAGAGGAGGGTGGCCTAATCAATGGAAGGAGACAAATGGAGAGGGCCCTGAAAAGCTGCCAAGGCTCAGATATTTCATGCTGACATGAATATTTTTTCTTTTTTAGAAAATGGACCCCACCGCTCTCCTCAAATTCTAATATTTACTTATGAAAATCTGTACGTTTCTAGAAATATTGAGGCTAATGCTCCATACTTAGTGTTTAACCCTCAAAACAACCTTGTGCAGGTAGTATTACAAGTCAAACGTATGTGTACCTGCAAACACAAACAAGGTTCGATTCGTAAGGAAACGGTAGTGTAATTTGGCTTTGTACTGTATAAACAACATCCAAGTGCATTCAAGGTTGCCTTTGTCAGTCTAATGCCTGTCCTTAGAGGTAGGGGACAATAATTATCAGTCAGACATGGTTTAAAACAGTAATTGCTTTGTTGGAAAGATTGAATTTGTTTTCTTTATTTCTTTGGGTTAGTTGGTGTGAGCTTTTATTTTCTTTTGCATTGCTGAAGGAGAAGTGCCCCATGCAAAAACAAGTTCCAGTAATAGCCTTCCTAACCTGGGTGGCCCATCTCTGTATAGAGAGGTCCTTGTTTCAGCCCAGCGGAAGCAGGGACAGGCAGACGCAGAAGGATGCACTATCTTTTTTTTACTCTCCATTGTTGTGTGAGGCCGTGCTTTTGTTCTCTGGCTGGAGGATGGCCCGTAAACACTTTGCCATTAGAACCCCCCTGGTCGTTATGGCACACAATTGTGCCCCGTGTGTGTGTGAGAGAGAGAGAGAGAGAGAGAGCGGCTAGGCAGTCAGCTGCAGATGTCGGCCCAGTAGTACTTGAGTGGAGTCGCGAACGGGCCTGTTTGTTTCACCGGCGAGGCCTGGACCCTCCACCCGCCCTGCCCCACTGAAACCAGTGCGGCCTCTGCAGTGTACACAGACAGGCCTGTGGTATGTGTGAGGATTTAAACAAACAAAAGGAAAATCCAGCCCAATACAGACCATCTCAGGTCAGGTTTTTTTTTCCCCTCAGCATAATTGTTTCTGGCTAAAACGCAAGGCTGTTTATTTGAGACTTGCGGTGCATTTTAAATGCTTGTGAAACTGTATTTATTTTAATTACTTTTTACTTACTGCTACTCATTACTTCTTTTAGAAGACAGTAGAAATGAGGTTATTTTAAACCATTTTACGCATCTCTAAAAACTTAATGTCTAAGGAGGAATTTGTAACATATATATTATATTTATATATATTGTATGCACACACATGCAGTCATACACGTATGTATGGGTGTGTGTGTCTATATGTATAGACACACACGGGCCGCACTGGTTTCAGTGGTTTCTCTATTCTAAGCCTTGATTGCTTGCCAGAATCAAGGCATCTTTCACAGCCCAGTATGCTAATGCACAGTATCAGTTATGCTAATGCATTATAAACCCATTGACATCTGGTGTGTGGGGTCAGTCTCGGCTCTTGTGAAAACACGACTGCTCTGCTGATGGTGCTAGATTGTTCTCTATTCTAAGCCTGGCCGCCCTGACGCTCACTCCGACTGACTGAAGAAGCCCTGTGAAGTCTGACCACTCAGCTTCCTGTTTGGCCGACCTACGACGTGCTCGCCAGAATTACGCCACCTCCTGTACCAGACACTAGTTAAAGCATTTCAGGTCACAGGAGGAAGCTGTAGTCAGTTATGTAACAGGCACAGCGGAGGCTTTGCCAGGCCTGTTATGCTCACCCATACACTTAAACGCACACTGCCACCCCAGCACCTTCACGTGACGCCACCCTACCGTAGAAGTGAGTGGTTGACATTCTCTGCATTCCTGTGTGGTTGCTGGACGTGAAGGGACTAATGGGTCCCCTTCTTCTCTGAGACTGTTACAGTCTGTCTCTCTTTCTCTCACTGCAGGCAGATTCCATTTTGAGATGTCTCCTGCTCTTAGTGTTTTTCAGTGGGGAGGTAGCAGGGAGTTGATATCACTACTGACTGTACTTACACAATAGTTGAAGTGATGGTCAAAGCTTAGAACAGGCTAAAATAGTTGTGTGGTTTTATGTTTGTTAGTAAGGAAGTCCACATAGTAAGGTAAGAGACGACTTCTGCTCTGCTTTTAAGGTTTAAGTGTGCAGCCTAAAGTACGTCATGGTTATAGGCTCATAACTTCAGGAAACTCATAAGAGATAAGTGGGTGTGCAGTTTTGGTCTGTGTGACTGATTCATAAATAGCCTGTGTCTGCAGCCATGCCACGCACCTCTTTCACCACTCCTCTCACCTCACATGGGGAATGTGTGGCACTTCCTTCTCATGAAGACAATCACAAGGGCTGCTGGGAGTTGTAGTTTGTTTGAATTGGACCATGTGGGTTTGAGGAAAAACTCCCCGGCAACATCAGTGGGACAGAGCCTCATTCAGAACAGCCCTTTGGAGCTCTGTGAGTTTATTTCCTTCACAGTGTGCAGCCTCGGTTCAGTTTATATTTTGCATTTGACTGAGGCCCAGTAAGGTCCAACTTGGCTGTAAGTCATAGTGACACTGGGCCATAGTCGATGCAGTCCCAGTGCTCTCTCTCTCTCTCACACACACACACACACACACACACCAACTCTCTCACACACACACACACACACACACACACACACACACACACACACCAACTCTCTCTCTCTCTCACACACACACACACCAACTCTCTCTCACACACACACACCAACTCTCTCTCTCTCTTTCACACACACCAACACTCGCTCTCTCACACACACACACACACCAACTCTCTCTCTCTCTCTCTCTCACACATACATACACACACCAACTCTCTCTCACACACACACACACACACCAACTCTCTCTCACACACACCAACACTCTCGCTCTCTCACACACCCACTCTCTCTTTCACACATACATACACACACGCATACCAACTCTCTCTCGCTCTCTCTCAAACACACCACAGACACACCAACTCTCTCTCTTTCACACATACACACACACACATACCAGCTCTCTCTCTCTCTCTCTCACTCACAGACACACCAAATCTCTCTCTTTCTCACACACACACACACACACTCTGATTGTGCAACTGTTTGGCCAATGCACTTGACTGACTGTCTCCCCATGCTGTTTGTAGGGATGAGAGGAGGACAGAGCCAGCCCATCAGAGAAACTCACTAGCATGCTCTTCGACTTCAACTTTATGGTGAGTGTTTATGTTTATGTTTATGTTTATGTTATTAAGGATCCCCATTAGTCTACACCGTAGTGGAGACTATTCTTCCTGGGGTCCAGTGTGAAGTGGGAGTACCCAATAAGTGCCCAATAGCACTGTTTACAAGTGTTTTAAATTGGAATTAATGCTGTAACTCTCTAGCAGCTGTTAAAAGGACTGCACAGTGTTCAGTCAGTGTTAACCCTCTTCTGTCTTGACTCTGCCTTGAAGGATACAAAAGGATGAAACGTCTCAGGTGTTCAAGCAGCAGTGACAGCTCTGACAATGAGAGTGAGTACACCCTTCCCTGCTCTGAGACACAGTCTGTCTGAGGTGCCTTTTTGCTGCGTCACTGAGAATAATCTAGCTGAGGACTGGAAAGCTCAACTTTGTCCCTAATGTGTGGAGGTGGAAACTGAAACATTGAAAAGATGACCGCTAACCTTTTTTTCATTTGACACATGCAGGTCCTTCGACCTCCTTTTCCTCCAACAAGTATGGGAGCAAACCTGGAACCCCCGCTTCCAACCCTAAGAAACCGGCAGAGGTGAGCCTTCAGTGATCCCTGCAGTGATCTTTTACTGTGTCAGATTCGAGTTGAGGTACATTAAAGGCACAGCCCACGATCCTGGAGCACGGAAGGGAGAGGTTTAATTTGATTGGCTGTTGAGCTCAAATGACAATTACCTTTTACCAGAATAGGCGACTGTACCTTTAATGATATGTGGGTTGTTGTGCCATCAGGTGTTCAGAAAAGACCTGATCAGCGCCATGAAGCTGCCCGACTCCCACCATGTCTCCCCGGAAGACTACTACCTGCTGGCCGACACCTGGAGACAGGAGTGGGAGAAGGGGGTACAGGTGCCCGCCAGCCCCGACACCATCCTCCACCCCTCACTCAGGTGTGTGCATTACACCTCTCTCTCGCTGTCTGTCTCTCTCGCTCTCTCTCTCACTCTCTCTGTCTGTCTCTCTCTCTCTGTCTTTCTCTTTCTCACTCTCTCTGTCTTTCTCTCTCTCTGTCTTTCTTTCTCTCTCTCTCTCTCTCTCTCTCTCTCTCTCTCTCTCTCTCTCTCACTGTCTGTATTTAGAAAGACAGTAGTAGTGTAAAATAGCTGCAGTTCATTTGTCTGCTCCATGAAGTGTCGAATTGTTTATTAAATGGAAGTAATTTGAATGACGCATGCCTGGCAGATGTCTGCCAATCTGTTGACTATTTAAGGACTGTTTTTTGTTTTGTTTGTTCTTTTGTTTGTTCTTTTTTTTTTTAAACACATCAAGCATATCTTAAACAAATTCCAAACGATGAATGCAAAGTTTTAGACAACGTTTTTTTTGTCTTCCTGTTTGCAGGGCCATTGCCGAGAAGCCAAAGGAGCTGCTGTACTCCAGGCCAAGGAAGTACATCCAATGCTGGAGCCAGGACTCAGCGGATACGGGCTACGTCAACATCAATGAGCTGGCTGAAGCCATGTGTCGCTACGACCTGGACGACATGGACCTCTACTGGCTGAGGGAGTTGAACGGGGAGCTGGTCCTAATGGGTGAGCATCGCTAGAGGACGTTCAGAGGGGGGTGGGGGTTTCATGGGGTTTGGGGTTACAGTGGGAAGTTTGCCGAGTCATGATTTGGAAGATTTCCATGCTAGCTTCCTTGACCAAAAAAAAAACTTGTATACCCCTGATAATGTTGTGAATGTAAAATCGTTTAAATCTTTAAACGTATGGCCTATTACAGATTTAGATCACTAAAAACATTATGAAGAGTACAGAAAATACAGACAACCCTAACTTTCTAGATTTAACGAAATATTGAAAATATTTAAAACGGCCATGTTGAGTCCTAGGGGCTGGTGGAGTTTGGTCCAAGGCTCAGATTCTTGTGGCAAGTTGGCTCAGCCTCTGACAGGGGTTGTTTTGCTGCCAGCATCCTTGACCGCATCTCTGCCTTTTACCAGAGGCAGAATTGGGAAACAAAACAAAGGGACGAAAAAAATGCATGGGTGTCCTTGATAAATTAGTGAGCCAAATGTTTGGCTACGTTTTCAGGACATTCCAGAAGTTTTTACCCTTTATAAATTTGAAATGGCCCAACACATCTTTAGGCTACAGAAATCAATCCCAAATGTGTTAAACGGCAAAAATGTGTGCAACCCCAACATGCTAGGTTTAACAAAATATTGTAAATGTTTTACCCCAGCCGTCTTAAGCCCTGGTCTGTATTTGTTTGCGTTGGTTGACTGTGTCTCTGTGCCCCTCAGGGGAGATGCCCGTTGACGAGCTGACGATGGAGCGTGCCATGGAGGCCCTGGAGAGGCAGTGCCACGAGAACATGAACTATGCCATCGAGACCGAGGAGGGGCTGGGCATCGAGTACGACGAGGACGTCATCTGTGACGTGTGCCGCTCCCCCGACAGCGAGGAGGGCAACGACATGGTGTTCTGTGACAAGTGCAACATCTGTGTGCACCAGGTCAGTCACCAGTTGTGCTTCAGGTCCCATTGTGGGTGTGCTAAACTGGCCAGGGAATTAGTAGCAGTGTGTTAGTGTGCTTACATGGTCAGCTACCACTGTGTGCAATTCCCTGAGGGTGTGATTAGTCAATGCTATAATAGACGGTGAATTAATAACTGGGGAAACATTGTAGCATGAAAAAGTAATTATACAACAGTACAGTGATGTTTTTAACATAAGACGGTCCTTTCCTGGATTGGTGGTGAAAAAGGTAAGATTAACGCTGATCTTTTGACTGGTTGTCATAGAAGGATTTAGTGAGTGGTTGTTGTCATGGGAATATCGGTTGCCCCAGCATGGAAATCCCCTAAGTCACCTGTACTTCTTCCAGGCGTGCTACGGTATCGTGAAAGTCCCCGATGGGAACTGGCTCTGCAGAACCTGTGTGCTCGGCATCAATCCCCAGTGCCTACTGTGCCCCACAAAGGGGGGCGCCATGAAGGCCACTCGAGCGGGCACAAAGTGGGCACACGTCAGCTGCGCACTCTGGATCCCAGAGGTAAAACCAGACGCCAGGCTCACTTAAACAAGCTTCACTCTTCTGTTCTGCACTCTTCTGTTCTGGCGAAATGTTGATCTTTCAGCTCAAATTACAGTCCTTGCTCATGAAGCAACTTTTTTTTTTTCCCCCAAAATATCTTTATTGACGTTTAACACACTGTTAACTTTTAGACAGTTGAGGTACAAGCATGTACCAGCATGACACACATATTACATATTAATGATAAATAGACATACAAATGATTTAACAAAAAATAAGAAAATAAAAGGAGAAAAAATTCAATAATAATACACACGTAAGCTTCTCGCAAGATTCCACTAGTTTCTACCTTCTCCATTTAAGTGACATCCCGTCAACTCCACCATGGGACTGGACACATTTAATCTTTTAGGGTCTTGTGTGGAAGGTCTTTTTTTATATATATATATATAAATAAATATCTGATCATTCTATCTCTGCAGGTGAGCATTGCCTGTCCAGAAAGGATGGAGCCCATCACCAAAGTCTCTCACATTCCTCCCAGCCGCTGGGCCCTCATATGCAGCCTCTGCAAGACAAAGACTGGAGCCTGCATACAGGTATGGAGAGGTGTGACTGACTGAGTGCCATCACTAAGTTGAGTGCGAGCGTGCGTTGACTGTCCTTCGCCTGGGTTCAAGGCCGGGTGGGGCGACTGCTCTCTCTCTCTCTTCACTGCCAGGGGGAGTGTTGCTGTGAGAGGTGTGGGGAGAGAGTGGACCCTAGTTAATGTGGTACCACCATAGCTGACCATGAACCTTTGAGCGACGAGTAACCAATGAGAAGCAATAATATCTGATAAAGATGTGTGGTAAAGAAAATAGTCACGTGTTTGATTCTCTCTCCCTTTCGCAGTGCTCAGTGAAGAACTGCACCATTCCCTTCCACGTGACCTGTGCCTTCGAGCACAGCCTGGAGATGAAGACCATCCTGGACGAGGGCGACGAGGTCAAGTTCAAGTCCTACTGCCTGAAGCACAGCAAGCCCAAAGACGGCGAACCGGGCCTGAGCCCGGCTCGGCCCAAGCCGCCCACCGAGACGGAGAAGGTGGGCCTGCGGGCCCAGAAGCTCCTGGAGCTGGAGGAGGAGTTCTTCTCGCTGGTGCAGCCGTGCAAACTGGCCCAGGAGCTGGGCCTGTCGGAGGCCCTGGTGGACTTCATCTTCCAGTACTGGAAGCTGAAGAGGAAGAGCAGCTACAACAGGCCACTGCTGCCCCCTAAAGAGGAGGAGGAGAATCTGCTCCTGCAGCCGCAAGAGGACAGCATCCACACGCGCATGCGCATGTTCATGCACCTGAGACAGGACCTGGAGAGGGTGAGTGGGGCGCCCACACTCCTAGAGTACAGCTTGACGCCTGGCAGCCTGGGATCCCCTGTGCATTTGGCAGGATTCTGCTAGTATCATACCATAGAGGAAGAGGAAGTAGTGGAATGTCCATTAGGGTAATCCTTATGTGGACAGGAACCCTACTTTAACAGGGACGTCCATGGCGATTATTGCTATGGCTATTAATAAGCACATGATTTATGTACCTGTTATGGAACAAACAATGTGCATCATCAGCGCCCCATAGGGTCATTTTAGTTCTATTCTTGACATGGAACAGCCTCGTTATGAATGGGGTATCCACTCTACTCCCTCTAGTCCAATGGCATGACCACAGAAGCCTCCTGAATACAAAAGGGGTCAGACAAGTCATATTTTATTTATTTATTTATTTATTCTTCTGACCAGATACAATCTGATTAATTACTGACCCATATGTGTCGTTATTGTAAAACTTTACTCTGCCCTGAAAAAACAATCTGTGGCACAACATAACATCTGCATTTTGGCAACTGTTGACACAGCAGATGATTCTGGATAATGACCACTGTAAGCTCCAAACACACAATGAAATACATCATCTGTGGTAAGCTGGGAGTTCTCCTTGAGGTCACAGGGTGGCCCGAGTTTGGATCTGAAAATGAGATTTGGTCATTTACACAGGCCAAAGGAAAATCCTGTGTCGCATGTCAAACAAACCCTAAATGAGTTTGTAGTCTGAGCATAGCCTTAGAAGTCACAGAGTAGTTATGGAAACATAGTCAGGGAGACGTTCAGTAAAATTATGCAGTATCTATCAAGTTCTAGAAATGTTTTGGTATTTGTTATGGAAACTGACCCACTTTTTTTTTTTTTTTTTTTTTTTTTTATATATATATACAGTGTGTGTGTGTGTGTGTGTGTGTGTGTATATATATATATATATATATATATATATATATATATATATATTATTCCATTCATTTGTTAAGTAAAGTTGTAGTAACCTGGCAGACCTTGCTGTATCTGCAGTGTGTTCATATGATGTTGGTGTGGTTTTCTCGCACCTGTCCTCTCTCCAGGTGAGGAACCTGTGCTACATGGTGAGTCGGCGGGAGAAACTGAAGCTGTCCCAGAGCAAAGCCCAGGAGCAGATCTTCAACCTGCACGTGAAGCTCATCAACCAGGAGCTGTGTGCAGGTAACACACACCTCTCCGCTGCAGTGCTAAAGTCTTATGTTGACGCAGGTTTAGTAATTGTTTGCAAAGAGGGCCATACGGGGACAAAATCCTCTTGACAAATTGGAAATCTTTTGTGTTAATAGACTGAGCTCCTGATTTGTATTTCTTTTTTTTTGTCCTCATAAGGCCCACAAACATTAGAGTAAAAATAGAAATTGAAATGTAGTGCCAATAGATTTTTGAGTCGGGTCTGTTTATCCCATGGTCATTGGACTGTACGTGATTTTGCGTTTACCTGTTATGTTTGTTTGCCCTCAGGCCTTCCGGTATCCATTCCAGTGGAGAGCTTGCTGTTCCGGCCTCCACCCCGAATCACACTGAAGCTTAAGATGCCCAAGCTGTCGCTAGGCAACGGCAAAGGCTGCTCCAAATCAGGCAACGGACCCCTGTGCCCAGACAACAGCGGCAACCTGTACAACAGAGTTGGTGGTGGGATGGGGCAGGGCAAACCCCAGCTCCACCACGGCCGGGTACGGAAAGAGGGGCGCACCAACGGCCTGATGCCCGTCATGGCGCACTCTCACCGGGAGGGTGGCACGAGCAGTGGCCCAACGCTGCCCGTCAAACCGTCTGGCAAACCGCTGGCGCTGCACGCGGCACTGCAAGGCCACTCATCCGGTGGGAAGGGGAAAGGGGACCAGGACTGGAGCCGACCGCCAGCACCGCCAAAGTCCAACGGCTTCTTGGAGAAGTCCGCTACGGTGGGCCAGAGGGACACGTCCTGCCAGACGCCCAGCGAGCCGGACGCTCGGGACGAGGTGGTGTCGACTGGGGGCAAAGGGGCGGCCTTTCGCAAATCCACCATGGAGCACTTCAGCAGGTCCTTCAAGGAGGCCACCGTCAGCCTGGTGCGGACCACAGAGGACCTGCGGGGCTTGGACAAGGCCTCCCGTAAGGGCTCCTCCTCGGCTAAAGAGCGGCTGTGGGTCAAGCCCGCTGGGGAGCGGCGGGCGGAAAGCGATGGCTACTGCCCTGACCTGGAACTGAGCGACTCCGAGTCGGAGGCCAAGGGCAAAAAGCGCCAGCGCCCAGGCAGGGCGCAGGCAGGCAGCAGCCCAGCGGGGGGGGACTCGGGTAAGGGTGGGGGCAAGGGTGGGGGCGGGGGCCGGGCTAAAGTGTCACTGGGGTCTAGAACCTCAAAGGTGCAAAGGTGACGACTCTCCACACGCACATCTCACAAGCACTACTCAACTCAGTTTCTCCCCAACTCTCACTGCCCCTAAAAAAAAAAGTTATGTGACTTCCATGCCACTGCAGGTGTCCACAAGTGCCAGGTTTGTCCCCTGATTGTGAGGCTCTGGATGAAGCCATGCCCTCTTGCCACGGAAGATGAGTGTGTGCTCTGGAACTCTGGCTTGCCTCAGCTAGCAATGCTAGCAGTGAGTCTACACATGGCCACCTGTGTACAGTTCGTTCTAAATGGCGTTCTGGCACATTCTCTTTGGCTGGGACTGACAACAACCAATTTTCTCTGGCTGTGCATTACCTCTGTGTTCTGCAAACAGGGTTTTCTTTTTTTTCTTTCCTTAATAGTTATGGAACTCCACCAGTATCAACCAAGTACGTAGATGGGCCTCAAGTTTGTGTTGTATATGTTGATGAAGACAACTTTGTTTTTTATGCTGTAAATAGTCACTTATGTCAGAAGAAGCATGTTTACCATGTTTCATGAATAAAGTGGCAAGGTCTCTTTATGACATTATGCAAAAAATAAAGGCAGTTTTGTTTTTGTTCGTCTGGAAGAAAGAACAAGGTGACGCCTACTGGGTCACTAGATGTTGTCGTAAAAGTTAGCAATCAAATCCCTTCCGTATTTCTTTCACTGTCTACTGAACTAGCATTAGCTTGCTCACTGTCCTGTCGTTCCTCAAAAATGAAACTGTCTTTAGAAAGTCGAAAACGTTTAAGTAGTGGTTCTTCCATTTGTGTGTTTACGGGGTTGGACGAGATTCTCTGTATGCCGTGTCGTTGAGATGATCAACTTGACATTTGTCTGAGCTGTTACATGGATAATTATGGATTCCACTGTTTGTGCTATCGCGGTATCTGTTGCAATGCAATGGTGTATGCAAGAGACAATAATAGAGTCAGTATCAGGTTAAAACGGATGAAGATAGATGTAGATTTTTCTTCCAATGGAGATCAGTTGTTGGAGTTCTACTTTGGCTACAGTGGCACGGCATGCTGAAGCCACTATGTGTTGAATTTAACTGTGATTCTGAGTTTCAGGGTGCTCATTGATACCTCTGTGCAGTACGTTGCAGTACATATGAGCCACGAGAGGGCACTGTCGAGTTGACAGACTTTGATTCTCATAGACCACAGGGCAATAAGCCACCAGGTGGGGGCGCCAGATATCAAATAAAGGCCTTAAAAACAGTATATTTTCTCGACTGAAAGATAATGCCAAAAACACTTGATTTGAGTGTATTTTTCAGAATGCCAGCAATTGAGATTTTTGGAGATGCCCCTCTTAGAAGCTATGTTGCCTGAAATGCTGCTGTTGAACACCATTTGTTTACATCAGATGTGACTATCTTCACTGCCTGCTTGATCTCTACTGTAACATTTCCTCTACAATAATCCTCACTGCTCATAGTACTGAAGGTTCATTGTGCTTTAAGGGCACTTGAGGGCCTGAAGTGAGATCTGGTGGAACTGGGTCTGCAAGCCGTCCCATCGCTCTTTTTAAGATGGCTGTGTGCCCAAGGCTAAGCTGTCTCTCGCTGTGAAGTTAACCTAAGTGGTTCCCTAATGGCCTGCCACAGCACTTGCCGTGTCTGCCTCTACTTGGCTGGTCGGCCAGTGAGACACTCCCCCCCCACCCGTAGCTTAGCGGAAGAGTCCCAGAGCACAATATAGTCGTACTGTGCTGATAGCATCTTGTCACCACCTCACCAGGGTGAAAGACCGCAGCCTGCTCTTTTGACACCTTAAGTTTCTGTTTAAAGTCACTGGTTAAAACCTAAGAACGAGAGCTGACAGAAATGCGTTTGTAGTCATGCATCCACTCAAATAAAGACTAACGCCGTTTCAGAATCAGCTGTTGTGCTGGTGGCTCAGAGAAATGACAGCATGGAGGACCAAGGCTGGTTTTATTGCACTTGACCGGTACAGCACATTCCTGTGTGTTGGGGCGAAGGAGACATGACCAAGCGCGTGTCGGTGTGACTGTTTGCATCCTGTTTGCTTTTTTTGTGTGTGCGTGACCTCTGTGACCTTCCAGAAGGAGCTCCCCTGTCGCTGGGATTGTGCTGTGCAGTGCTGGCGGACAGCTGATCAAAAACACAGTATGGATGTATGCTCTAAGTACAAAAGGAAAAACAAATACAAATACAGCGTCCCATACCATATACGGGTCTAGTGTCCACGAGGACCCAGGTCAAGTCTCCCCATCTCCCTGGTGTTCACTGCCCTAGCAACTAAAGGCTGGATAAAGAGCCCTAAAAAAATAAAACGGTGTTTTGCTGTAGGGCATTTTACACTTTAAGTGACAAAATGCAAGAGGTGGATTTACACACTTAGGTTTTTTTCTTTTCTTCTCAAAGAACCATTTTTTCAATAAACATGAAAATCAAATGATTTGACTTTGTAGCCCTTATTTCAGCAGTATTTGTTGGTGCTGGGCTTTTTTTATTTTATTTATTTATTTATTTATTTATTTTTTGGCAGTCTTCTGATAATTAATTGATGGTGTTCTGTGGCCACATAGAGAGTATCAGCACTCAGGCTCAATGAGATGATGTAGAAGTAACTATGGCTCATTCATCTGCACCCTCTGAATCCTCTGCTCGGACAACATGTCCTAAAAGCCTCGCTCAGCAACCGCCGTGTGAACTAGGACAGAGAGGGTTCAAAATGATCGTCTCTCGACCATTTAACGACAACAGTTGTTTAACGACTCTTTCGGGGAACTTAAACCCAAACTCAGGCTGCTGCACCTTCAGTGTCGATCCTATCCCCCACTACACAAATGCAGTGGGCTGCCACGGGGAAGATAAAGGACCTCGTATCCCTGACGCACCAAAACAGCTTTTCTACTTTAGCACTGGGTCAGCAAGCTCCCAACAAACCCAATTATGTTTCTCCGGGTTGCAGCAGAGAGGCCTGAAAGCAGCTCTTCCGCCCTTCCAGCTAGGCTGGTTTTTATTGGCTCTCGGGCACGTATACCGATGAATGGGATTTCAGCAGTGTCACTCAAGATAATTCTTCACTGTAAGAGGCAGTGGTGTTGATGTAGGAATATGTTACAAACAAAAATGTAATCCTCTTGAAAAAAAATATGTTTAATTGTCAATATGGGGATATTTTAGGTCAAATCTAGCAATGTGGAAATCTACAAATGGTCCTATTTGACAGGCTTTACCTGGTTTATGCATCTTTCTGTCTGTTGTTTTCAAAAGGGTGTAAGTGGGCTAACATTAAATACAAATTTGTGAAAAGACATTTCATGGAGAGATGAAAGGCATTCATGCAGCTATGCAAAGAAAAATGACGTACCATCATCGTAATTTCCGTCCTCCAGAGCAGTTCAAAATGCGGTCCGAGATTCTGGCAAAATATCATCATCATCATCAATCATTGTTTATTTAGGGCAATTGACTGAGCACAGAGCTCTTTTACAGCAATGCCCTGATTGAGGATACAGAATACAGAGCAGCAACAAATAAACAGACAAAACACATTATACAACTCAGAAATTAAGTATAAAATAACGTAAGGTAAAACATTGAATCATATAATTAGTTAAAACAAGAGCACTGAGGCACATCATTAGCATCTAGAAGGCTCTTAAACTGATTCACAGACACAAACTGTGTTATCTTAATTTCCACAAAAATCCAATCGAATTATACACCCCTCCCCTCCGTACTCCTGAGGCAACGTGTTGGTTGGCTAGAATTGTTGATGGCTCGGTCCAAGCCACTATTGTTTCCCATGAACAGTGTCAGGACTGTGTTCGAGCGCCAGAGTTATTTTGAGCGCATGCACTTAACGGAGAGCTTAGAGGACCATGAAGAGCAATTCGCTGAATATGATATTTTTTTTCCTAAATGTATCGTATTAGAATCGCAGACTGAGCCTTTAAATTATCAACTTTTCTCAGTCTTCTGAGTCAACCTATCTAAGTCTTTTGAGATATGCCTCATTAGCCTGATAAGAGACCCACTGTCCCAGAAACCTGCTATGATCTCAGGCCCCCCACACCCACTACTCCCCTCAGTCAGTGATCATAGAAGCATGACCAGCAACATGACTAGAATCCTTGGGTGCACTGAAAACATGACGGGAATGGAGACTTAAATAGCACAATGTGCTTGAGAGAAGTGAAACTGTTTTGTACAATATTAACTTCCATTAGCATGTAAACAATATAGGTTATTATGTCTTTGTGTAGAGAAGAACTACATCCATCCCAAGGGGCCATTAGATGTAAACACACAGTGCTAACGTGAATAGGACGTGAAAGCGAGTGCACTGGGTCAGAATCATATCGTGCCTTAGGGGTTGCCTTAAAACTGCCAGCACTGGCGAATAACATCTGAATTGCAGCGCTTGTTCGCATCTGCTTATTCGTGTACCATGCTACTTTTGCACTGGATTAGAGAGAGAGAGAGAAATCATGTGCAGTTTTTTTGAGGCCAAGTGCAGTGGACACAATAATGTCAGCCTCTGGTTTGAATAGAACAGCTCCGCACAAAAGATAGGGAGGTTGTTGAAGGGTGAGATAGGGCTTCTTTACATCCTCTGAAACCAGGGTCATTGGGGTACACTGAGCCATTGTGGAGAGCGTTGTTACAACAGCGAAGTTGTCGAGATGAACATTTTTCTCTGTTTTACACATTGAGTGGAAGCCACTCAGAGCATGGCCTCATGTGACCATGGGATAAGGCAGGATGCAAGATGTGGATGGAATGGAATGAGTCGATTAAAAGGGATTGCCAACATTTGATGGATTGCATGCCAAAGATATTGGATAACTAAAGACTAAATATTAAAAACAAAACAAAATAACAGTACAGTTCAACACACTAAGACTGGAATAACCGCCCAATTTTGTTTGGAAACAAACGTCTAGGTGCAAGGTTGTTGGAAGAAAATAAATATAAATTCCAAATTTACAACAAATAGCCTAATTGATATTGTGTATCCCTTTTTACGCGTTCAATTTTAAGACGATAACTGTACCAGACAGCCAACTTCAAACCTTATCAGACACAAACGATTGGAATGTCTAGTCTACTATGTGCCCCCCTTAGCATTATCCCCTTCGTCTCTCTAAAAGTTCTCCCTTTAAAACACTGTCTGCCGATGTAGTTAATTACACACTGCACCAAATGTACAATGTGACAAAGAAGCAATGCGGTGATTCCGGGTAGTATTTGGGAAAAGCACAGTGTCGTCGGGAAATGGCCCTTTACCCATTGCACTGAGGTCAGCATTTCAACTCTCGGTTGCTTGTAATCACACACGGATGGTGCAGCAGTCGAAGTGGTATTAGGTGTAGAGTCTAGGTTGATTTTAGGTTGCACTCTGCTTCACCAATGAGGATCGTATGATATCAGTGGAATCGTTATTGCCAGAAGGAACTTAGCCACTGGCTCTTTAAAAGGGCAGTTTGTTGTAGCATCTGCCGATTACACGGACTCAAAACCCCGCCTTCACGAAACTGGCATCGATTCTTACCGGTAGCACTCCGCAGTCCTCACGTTTCAGTCATCAAATTGTCATTGGAAGGTGTCTTGTTCAGGAATTTTGGAGGAAGACAGAAATCTTTTGCTGAATTTAAATGTGGATAAGTGCTCAAATGGAATAATGTGAGCGGTTTTATGGGGTCCATCGGACAGTCTTGTTCCTTGTTGTCTAATTTCGGTCTACTGCGTCCTACCCAACACCGTGGGATTATTCACGGGATACCCTGCCAAAGTTCAACCTGATACCACCAATGGCCAGTAGTACTCTACATATCGACCTCATTTTTCTTTGACAGCTATGTTTTTAACGGAATGCTCGAGTGGATTTGTTCCTGTGACACACCCTTTCACGTCTGAAGTAATGTGTTTGTGCTCATTAAAATGAAACAAGATTGACCTGCTGGTACAATCAGCCTCCAGCATATACTGTATAACAGAAACGGTAAGTGCTAGAAACTGTGATAATGCACCGGCGTAAAAAGCCTTTTTGAATGACACACACTTTGTACGTTTAACTGGTGAAACCCTACACGAACTGACATCACTGGTGATGTAGACAAAACAGCTTTGTTCATGGAATGCACACTACATGGCAAGACTTCCACAACCGGTTTTTTGTATTTGTTCAGCGTTAAGTGGTTTACGTACAGACTACATGATAGGTTTCAACGTACATGATGGCCTA
Source organism: Clupea harengus (assembly GCF_900700415.2). Classification (NCBI taxonomy): domain Eukaryota; kingdom Metazoa; phylum Chordata; class Actinopteri; order Clupeiformes; family Clupeidae; genus Clupea; species Clupea harengus. Next base: position 24,841,447 of record NC_045161.1, read on the forward strand.
GCCTACCAACTTTTGTGTTTTAAATGTAATGTAAACTTATGTTCTGTCAGGTTCGAAGATGTCCTCAGTGGTTTTGTCAGAAGTCTGTGAGGTGCCACTCAAAGACCTGCCCTTGGACAACTGGATGGCACATCTACCCAATGCATTGTGGGACATACCACTCTGTAATCTATCCATCCCAGGTACCTGACACCTTCCATTCACCTACACCACTGAAGTGTTTAGTGGGTTTAGGGTTATGTTCAGTGAAAACGACAGGTGCAGACTGTTATTTCACACACACGCACACAAACCACACACACACACACACACACACACACACACACACACACACACACTTGTACGCACACACAGTGAAAGCTTTCACTGTCTCTTTCTCAGATATGTTGCTGTAATTTTATCAATGCTAGTTGGATTTCCTTCTCAGTTGTGTCTGCATGTAAGTATACAGCATGTCCTCACTGTATATTTTCTGTACAGCCACTGGATATTAGCCAACGGTTCCTGAAATAACTGAATAACGAGCTTGGTGTATTAACTTATACATTTGGTGTGTGAGGTATGGTTCTAATGAGTTAAGCGGTTTTGAGTGATGCATAACTGAGTCTGTGGTTACTCAAGAAGGATCAGATTGTCAGCGCTATTTCACTGTCAAGATCAATAATGAGCAACAGCCCAGCCACCATAATGATGAAGCACCCTTTCAGGTCTTCTGTGAAAATATTCTAGGCCTACAAATATCCATATGATTTGTGCTTAAGCTTGAAATATGAAGTCTCATTTAAAAGCTAGGTTTTGATCACTGACCGACACATTCTGTTTGTTTCTAGGGAGTCATAATGCAATAACATACTGTCTTGATAAGAATGACCGGTCCCCAGTGGATCTTACCCAGCCAGACGTTCTACAGAAGCTGGACAAGTACATGAAACCTCTGATTCGACCTTTTGTTTACAAATGGGCAATTGCGCAGGTAGGATACGTTATATATTTTATTTCAACAGAGATTTGTGTGCGAGACAGATAAGTGATTGGTCATTAGTGAGTGTTTGATCAATAAGTCGAGTTAATCTAGCTATTGAATAATCAATGGGTGTAAGGTTTTAATTAAGTTTTAATCCAATAGGTGTGTTGTTTTGCACAGTATGTGATAAATGCAATAGGGTAATACAAATACATAGTAAAATAAAAAAACATACATACATAGTTGTGGGGATGTTTTGGAAGTAAAATATGATTATATTCTTACTTTCACATCACATCTTTGCTATCGTGTTGTGTGAATGCTTATGTGTACATTAAGAGTATCGATCATTTTTAGAACAAATTGGAATCTCTCAGAGCCTAAAAGTGAATACATACCTCTAGATGCACTCTGAAAAAAATCAATCAACTGAAAGATGTTTTTTCTCCAAATGAAATTGAAACTACGGAAAGAGCCTGTCATGTCTGAAAGTGTTGAACACAGCAAGATTTCACTCCGTCAGCATTTCTTCCTCTTCCTCTGTTCATTAAAGCTTGATCTGAAAGTAAAATATACTGGTACTGAGTTATTGGACCCATTTGTGCATTTTTGGATATATTTTGTTTATTAGAAAAGTGTTTTGCAATCTCAAAGGTACAGTCCTTGACTATAATCCTTTACACAAATTCAGGTAAATTCTCCTCATGTTCCTCTAGCAGTCCACACACAGAGAGGAGTGTGATTTGATTGGCTGTTGAGCTCAAATATCAACAACCTTTTCACCAGAATTGAGGACTGTACCTTTAAATCGTTTAGCGCACCTGTAAGTGATCTTACTCCTTTGGCTTCATTAGGAGTGCACTGTGACGGAGCAGCTTGATGGTGGAGTCAGGTACTGTGACCTCAGAATAGCCCATCGACCCAACGACAGCTCCACCGACCTGTACTTCTACCATGGAGTATACACTGCCATTACAGTAGAGGTGAGGCCCCAGACGTGATCCTCAACTTTTAAAAGGCGAGTCTAGGAGAGGATTTGACACAAAAAAACACAGAAACTAGAAGGGTACTCAGAGAGTGCAGACCAATCCAAATGCCCTATCTCACAAAGTGAATGAAATTTAAATGTAATGAATTTTAATGAATGTTAATTTGTATATCCGCCCAGAGATTCTGATCTGCTGTACTTATTCATTAGCCCCTGCTACACCTCTCCACTAAGTCTCATGAATATTGGGCTGGTAGTTTTTACATAATTCTGCTGACAAACAGACAGACAGACAAACCACAAAGAAAACATAACCTCCTTGGAGGAGGCATTAATGAAAATGTAACCGTTGATTTGTGTTCCTGTAGCCTACCTGGTAGAGCAAGGTGTTAAGAACACCAAAGTCATGGGTGCTATACTGATGGTAATTAGTTTTATACCATATATTGAAGATTCAGTCTTAGGTTTGATCAGTCAGGATTCAGGTTTATTTATGAAGAATGGCGGCCGACCATTTGTGAGACAGAGACTTTCAGATCCATCCTCCCTCACAGAACTTCACCTCAGCATATCTGATTTGTTCCTTGGGGAACAGTCGGTTAAATACACTGACATTAAGGGGTGTCACCGTCTATTCAAATGGGCCATGCATGCAGGGTTCTTTGTCTCGACCTGGGGGGGAGGTGAGACCAATGTCGCACCTCACTTACCCAGGTCAGAGACAAAGAATATTCACCAAGCAAAGTCCACTCATGGCTAGTTAAATCCAAATAAAAGTAACAATTATGACTAGGTATAATATCATTGACTTATTGACTATGGCATATTCTTATGACCTATGCTGGTCCCTTCATTCCCCCTTTTTAAGACTGTATGTCTTAAACATCAGATCATTTAACTATTTTCTTTTTCTTGAGTGAGTGGCTTTGTTCAGTCTTTGTCTCATAAATGTGGCATTCTCTCACGAGGGAAGGCGAAACCCATGTTACAGAGTGCCCCACGCTTTTTCGCCAATTGTGTGGACCTCTGATTTAGGGACAAATTCCTTCCCGATGTTATATCAACATAACCATCCTATTTTAGCCGTGAGAGCAGAGAAATATAACAGAAGTAATACATATATGTACATGGTACCCATTCGGAAAATGCAGTTTACAAGCGGTGAGAACACAGAACAAACTTAATTACACATGTCAACTCTAAGGTAAACTAAGCTAAAATGAAAGGTTAGGATTAAACAATAGTACAGAAGATAACGGATTATGGGAGATACATTATAGTGTCACAACATTTTAAAACATTTCCTTTCTGGTTACTGAGGGGTACATGACATGGAGCATTACTTTATTGTAATGTGGGTTGACGGTAATACGGTTAAGTGTGTGTCTCTGTGTGTGTGTGTTCGTGTGTGTGACTCCAGAATGTGTGTGTCTTTGATGGTGATGGTAATCGTTCCCGATTTTTCCGTGGTCCCTTGGAGTTGATCGTCTATGATGGTTGAAGGTGTGTGTGTCTTGACACTCTGTGTATTGTGTCTTGCCTTTGTTTAAAAGCAAGGGTTGACTTTCCTTGGGAGGGGGTAGGACGTGTGTGTGTGTTTGTGCGTGTTAGTGTGTGTGTGTGTGTCTGTGACGCTTGGCTTGTCTCAGTTGTTCCCCTCCTGTGGTCTTTGCTCCTTATGGGGTCATTCCACCTATGCATCTCTTAGCATATCAGGAGATTGCCATTTCTTTGAGGTGTCCCCGTCATCTCTTCTTGGTGGTGGTCATCGGTTCAGGTGTTGCGGTGGTCCTGTGGATTCCAGAGGTGTTGATCTGGGTTGATGGCTGTGGTCTGAGTTTGTCCTCATTTCGACGTCCTGGCCAGATGCGGCATGGCGTTTGTTTGAAGTTCAAACGATTCTGCTGTTCCTTCATCTGTTGATTTTCTGGAATGGTCCCCCTTTCGACACCTTGGTGAGAAGCTGCTTCCTTTTTTGTCATCGCTATTCTCCATATTCCTAAAAACTGTCTGTAACGAGATCTCAGAAAAAGATAATACCGGCCAACACCTCCATGAGGCAGGAAGCCTGTTAGCATACTCAAAACATCAGACAATAGACATTTGGTATTGGGTGTGAAAGACGGCAGACAGCTTAATCTCAGACAAAAGCAGGTTTCCTTTAATCTCACAAGAGACATCACATCATCCTGTTATCTGCAAGGTTTGGGCATTTAAAAACCACAGACCCATACTAACCAAATAAAGAACTGAGAGTGGGGATTTTGAAAGAAGTTGAATGTTTGAAAGAAATGGAATGATTGAAAGAAAGAAAACGTTTTTAAATCTCCTTCAATTCAAACAATTTCACTTAAAGACAAAGTCAGTGGTCAAATGTAGGTTAAACAGTCCTGTAAGTTCATTCATTCATTCATTCATACGACGGCTGGCCAGCCTACAGGCATACACACACATTCATTCGCTTGTTCAGGAGACAGGTGTGTCCATCCCTAAGAGAAAGGAATCAATCTGTTAACAGAGTTACAGTTAGTTAGTTAGTTACAAAAGTATCTCATAAAATCCATTTTTATCCAGATTCCAATGGCACTTGAATGCCAAACCATTTAAGGCATTCCTTAATTCATGAATTGCTCCTGGATCATTTGATGAAGTCAGAAATTCAGCAGCTAAACCTGTTTTGAGAAAAAACACATTTTGCAGTTATCATCTTATTAAGGTCAATTCTCTCTGAAGCTCAACACCTCCCCCTTTTGATCTAACAGCAGTCGTCTGCTGCTGTAAGATCACGTACGGTTTCCGGAAGAAAAAAAAAAAAAAAAAAACATCTTATTTTCCATGTACCTTAAACCCATACACTAAGGATGAAGACTTTGTTCCGTTATATATATATGCTTACAATTATTCGTAATTGTAACACTTCATACACTGATTTTAACTTGGGTTAAGAAAATCAATGTGTAGACACAAAAATGTTTAAAGTCTCCACTCCTGCTACCAGGCTAGGGTCTGATCACTTCAGCGTAATGGGCCATTCAGGGTCACAGGGCGGCTGTGCCTAAAGTGTGAATTAAGTGGTATGCGTGAGAGCTGTCTAACTATTGTGTGAACAGACACAGTTTAACATTTAGCAGTCTAACATCTGACTTTATCAAAAGCATTGTGAAATCTGGACTTAAAAGAATCTTATGTCTTGAATCATGACTGGTCAAATCCAAGAACTGAATCTCCACAATCTAATGTAAATAATTTACAAATTAACTTAGAACAATTTCTAAATTAAAATATTAAAATGCTGTAGATCCCTTTCCAAACACCCGTTTATGGCCACAACCTTTTTTATCCTCTTGGGAAATTTATCTGAGCGGTAAGTAAAACAATAGAGTATGTCACAAGCACAGCTCAGACTGCCTCGGACCAATACCCGAAAAAATAGATGTGTCAACTTCTAAGACAAGCACCGTGTGTGTCAACTTCTAAGACATCACAATAAAAATAAAAGTAAAATAACATAAGATTTCTGTTCTTAGACAGGACTCTACTTCCTATATTTCCCAAGATTTAGGTAAGTGTACTTACCAAAGCGTTTGTGTCAGCCGGGGTACAGGGGATCTTTACAGCAGAACTGAAATCTCAGCAAAATTCCAAGAATTAATATCTCGGTGGTGGACCTCCAATTGATGGTAATTAGTTTTATACCATATATTGAAGATTCAGTCTTAGGTTTGATCAGTCAGGATTCAGGTTTATTCTTGAAGAATGGCGGCCGACCATTTGTGAGACAGAGACTTTCAGATCCATCCTCCCTCACAGAACTTCACCTCAGCATATCTGATTTGTTCCTTGGGGAACAGTCGGTTAAATACACTGACATTAAGGGGTGTCACCGTCTATTCAAATGGGCCATGCATGCAGGGTTCTTTGTCTCGACCTGGGGGGGAGGTGAGACCAAGACCACTCACTTACCCAGGTCAGAGACAAAGAATATTCACCAAGCAAAGTCCACTCATGGCTAGTTAAATCCAAATAAAAGTAACAATTATGACTAGGTATAATATCATTGACTTATTGACTATGGCATATTCTTATGACCTATGCTGGTCCCTTCAATACCCAGGCCGTATTCATACTAATACTAATGCATACTAATAACATGTATATCTGTATAATACTGTAATACACAGTTTTTGATTGTAGATAAAAGCGTCTGCTCAATGACTGAATCTTATTGTAAATGGTTTGAGCTTTGAGGTGATTCGTGTGAGTCATGTGGCCCCCTGTGTTACACAATGACAGACGGTGCTGAAGGAGATCAGGGACTGGCTGGATGCTCACCCACGAGAAGTCGTCATCTTGTCCTTCAGTCACTTCCTGGGTCTGAGCCAGGAGCTCCACACCATGCTCATCTCTACAATCAAGAATGTATTTGCCGCAAAGCTGTGTCCAAAATCGGTAACGTGTGATTCACTTGTAACAGCCAATATTACTGTGCTTGGAATGTGTAAGGTGTTAAAGGGTTGAGACCTTTTCAAAAGAGAACAGGAGTGATCCAAGTTCAGAAGCTTGCTTCACATTTTATTCATTTTAGAGGTCCTCATCAGTTAAAGAGTTGGGGATTTTGTTTAAAAAGTCACTTAAAAAACTAAATGTATTTACAAGCACATATTTACTGGCTTGGTTTTCACACCTCGGAACCAGGAGCCAGTGACCCTGCGCAACCTATGGAGTCGAGGATTTCAGCTCATCATCTCTTACGAGCACAATGTAACCAACTGCCACAGTGACCTGTGGTCCCATATCCCGTACTGGTGGGCCAACAAGTGCAAAGCTGAAGCGCTGATAGAAGAGTTCGAACGACGGAAGCAGAACGGCAGGCCAGGTATGAGGAAGCTGTTTTCCTCTTGTCTTGATCTGCACAAGTCTTTATATGTAAATAAATTGTTCTTGCTGACAGTTTCAGGTAAAACCAAAGCTGAAAAATAAAGTTGAATACATCACATTATCATAAAACCCACACTTGAGCCAAACACCTGGTGGGAACTTCTATTTTTAATTTTTTTTCACAGGTGGGTTCTTTGTCACGGGTATCAATCTCACCGAGGACCTGAAGTATATCTGTTCCCATCCCACTGAATCTCTGAAGGACATGGTCATGTCCACCTACCCAGTGCTGCTGTCCTGGCTGAAGGAGCAGAGACCAGGATCCAACACGGGCTCAATCAACATCATCGCAGGGGACTTTGTGACTGAGAGCCAGTTTGTTCCAACCGTCATTGCACTGAATGAGAAGCTACTGAAACGAACCTCGTAATATTACGTTTTAATTTTTTTGGGTCAAAACTATTCATTTTTTTGTTCTTCCTTTAAAAAAAAAAGATTAGCATGAAACAGAGAATGTCAGTTCGTTCTTTGAATGAATATTTACCTCCGGCATTTTGAGATTTGATAGGATAAATTTGCACTCTTAAAATGCTGATGTTTTTTTTCTGGGCTATAACGGAAAGTATGCACTGATTTTTTATTGCTGACTTAAGTACCTTACTGTAAGTAACCTTACTGTTAACGCAATGTCTTACTTTTTATTTAATTAGGAAGTCACTCAGTTATTATTCAACTGACCCTTGCAATAATTAGGTCACTTTTTTCAGAGCCCTAAAATGGATTTGTAATTTTTAAGGTCCGTACAAAAAGTGTAGCACTTACAGATTTGATGTGTGACATTAGAATAGATGAGTTCATTCATTTTGAAGCACAACACGTTTGCCATTGGTTACCAGTAGCACAGATGTTCCCTTTACAGAAATATGTCTTTGGGTTAGCATGAGGGTTCTGAGATGCAGTTTCAGACATCACAACCTACAGGACCCATGTATGCAAGCACACAATATTTACCGACCAGAATCTCACAGGTGTTACACATTACCAATATAGTTAGGTGTAGGAATACAACATACTGCTTCTTTCGGATGCATGGTACCAGTGGTATGACTCCTGGCATGAGGATTTTTTGTATTACAACTTTGCTGCTACTGTTCCACATTTACCAGTCAAGAAAGCATGAACTCTTTGTCAGCAGGACTTAAGACAATGGCATTGTGGAGAATATTCACCTTTACAGAAATAAAGAAAACAAACTCCAGCTGAGAAAAAAATAAGAATGTTTCAAAAGGTGTGAAATAAAGGGAACTAAAGCTATCAAATGATGTAGTGTCAGTCTGAAATCACTGGACTAAATCATTCATCTTGACTAACACCACCCTCGATGGCATACCAAACCATGTTCACTTTATATAAACATTCAAAAATAATTTGTCATCCATTTTAGATACGATCAGATCACCATGTAGAAAGTTTATATGTCAGGTTAAGAGCTGTTACAAAGTGTACCATGACCGTGTGAGTGATCAGTGAGCAGGTACAGGGGCTTCTACTCTGAGTAAACAATCCCTCTCGCTCTCTCAGTCATTTTTTTAGCTGGATAGATCTCCTGTAGTGACAGGTTTCTCTCTCTAAAAACTGAACCTAACCATACATGTGTGCCAGGTAGACTCATACTCCCATTAGAGGAAGGTCAGTGGAGCAGGCTCAAGTTTGCCGCAGACAGTGGACACAGGATTGTTTTGGCCCTCGTGACATTCACACAGAACAGCCACACAATCTCCTGCTGTCCTGCTGCTGTTTAAAGGTAATCTCTGTCAACAAATATGTCACTGCTGGGTAGGCTTTACAGCACATGGACATGCTGGGAGGGACGCTGAAGAGATTCAAAATAGAAATCTTCTTCACAAAGGTTTGGGAATGCTTTAACTGAAGTGGATATAGGTGGAGCCCTTTGTGTGCTTCTCAACCTCATCTTCTCAGTTCGACTTGCTTGGCAAGCTCAACCTTTTTTTAAAGATTGTTTTTATAAAAGAGGAAGAAAGTTCTAGCCGTTTACTCACTATTCGTCAGATGATTATTGTTACACTATAACAGGTGATCATCTAAGCTTGTTCAGATGAGTAGCATCAACTGTAACATATACACACTAAGAATCATATACACACTAAGAAAACCAAGGTACAGGAATGGACCTAAAAAGGAACAAGGACTTTGTCGCTCCAGCTGTAGCCTACCAGGGAACAAGCACTGTACCTTTATCATGGGTACATTTTTGTACCATCTTGTCTGTACCCCTAAAAGAACATTTCTGCACCCCCAGTGACAAAAATGTACCTTTATGTCCTGGTACAAAAAATTTACCCACAAAATTGGGACCTAGTGAGGTACAGCTAGAGCAACATGCCATTCTTTATGAGGCAGAAACATAGTTATTCACCTACATTTATTTAAAGAACTAAAAATTAGTTTACATATTTTAACAACTTTTTTGTACATATCGCTTTTTATTTTCCTTTTCAGTATGGTACACTCTGTACTGCTAGTGGACATCTCCCACCCCCCACAGCTTTGCTTCATGACGACCACCTTTTCATCTTAATTCAGTTTAACTCTCAACACTGGGCATAAGGCTTGGAAGCACTGTTTAAAAATCAGTCCTTATATGTGAAAACCAACTAATAAACATTTGAAAATGATTCAGGTAGTGCTTGATGGGTGCAATCTCTAATCTTTCCACTAAAACTGCATATATAGGAACTGACCATTTGTTGTGGGAGCTAATGACATTGTGTCATTAGTCTAAGATTTCTTTCACATAATTTGTATTCATATTTTTTTTTACATCTTTAGAGACATAGGTTGGACAGACAGGAAGGTCATGGATTCATGATATGTATGTTGCACTCAGGGGCGGAGCGTGCCTTTCCTGCTGATGGGTGCAAATGATCAGTCGGTGGAACAGTAGGTGTTCTATTTACGCACACACCTTCCTGTCCTGATACTCTACTAAACAAAACCTGTTTGTACACTGATGTTGGCCATTTATAGACCGCAGTTGTGATTAGTTTAGTTTGTTTGGTGGCAAATTAATTCAATGATCCACTAATTCAAAGTTAGCGAATTATATAAAAATCAACATTTTCTTAGCTTATTTTGTCCATCTGTTAGTGTGTGTGTGTGCGACTTAAACATTCTGCCTGTGTGCTACTCACAGGAATTGTGAGATGTATTTTGTATATGGCAGCCAGATTTGGGAATGTCCTTTGCTATAAGAAAGGCTAAAACCTGTCCAGTGGAAAGCTCATCCATCTCCAGATTTCTGTACATTTTGCGACAGGAGAACATTGCGAAACTCAAGCTTTCATTGTTTGCTTACAGGGTGAAGAACATAGTGCAGTGTTTTTCTCCCTCTGCAGGCAGCCATGGGTGTGTGTGTGTGTTTTAGAGGGGACTATTGATTAAAACCTTTCATTAAAAACACCAGAAACTGTGGTTAAGACATTTTTTGAACACATCTTTCAAAGTGATTATATTAGCTAACACTGCTGACTACTGAAGACTGCTAACCACACTGCTAGTGATTGTACTGTTTGTCATAGCCTACCTAATGCAGTTCAACTGTTAATCAGGTGAGAGGCAACAGATGACAAAGCAGGAATCGTGTGAGTGACTGCTGGGTAGAAAATGTACATTTTACTCACATGGGATCAATATCTTTACATAGACCAACTGCATTTATAAGACAAACCAAAATGTTGCAAAATCCATGTTATTTCAATATCTGAGGTGCTGAGATTAGATACATTAAAAAAAAAAAGATTAAAAACCCAAAACAATGTGAACAGCTGTGGGAAAAAGAGGGAGAGAGATGAAATGGAATCTTGTTCAGTGAAACAAAATATCACTAGTGTTACACTTAATCGAGTAAAAATGACGGTTCTGCAAGAAACTACATGTAAGACACACAACTGATCAGAGGTGTAAAAAGTACTGAAATGTTGTACTCAAGTAAAAGTACAATTACTTTGATGAAATTTTACTTAAGTAAAAGTAAAATTACCCATCTAAAAATGTACTCAAGTAAAAGTAAAAAGTAGTTCATTTAAAATGTACTTTAAGTAAAAGTTACTTAGTTACTTTCAACAACTTGATCGGGGCCGCTCCTACATAGTGCAAAAAAGGACAAGGCGTCATAAATCCAATACAAAAACTAGTTATTTTTAATTAAAGGAAATCTTTAGAAATATAAGTGCAATGACATTAAACATGTCAAACATTAAACATTAAACTGTCAACACAACATTTAAGAACTTTTGGGAGGACATGTCAAGACATGAACCACATGACAGCTAAAATAAAAAAGTTAAAATGCCGCTGCCCCACTATATTAAAACTTTGGTTACTTTACTTGTGTCCACCTTTAGAGCATTAGTCTACAAACTTCTTGTTGAGTTTGAGCAGCAGCTTTTCAAGGTGTGTAGAGTTCATCCGGGCTTGCTTTGCAGTAAACGGCAATCCAGCACAGCCGAAGAGTCACTCGCAGGCGGTCGAGGCAGGTAGGCCAGTATTGAGTTTCAGGGACAGTTTTTTGATATTCTGAAAGTTCAGCAGATCCATATTGACTGAGACACAGGCTAGGTTCCCTTCTAACTCCCCTGTACCTTCTGGACTTCATTGAGGAAAATAAATCATCTTCATCGGATGAATGTTGTCCAACTTGCTTCAGCCCCTACTATCCGGTCAAGATGTTGTCTGACATAGACTAGACCTGTAGAATGACAAACAACAATTCTGACAATTAAGTATTGAGCTGCCATCAAGAGTGCATCTTAACACAGAAATAGCTATAAATAGCTACTTGAGATGACAGACCTACAGTATATATACAGAATGATAACATTATTTTCTATTTCTACATGCATCACAATTCACAATCCTAAATTCTTGCTAACTGAGACCCCTGAGCATGAACATGAAAGACGTGCACGTTGCAAAGCCACCACATCGTGATAAATTCGAGATAACGACATACACATTGACAATGACTTGTCCAACTGTCTGACAACGATGGTGTGCGCATTCACATCGTTCCTGTTTCAGGGCATGGGAGGCAGCCAAATGATTAGCCTAATATCAGTTTATGCAGTGTATCTTATTGCTGATGACTGATCTGCAGTTTTTAACACAATATGAGAGACTGAACATAATAATGCTATGAATTGAAACGAATGGAAGACAGGAATGAAATTATTATTAGTCATTGGATGACGGCTGTTAACAGAATGATGGGTACATGAGTGTATAGCTAGCCTAGCTAGCTAGCTATTTGACGTTAGCATACTCAGGTTGGTTGCAAGTGCTAGCCAAAATGAGGCTAAAAGTGCCATGACACGCATATTTTGCTTATTGTAGCAAAGCTAATAAACAACAAAAACGCTGTCTGAACTACTAATGGAAAGGGACAAATACTGTACTTACCAACACATGCTTGCGCAGATTTGAAGATTAATTTTTATAAGCAGAAAGTTCTGTCTGGCGGGGCAGGCACAGCTTACACTGCATTATATAGCTGTTGCCTCTTTTAGGTTGGAAGGCAAACTGCTTGCTGAGTTGTGGATACGGGGTTTCTTCATCTTCTTTAATTTTAACTTGCGGAAAGTTCGGTGCTTCAGCTTGTTGGTCGTCCGCAGCTTGTTGGTAGTCCGCACTATCATCTTCCTCCATCTCTATCTCTCGTGACTCGACACCGGCGGCCTGCATCGACTCTATCATCCTCTCTATGCAGCATCCACCACTGCAATGAGAATTGTCGTGCGCGATTCCCGCCTTTCGGTTTCCTTTCTTGACCTATGTTTTTTTTTTTACTCAGTAACGGATGTAATTTCCAATGTAGCGAAGTACAATACTTCAGTCAAAATCTACTTAAGTAAAAGTAAAATTACCGATTTCAAAAACTACTTAAAAATTACAAAGTACACAAAAAAAAATACTCAATTACAGTAACGTGAGTAAATGTAATTCGTTACTTTACACCTCTGCAACTGATGTAACAGGAATGCTGCCAAACCTCAATTCTCAGCTTCTACGACGTGTGGCGTCCCCACGTGGGCCTACTTGGCATCATATTGATGGTGTTAATGGCTGGTAAAAGCTTGAAATAGTCAATTATTACAGTGCATGAAATGCCCTGTATTGTTATTCCTAGGCTTCTTATTCTTCTTCTTATTATTATTATTCTTTGTACCGAACTTCTGCGCTTAATTCAGCTCGAACCGCTTAACTTAGAAACTTCGTTCAAACTTTGCTGCGTAGGTCTTGAAAGGGACACTTATGCTATGTATTTTTCATTTTTCTAAACTTTATACTTTTTAAAATATTAAAGAAAAAACTAATACAATTTCTCCCATTGACTTACATTGGGCCATTATGACATCATAATAGGATCTTTAAACTGGCTTGCACCTGTGCTTCACTGACACCTGCGCCAAGGTTCCAAGGCTCCTCTTCTCTCTGTCCCTCTCCATTCAACTGTATAACTAGGAATATTATTCTTTCCTTCTTCCACTCTTCTTCTTTCCTTCTTCTACTCTCCTTTCCTTTCTTCTTTCCTTCTTTTCTTTCTTCACTCTTCTTTCCTTCTTCCACTCTTCTTTCCCTCTTTCACTCTTCTTTCCTTCTTTCACTTTTCTTTTTTTTCTTCTTTCCTTTCTTCACTTCTTTCTTTTCTTCTTTCCTTCTTCCCTTCTTCCACTCTTCTTTCACTTTCTTTTTTTCCTTCTTCCACTCTTCTTTCCTTCTTCCACTCTTCTTTCCTTCTTTCACTTTTCTTTTTTTTCTTCTTTCCTTCTTCCCTTCTTTCCTTCTTTCACTCTTCTTTATTTTCTTCTTTCCTTCTATCCGTTCTTCTTTCCTTCTTCCACTCTTCTTTCCTTTCTTTTTTCCTTCTTTCACTCTTCTTCATTCTTTCTTTTCTTCTTTCCTTCTTCCACTCTTCTTTCCTTTCTTCACTCTTCTTTCTTTTCTTCTTTCCTTCTTCCACTCTTCTTTCCTTTCTTCCACTCTTCTTTCCTTTCTTCACTCTTCTTTCTTTTCTTCTTTCCTTCTTCCACTCTTCCTTCCTTCTTCAACTCTTCTTTCCTTTCTTCACTCTTCTTTCTTTTCTTCTTTCCTTCTTCCACTCTTCCTTCCTTCTTCAACTCTTCTTTCCTTTCTTCACTCTTCTTTTCTTCTTCCACTCTTCTTTCCTTTCTTCACTCTGCTTTCTTCTTTTCTTCTTTTACTCTTCTTTCTTTTCTTCTTTCCTTTCTTCACTCTTCTTTCCTTTATTCTTTCCTTCTTCCACTCTTCTTTCCTTTTACTCTTCTTTCCTTCTTTCACTCTTCTTTCTTTTCTTCTTCCTTTCTTAACTTTAGCATTTCATGCACTGGTATTTCCTTCAGGAAATGCATTTTCTAGTTATAATAGCACTCTGATCAAATAGTCTTTGTAAGAAGAACAGTTATCTTTCTTTCACAGTAGTAATTATTAGTTCAATCACAGGTACAAGAAAAGTACCAACATGATTGGATCTCATTGAATGACCAATGACGTCATGCTAGCAACCTGTCTGATCAAGCACATTCGGCCGGCTCGGGTTACTTTGATCAACTGATAGAGGATAGCTGTCTTGTTAACAGAAATAATGAGAAACAAAATAAGGATCGCCGGGTCATTAGTTGTTACAGTGATGTAGTTACGGATTTCAAACTTGAAGTCAGAGGTATGCTGCCGAAAATAAAATGACGAAGAACCAGGAAATGATCTGTTTTACACTTCACAGCGTTTGATGCTGGAGCTTTATATACACGCTCAGTATCACTTCACAACAGTCCAGCTCGCTGATAGAAAAGGATTCAACGACAGAAATGAATGGACAACTTAAGTCATACTAATTAAGTCAAGTTGTAGGTTGTACAATTTGTTGTCCAGAAACAGCGAGACTAAAACAAAGAAGACACCAGAAATCTAAACCTAGTTTCTGTTCCATCCGTGGCAACCAATGGATTTGACTGAAAATGATTCAAACTACGGGGACTGGATGTCTGCTTTGTCCGAAGAGCTGTGGGACTTACCTCTGTCAAATCTCGCCATCCCAGGTACAGACGAATTTCGTAACTTTGCCAACTTTGCCACACCATAACTATTTCCTTCAAGCTGATAACTTACGAAGTGTGACTGACTTCTGTTTTTCTACAGGCAGTCATGATACCATGAGTTATTGTCTGGACATCACCTCACCTTTGGTTAGATCGGAGTCAGACACCTTTAGGATTTTGGATGGTCTCTTCTACTGTGTTACGCGACCTGCTATTTACAGATGGGCTACAACACAGGTAAGGGGACTGCATGTGTTTTTCTCATGTTACAAGCCACTAGTAGGCTATGATAAATACTGTTATTAACGTTTTATACATCTCCAACAATAAAGATAGCAACGACTGATCTTGAGATCATTTTGATCATATCTCAGTCGTATTGGGAAAATGA
This sequence comes from Clupea harengus, assembly GCF_900700415.2. Classification (NCBI taxonomy): domain Eukaryota; kingdom Metazoa; phylum Chordata; class Actinopteri; order Clupeiformes; family Clupeidae; genus Clupea; species Clupea harengus. The sequence continues at coordinate 24,856,803 of NC_045161.1, forward strand.
GGGCAAGATCATGAGGAATTGTAAAGCTTTTGAAAGGGTTGAGTTAACAGTTAAAATCTAAGATCAAGATGCAAAGTTTAAATATTGAGGATTCATTTAATCTAATCTCTATCTACTGTACTCCATTGGTAGCAAGGTGCTGACTATCACATTAATGTAAAATGTCATTCACAAGAAAATGAGCAACTGTCTCAATGAGGTTTTAAGAAAGAGGAAAAAACAATCTTGATTATTATTTTTCTGGTCTGCATAGGGCAACAAAGTGCCGAAAATCACATATCTTTAAGACACAGGGTTCTGAACTCTTTTCAGACTTAGTGTCCCTGTGGTTCACAGTGATGTGGTTCTTAGTCTGATGTCAACTCCTAATATGGTGTTTGCAGTCAGAGCCATGAAGACCTTTCCACTACTTGATGAATCGGTCTTTGTTTAGATACAGGACATTCTGTTACATCCACAGGCTGATGCCTCTCTTGCATTGTTCAGGAACTAATTTGCATTAGGATGCTTAATGCAAATGTTATGTATCAGATGCATGGAATGGAAAGTTATATTCCGCATAACATATGAAGGCTATGACATCGGTGTGACGGATTGCCGTCTCTACTGTTGAGTATGTGCTCTGACTGCCATATCTGGCTCTTTGGCGTTGTGGTCAGGGTGCAGGTACCCTGTAGACCTGGGTTCAAGGCCATTGGAGATAATATTATGGTTATGTTGACCCCAGTGGGAGGGACTGCATAGATGGGCACCCTGGGAGACACAGGAAGTACGGGAGATACACTTCACGCCTGTGCTTGGGTGCATTTCACGCCTGTGCATGGGTGCACTTCCCAAAGGGGAGGACAGTGCGACTGAGGGCCGTAACCACGGTTGAGTATGTGCTCTGACTGCGTCTTTGGCGTTGCGCTCAGGGTGCTGGTTTGGTACCCCAGGTTTGAGGCTGGGTGGGGTGACTGCTCTCTCCCCTCGCCACAGTGAGCATAAAGGCAAGCCAGTGAGGGTACTGTATGATGTGCCTTGGAGTATTAGCAAGGATTTGCTTAGAATCTGGGTCAGGCTAATATTGGACCAAAACCGCCAATCAATTCTTCAGCTGGCCAAGCACAATAATGCTGCAAACTGTATTAAAAGTATTAACAAATGCCAGAAGAAAGACAAGAAACCGCCAGACTTCATTCATGACCAAATTATTTGGGAAGTGCTGTTCAGTATGTCCAGTATTACACTTCTAGTGAAATATTACTCACATAATGTTCCCTATTGTGTAGTTCTTCTAATTCTTTACCAATGTTACCCAAACAGGAACAAGGCATTGTCGAACAGCTCACAGCCGGCATCCGCTACTTCGACTTAAGGATAGCCCACAAACCTCGTGACATATCAAACGATCTGTACTTCTTTCACGTCATATACACACACGTAACAGTCCTGGTAAGAAGACTTCCCTGTTAATGAAACAATTAATGAAACACTATTGTCAAACTTTTCCATAATAATTTTCTGACTTTAATGTATTGTCTCCCAGGACACTCTGCAGGAAATTGCAAGCTGGCTTGACTCTCATCCCAAGGAGATTGTCATTTTAGCCTGCAGGAACTTTGAAGGGCTCAGTGAGAAACTCCACGAAGCGTTTATTTACTCTCTCAAGAGGACGTTTGCCACGAAACTGTGTCCCCGCACGGTGAGTGAGATAGTGGGCAAACATTTCAAGAAAGTGTTCCGCAAATGTGGATTTGCCTGGATATAATTATTAACTGTCGGAATGATGAATAATTTGCTGCCTTAGTTGAACACACTTGTGCGCAGTGTTTGTGTTGGTATCTGACAGCCACCTGTTTCACCAGGAGGCTGTGGTGACCCTTCGGCAGCTGTGGAACCTCAAGTACCAGGTGGTTCTGTCCTACGATGACCAGACAGCAGCGCGGCACAATGAGCTCTGGCCTGCCATCCCTTATCTGTGGGCGAACCAGCCGACGGCAGAGGGGCTGCTCGACTACCTAGAATGGGAGAAATCACTGGGACGCCCAGGTGAGAGAGAACACTGTTCAATTAAAGGATATTTTAAACCATGATATGATGTATTGAAATACTAGGTAACACAACCAAAATTGAAACTCAATGCAACATACACGCTCTGAAAAATTACAGTACATGTAATCTCAGTTTTTACACAAGAAAATAATAATAATAATAAAACTTTATTTGTATAGCACCTTTCATGCAAAACAATGCAGCTCAAAGTGCTTAAATAAGTACTGTACAGTGAAAACTCCCTTAAAACTCATATTTATACATAAAATGCTCTGTTGTACATTTAAGTTCTTTACATTTACTCATAGTACATGATTTTTGCCAAGAACTATACTGTGAAAATTCCCTGAAAGCCTTGTTATTTCTCCTGTACAGACGGGTTCTTTGTGGCTGGCCTGAACCTGACAGCCGGTCGCTGTTTCATCACCTCCAACCCTAATGAGTCACTCCGCTCCCTGAGTGTGAAGAACTGGGACAGCGTGAGGGAGTGGCTGAAGGAGCAGATGCCTGGGCAAGGCCACAGCAGCCTCAACATCATCGCTGGAGACTTCGTGGGCCTGATTCCCTTCTGCCACCTGATCATCGCTCTGAACAAAAAACTGATCAGTTCCCAGTCATGGTGACTGAGGACATGCTACGAATAGGATTTTTTAAATCATTACTAGAAGAAGGAAGTATCTGATCTCCAAATCAGACATTACAGTGCAATATTTGTAACATCACATTTTTTTATTGATGAATATTTTTTTTTTACTCAGACTCTTTTTGAGCTTCATGATGCATTTCAGATAAATATATGGTCATGTGAACATGGGCCAAACAGGGACCTTTGACATAACATAACCTGTTTTTTAAAGGCAGGGAAGTCTAAGGTATGCCAGACATAAGACACCTCATTCACTCTCTGCAAACAAATGAAATGTCAAAAGAGAACCACTGTCACTGTGATTGTATTCTCCACTAGTCACTTTACTGTTACATTTTCACCTCAGAAATACATTGTTTGTCCATTTTAAAGTTGGTCTCCTTCCTCATTTGCTTGGGCGATAAGATTCCTGAGCCCACCACAGGTGTTATCAGCCGATAGGAGCTGTTTGAGAGCGGCGTGTAGGAGAGCAGGTATGCCCTGCCTGGGCGGCCTGGGGTGCAGCTGAGGGACAAGGACAGTCTGTGCTGTCAAGTGTTCAGGAACAGCTTCCTGTAGCGACCATATGCCGCCCCGCTGATGATGACCTTGACAGTGGCGATGCAGTCATCTCCTCCGTCATCCACTTCCTGCACGGCCGCCTCTTTGTAAAGCCATCTATGGACACACATAACATGAAATCACACGTGACTATGCAACACGTTAACCATCAGGTCATAACAAGATTGTGTATTTCTGCTTGTAGAACATTGGCTTACCCCAGCTGAGGGCTACTAAGGTCCACTTTCAGGGACATGATTTGTTTCCCTGTGGATTTCACTATTCCCTCCTCCACCTTCTGTCTCAGATCCTCCAGGCCGAGTTCCTTCAGTGCTGAGATTGGCAAGCAGTCAGGCTCAGTGGGTTCATACCTGGGGGACAACACGGGATTAGCATAGCTCATTATTCATTCATTCATTCACACAGATACTCACTCAAAAATAATAAAATAATTCACTCGAAAAAACACGCACTGGCCAATGCAATGCTTGTAAGGTCTTACTCGCTGATGAGATCAACTTTGTTGTGGACTTCTATGATAGAGTTCATGAGTCTGTCCGGGATCTGCAGGTTCTTCAGGACGTTTAACACATTTGCCTTCTGGTACGCTGTCTCCGGATGGCTGATGTCTCGGACGTGAATAAGGAGGTCCTATAGAGGGGCGAGTGAAGAACCAGCTGAGAGAGAGAGCACTAGGGCTATATGGGCAGCTAGTTATCTTTAAGTTACATAACATGACATTCCTTCACTGGGTTCAAATGCCCCATCTCAGAGTTAAGATCTAGGCAGCTATTAGGGAAGCTATGTGTTGACGGAACCGGTTGTGTTACAACCTGGGGCAAACTGGAGGTACGAACCGAATGGACCACGTCCTCCAGAGTAGCAGAGAAGGAGTCAATGAGCTGATGAGGTAGCTGGGACAGGAAGCCAATGGTGTCCACATACAGGACAGTCATGCGACTGGGCAACTGGCCAGCATGGACCGTGACATCCAGGGTGGCGAAGAGCTGGTCTTTGGGCTGGAGGCCAGCATCACCCGTCAGGGCTTTGATGAGAGTGGTCTTCCCTGGTCAAACATCATGTAAACCAGCACTGATTTTACTTAGTGTCACCACAAGGGTAATATGATGTAGCAGGGCCATGAAGCCTGAGATAAAGTATTTCCCCTGTGACTCACCACAGTTGGTGTATCCCATGACAGAGACGGAGGTGACTCACCACAGTTGGTGTATCCCATGACAGAGACGGAGGGGAAGTCTTTGTTTTTGCGCTGGGAGCGGAGGAGGTGCCTCTTCCGCCTCAGGCGCTCCAGAGTCGCACGGATCTTCAGCTCTCTCTCTTTCAGAAGCCTTTGCTGAACCTCCATTGCTGTCTCACCTTAACTTATGAAATGTCAGGAAAAGGAGACTTTGCATGTGACTAAAACAACCAAAGTACAGGGACACTTACTACTATGAGGCGCTCAACGCTGCAGTCGTACCTGAGCCCATGATATATCTTGAACCTCCACCTTGCTGGTCGAGATTTGCCACTTCATTCTTTAAACGTGACCTACAAAATCAAATGCTACTGCTAAAACGCTCATCAGGCAAATTCCAATTATTTTTGAACAAACTAACTCATATCATACAAGGTAAACCCAAAGTATGCAATAACCAAACACAGGGTTCTACATTTGATGTATCTGTTGAATATGACTGGAATAAGCACTGTGATTATTTAATCTAACACTTTACCTTAGAAGGGGAATCTCAGCCAGAGAAATCTGAAGTTTTGCCTCTTTAGTGCGAGCATTGCGGCGGAAAATGTGGAGTACTACAGTATATCTGTCAAACACCTTCACTCCCCAGGCCTCCTGTAGTTCTCTCTAAGGTGATGAGACAAGGATATTAAAATCATAACACCATACAGCTTTGATAGAAAAAGGTAATTAATCAGGAAGCTCACTTCTGCAGGTGGAGGCAGACGCTCCACGTTAACGAACACAGCCGTGATCCCAGGAGTCTTCCTTATTTTTTCTGTGAATGAAAATAACAACCTTATCATTACCCAGATAAAATACCTTTACACGTTTGTCTTGAACTTTACGTGGACAGCAATGCAGTAAAGGTGGCATTCAGAGGTCTACACTTATTCAAGCACAACAAACCTGTGAGTGTCTGAAAGTTGCCTTTGCCAAATATCCTCCTCTTCTCTGGTGTCTTTGTAGACATGATGACCTTGTCAACCACTGTCCAGTTTTGCAGTGTCTGAACCAGACCAGCTGCCTCCGCCATTTGCAGTTCAGCTTTGGTAAATATTATGAGCGAATAACGGGGGCACAAAATTAATTTTAATGGTACATCTAATATGAGTGGTGATCAAATCAGCCATTTTAAAGTTATTTCTGCTCACCTGTGGTCAGGTGCTGCTTCTTACTCCCCCACTTCACGTCAGGATGCACTATGAATACTCTGTGATCTCCATCCAAAATAGCTGTTGGAACAAACTCCTGAAAAAGTTCATCAACTTCGCCATCTCCGATGGCATCCTCGTCACCTTCATCATCATCTTCTTCCGTTGCATTGGTGTGCCCTGTCGTGTGTCTGTTGCTTTTAAACACGCCGCATGTACTGGAAAAACTTCTGGAATTCAAGCCTAACTTTAAACCTGCATGTCGCGTATACGTGAATATGTGTGCTGCACATGGTAACTTCAGTTTGTTTGCATAGTTTATTTTCATTGATGGTTGCCGCAGTTTCTCCAGATGTCCATGATTCCAGTAACACAACTCCAAACTCCAAGTGCGTACTCTCCCCTTCAAGCAATTAGCAAGAAGGCTCATGGTCACCAGAGCTTAAGTTCGTTTGACAGTTCAGATGGATCTCATGGAGCAGTATACATGTGCTACATTTTATAACCTGATTCCTGATGTGCGACAGCGTGTAGTTTATAATACAATAAATCGTATGCAGCCATTCAATCAAAGAAAGGATACATGTTCTGTAGGCTGTACACTGTTAATGCAAAACCCAAAGATGTGCACTGCTAAGTCAGGTCGGCATTCTGTAAACAGGGCTCTTCATCACTGGTTATCTCCGGAAACAGTTTTGCGCTTTGTAAAAAGAAGAGCTCCCTCCCGTGGACAGAAGGTTCATTGCTACAGTCGCAGTGCACAGTTTGGACGTACAGATATTCGTACGTATAGGACGTACAGATATTCATCTCTGTGTTGTTGGAATCATTAATTGATTGGGTTTGTCCCTTTGTGTTGCTAAAAGAATGAAAGAATGGAATAAGATTCATAAGAATGGAAAAATTAGTATTCCTTGAGAAAAAAAAGGGCCAGTGGGTTGTAATGAGATATACTGTACATGTACATGTTCATTGAAGCTGAAGCCTGGTAGGGGGCTAGGCTAGGGGCAGGAGGCCCATCTGGTTGGGTTATCGTCATGCTGGCTGTAGTGATGTAGAAACACACTGTTATGGAGAAGCTGAAATTGGGTAACCTTTTTCTTTGGCAAGGGCATGTTAAAGGAACAGTAAAAACAGGAGGTAGAGGAGGAGGGGGTTATGTGAATGAATACCTGAAATGACAGCTGTGCTCATGCTAGGGGCCACACGTGATTGTAGATTTGTGTGGAACTATAGCTTATATGTTCCTTCACAATGGTAAATATTCATTACTGAAGGTGGCTTTTCATGTAGTAGTTATAAAAGAGCTCCAACACCACATCAGAACTAATGGTCTGACAGGTTTTCTGTCAGTGTTTTTGTGTATGCTTCAGTATGATAAACAATGGTAGGGAAATATCAAGGTCACCACCTTGTTTATGTTCTGCATCCCTGGCAGCTAAACAAATGAGTCTGATGCCACCTGAAGCCAAAGCTGCCGGGGGAGGAGTGTAAGACCGGTTCCTGCATTGGAAGCTTCAAAGGCCACACCCTTGCACCAACTAACTTTTACTTCACGGGTGTCCTGGAAAAGAGGTTGGTGGTATTTGACTGACAAAGGTGATAGGAAAGGAAAGCAATTTGGAAATATACTCACAGTGCAACTCATTATGGAATTTGGGGTATCTCAGTCATCTTTAAAACAAAGGGGTGAGTGCATCAGGCACACGCAGGGGCGGAGTGGAAGGTAAAACAAGCCTCAACAGAGGTCTTCCTGGACTTTAGATTCCTTCATTGCCTGTCACCAGCATTCTCTCCATGCGTCAGACAACAGGAACCAGTTCAGAGACACTTTTCCTCACCTTCAGGGAGAAGAGCATTTCATGAAACAGACAATGAGCTGGACACAACTGAGAGACAACCTGGTGTCAGTCTCTGTCCATTGGCTGGATTTACTCTGGATACCCTGTTCCCTGGTGGGTTTCCCCAGTCACCTTGATGAGTAGCTGCCACTTCCTGGCAATGACACCAAGGTGGTTTATAGCCCTACTGCTGGGACTAGTCCGACAGGGCTCATCTCAAGGTATGGTTTTATACAACACATACAATATAAATATGGAACGGGAAATAATAATGCATGTTTGACAATGTATGGTTTTATACAACACATACAATATAAATATGGAACGGGAAATAATAATGCATGTTTGACAACGTATGGTTTAATACAACACATACAACATAAATATGGAATGGGAAATAATAATGCATGTTTGACAATGTATGGTTTAATACAACACATACAATATGAATATGGAAAGGGAAATAATAATGCATGTTTGACAATCTATGGTTTTATACAACACAAACAATATAAATATGCAACTGAAAATAAATTGCAGATGACGACTGCACTGTTGGAGTAATTGGAGAGTCTGCAGTCTTGCCATGCACTTATGACGGAAGACGTAACCTTCCCTCCTCCAACATCTCGGTGCAGTGGAGGAGCGAGACAGAGGAGATGTTCAGAAGGACGTGGAGTCAGGGACTGGATGACACAACGAACATGCCCGACTCGAACATGCCCGACTCCAGTAGGGCCAGAATGTCCACCCTCGCTCCGCAGACTCGCGACTTCTCTATGACGCTGTCTGACATTGTACCCCCTGACTCTAAAAACTACAGCCTCCACGTCTCATTCGATGGCGAAGAGACAAGCTCAGTGCTGTGTACAACATGTCTCAGGGTAGGAGGTAAGCCAAAGGGAGATTCATTTGTGTACTTTCTATATAAACTCCTCAGAAAAACTCCTCGGAAACGTTATTTCGGTCGATTATTCCTCCCCTTTAATAATGTCAATTGGTATTGTATTTTATATCGTTGGAAAGCCTGATTAGTCACCTTTACAACGAGGTACAACTTGCATTCGTGCATTCATGGAATGAGCAACACAGCTAACCGTGTGGGTAGCGGCCCAAAAAAATGTGCCAAAATCCCCTGCAATATTCTTCTGTTGGTATTCACTCTCGTTTTGAGCTGCAAGTGCTAGCAGGTGTATGCCAGTCACAGGTGTGTCATAAGGCTGCCAGGAAGCCTGCAATGACTGCCCTTCACCGTCAGGCCCGTTTGCGCTGGTGTCGACAGCACCGACAGTGGAACCTAAGAATGTGGGGCAACTTCATGTTCAGTGATGAATCAAGGTTCTGTCTGCGGAAGCTGGATGGCAGGATCAAAGTATGGAGACGGCGTGGAGAACGCTATGCAGATTGCTGCATAGATCGCGTGACACCTTTAAATGGGGGCAGTGTCATGGTGTGGGGCGCTATCTCTGTCACAGGCAAAACAGAACTTGTCATCATTGAAGGCAATCTCAATGCAGTGATATATCGGAATGAGATTCTGGAGCCAGTGGCGATCCCACATCCCCAGAATCTGAGACCTAACTCCATCCTCCAGGATGACAACGCTCGCCCCCACAGAGGCAGGATCATCACAGAGTACCTCCAGAATTTGGGAGTGGAGAGGATGGAATGGCCTGTCGTGAGTTCAGACCCCAACCCAATTGAATACTTGTGGGATCAGCTTGGCCAGAGTGACCAACGCATCCATGTTGGCTGACTTGATACAAATCCTGGTTGAGGAATGGGATGCCATCCCACAGCAGTGTGTGACCAGGCTGGTGAAATGTAAAATGTGTAAAATGAATAAAGTGTAAAAATGGGTTGTGTTGATATGTGTTGATTTTTCCGTATTACTGTGGGAGAGTGCAATCATCCAATCCATCAAGCAGCTCAAAACGAGAGTGAATACCAACAGAAGAATATTGCAGGGGATTTTGGCACATTTTCTTGGGCCGCTACCCACACGGTTAGCTGTGTTGCTCATTCCACAAATGTACGATCCTTACAAGTTGTACCTCGTTGTAAAGGTGACTAATCAGGCTTTCCAACGATATAAAATACAATACCAATTGGTATTATTAAAGGGAAGAAATAATCGACCGAAATAACGTTTCCGTACTTTTTTTGAGGAGTTTATAAATAACATATGTATAGAAAGTATATATGTATGAGTATATATATGAGTATTTATAAGTATACATGATTTATATAGAACTTTTTACCAACAGGAAATACAAAGTGCCTTACAGTTAGAAGTTTTTACCAGTTTAGACATGAGGCATACAATGAAGTGCAGGACGTTCAGAAGTAAAACGATAAAACAGTAAAAGAAGTAAATAAAAAAGAAAGAGAGTTATTGCTGTGTGATTTCAGCTAATGTTGGAGATGTTGTTCTGTACTCCCTACAGCCCATTTCAGTTTTCCAGTTATACAGAGGGATGGACCAAGCCTGGAGGATGAACCAAGCCTGGAGGATGGACCAAGCCTGGAGAGCGAAACACGGTTTGTCTGCCACACTCGAGGTGGCTATCCCCAACCCACCCTTCACTGGCTCATCAACGCCACAGACAGCCCCGCCTTGGGTGCAGTAAGGACGTATTCAGAGCCTCTCCCAGACTCTGAGCTCTACAACATAACTAGCATCCTGACTGTTAGCATCGCCAAGCACACCCCTGTGGCCTGTGCTGTTGAGAATCACGTACTCAACGAGACCTTTAGCACAACAAATTGTGAGTGACAAGTTGGATGACATGCAAACATTTGATACACCTTGTTTGTTTACAGGTCTTTATGAAAATCTAAGCCTGAGTTGCCCAATTTCAAGGCGTGAGGTTTTTTGCATGCTTGCGTGAGACAGGCAGACATACTATGACAGATGCTTATAATGCAAATGATGCTTGCGTGCTTGTGTCTGATGTGCTTGGACGTGGACAAAAAGGTTGCCTGTCAGTATGGAAATATACACATGCAAAGCAGTCTGTTTTTAAATGCTGTCACATTATACTGTTCTGGTGATCTCTTGCATCTGTGAACTGTGCACACTCTGTGGAACATTGAAGAAACATACAGGTGTGAGGCCCCAGAGGCCGATTCATTGATTTAAATCAGATTCACAATTGATTCAGATTCACTTTTGATTCAGATTAATGTTTCCCCTTCAAGGGCCCGAGGAGGACCAGTTCAGTCCGGTGGTGGCTCGGGCCTCAGAGGCCATGTGGTTCTTCAGCACAGTGCTGATCGTGATCGTGGGCCTTCTGGTGGCTTTGGGAACCATCTTCCAGGTCAAGTGGGACCGCGAGAGAAGGAGGCCCCGTCTACATAGAGGTACAGCTCATGACCACCTCTACATGCTCATAGTCATGTTCAGAATGCTTTCGTGTAGTTCCACTGACAGCATTGTTACACATAATTGCATATGACCATTTCCTGTTTTGAAGATTTCTGTTTAACTCTATGGTGTAAATCCTGTCTTGGGGATCTGAGCACATCCTATTTTTTGCCTATTGGAACCACCACAATAAGAGCTACGTTAGGCTAGGCTGTGGTCAATAGTGTCAAGAATACAGCATCAAGTGCAGGTTATTCAAGCTACTGTATCCCAGTATCATTTACTGGATGTGTGTTTTCCAGAAGACTCTGACAGTGAAGACACAGATATTATTACTGTGGACCTGGAACATCTGGAGCATCTGGACTCCCTGCCTGAGACTGATGTGTGATGACTAACCAGGACTCGTCTTTTGTGTGAAGTACTGTATGTGTTGAGATATCCATCCTGAGATGGCTGGAATTGTGTCAAAGAAGGAGTAGTAATTATGAAATTGTTCAAATTACTTAAGTTTCCTGTAAAAGCTCCAGACATTTCTAGAATGTCTGTCAAAGAGAGACCTTGGACATGCACTTGGCAATATGTCAATAACACGATTGTCATATTGAACATGAAAAGTCTACACAACAGTAGATCTAAGGGTTTGTCTGCATGTTTTCCATCTCTCTCTGCTCTTCATACTCGACTCAACTTATCCATGGCACTCTTGGCATGCATTCTATTCAGAGAGCAACAATCAAGAGCATTGTAATGACACTGACTTTGATCAGGTGTGCTGGGACCAGCGATAGATGGGAGACATGCATGCAAAGGATCACTGAGAGCAGGATTGAGGACCCCTGGTCAGACTTAATCACTGAATGGCCGCTAGATGGAGCTGATGAAAGCTTGTGCTGGCTTCCCACTGCCTACGCACAACCCTCTGGAGGGTTACGAGTCACCAGTAGAGTGAGGAATGGTGTTCGGCTGGATTGGGAGGTGAGGTGGTGTTCTGGGTGTCTTTAAGACCTGCCCGAGGGTGCAGTACGAGGCTCAGACAAAAGCACCAGGGCAGCATGCCACGATTTCACCAAACCTCTCCTGTTCAAAAACATGCCATGCCATTCCTCAGTAATTGGACCCTCCCAAGCGTAAGCAGAGCAACAACTCTGAATAAGCACAATAGATCATTGGTTTGTTGTATAAAGAATAGGCGAGGAACAATTATCAGCTGAACTACAAAAAGAAGAATGCCGTAAAACATCGAACAGTTGACTACAGTAAATCCACACTTTAATTCATTGCATGAACATGGCTCAGTCACATCCTCTCGAAGGGTAACACATCAAATAATTTCAGAATCAAGCATAGAATTTAAAAACCCTTTTGACTTTCAGGTCTGCAGAATCATGGTTCATAGGGTTCTTAAGTTCTCCTTTACGATCATCAAAACATGTTTTTATCAAACAATGCCCAGGGATCACTGATATTACCCCTGATTAGCACCAACTCTGTTACTTTTCTCTTGCTAAAAGAGACACCACCACACTACTGTACACTGTTTCAAAACAAAGTTAATTATGTACTCATCATTAAAGGCACTATCATCCATTTCATTCCACATGATTCGTGTCTTGACATTTAACTGTTCCTTTAATTACACTGCCTGAAATTGACTGAATCGCGTGCCATCAGGTACCACAATCGATCCAGTCTTTTAAGGTGCACGTTAGCAATAACTCCATATGGGGATGATGGCTGATTGTTGGGGTGGGATTCTTCAGCCATCTTGAACAGTGCTTACGCTGTACAAATCAGTCCGTCTCTGTGCTGTGATGGGGATCTGCTGACGGATATCAGCCAGGTACTGGAGATCTGACAAAGACAGAGAAAGACCAAGAGAATAAGAGATGCACTGGCTATCCAACTTGCCCTATATACAGGCCATGCAATTTATACTCATGATCCATTAACACCATATATATATATACACTGTATATATATATATATACACTCACACTGTTGGTTGCTACTAGTGTGTTTGTATTAGAATTAGCAACCATTTTTATTACTCAGAGTATTATGTAGATCACATTGAAGATGTGTGAGTTTTGCGTCTGTAAATAACCCTTTGATCAGTGTGGGTCTCTACAAGATGCTGACGGTTTTGAAGAGGCTCACCAATATCAGCATAAACAACTTCTTCCTTGGCTCCAGCCTTTGTAATCACTTCTCCCCTGTCAAGGAAAGAAAAAAAGTGACCTTCCAGCACACAGTCTCTACTGCACTCCCAGCTGTATCTGCCTTCTGTGCTAAAATTGAAACATAAATCTAGGGCCCATATACACACACAGACACGCGTGCACACACACACAGACAAACACATACACATGAAATATCCATGGCATAAATATTTCAGTTGGGAGTGCATGACAAGTGAGGCATGATTCTATTGGAACAAATGCTTAGAAGGATTACACAAATAACAAGTATGGCAACGTTAACAGGCTTTTCTGCATATCAGATCTGCAGCTCTTGTGACACACAACCACTGATTAACCACTGCTGACCAGGGATTGACGACAGTGCTGTGACCCCAGGCCACGTATGAGGCGGTGTCATCTCTGGCTGGGGAGGCAGTGGCCACATACACCTGGTTATCCACTGCCCTGGCAACACAAGAGTGGAAAAAAACGATGACTATGTAGGGAAAAAGAAATCAGTCACGTATTAACATTACTGTGGAATGATTGAACAACTCACCTCCCTCTCTGCAGCAGTTCCCAATGGGCCGGCCCAGTTGTCATGTTAAAAGCCCCAGGGTATACCAACAGCTGACAACCTGGTGTGAGGAGTAACAAAGTTGAAACACAAAATGTGTCTTGACAATAATAATGATGATATTCATCATTATCGTCGTCATCATTATTATTATTTAGCCCAAATTCTCCTGACCTTCTTTAGCGTAGATCTGAGCAAGCTCTGCAAAGCGGATGTCATAGCAGATTCCAACACCAACCTTACAGAATGCTGGAGACAGTCACACAGAGGAGAAAAAAACGTTCAGTTGATCTCAGTTCACTAGACCTCACTGTGCAAATGCAAATGTAAGTCTGGAGACTCACGTGTGTCAAACATAGACAAACTACTGCCAGGGCTGAGGGTCTCTGACTCCTGGAAACGTATCTTCCCTGGAACATCAATGTCGAAAAGATGAATCTGCAGAATGAATTACACAGAGACGAGTCGTCACTTCTCAAACTGTACTGGTCAGTACCAACACTGACCATAGAGACATCCGGGACATTAGAGGGAGCACTCTTCACTGTGATACTAAGAGGCATCACCTTTCTGTGTTTCACCAGCAGGCTTCCGTCAGGGCCGAAGACGGAGCAAGTGTTGTACAGCTTCCCCTGATCTTCCTCAGGAATAGATCCTTGTGATAAACACACATGCTCATTCAATGTACAATGTACATATTACGTTGTACCACGACTTGAATTCATGGGTATTACGAAGCATCTGCTTCTGTAGACAACCACCATGTCGGTTTTCCTACCTCCAACAAGGAAAATCTCATTCTCCTTGGCTGCTTCTGACAGAACCTGTGACGATTCACCTGGGATCTTCTCAGCATACTCCGGGAAGAAACCGGTCCCATAAGGAGAGTTAAAACACTCCTATAAATGAAACTAGAATGAGTCCAAACTTAATTCTAATGGTCTTGCAACCATTCACATGTCTTAGTCAATAGACTACAAGCATACAACTAAGATGACCAATCGCAGCACTTACAGGTAAAACCACCACCTTTGCCCCTTGACCTGATGCTTCTTGGATCAGCCTCTTTGCTCGACTCAGGTTGTCTGTCTTGACCTTTGACACATGCAGCTGCACAACCGCTAAGCGAAACTCTGTTCAAAAGTGCAAACATGTGCATACAAAAATAAGACAGTAGGCCTATAACATAACATGGCAGCTGAAGACTGACACAAGGGACTGCATGCTGTCAGGAAAAATCGAAATATTGATTTGCAAATTATGATGCTGTTTTTCTCGAATGAAGTCTACTAATTTCAGATATCGAAATATGTCTAAATGATAACGTTAGCCATTTCAATTGTTTGCAAAGACACTAGTACTTTTTGTAGAATACTGGTTGTGTTCTGCCGCACAAATAGAAAGTTACACTGATCAACAGAATGTCATGTCAAGCAAGCAGTGTTTTCATTTCACTTACTCGACATCGCTTTTGTTATTCCAGCCATGAATCCAACTGTCTAGTTTAGGTTGCTCGAAAGGACAAACGAGGGCTCTTATAAGCATTTCATATTAAAGGACCCTACCGGTTAATGTGCTTTCAAGACACGTCTCAAGCCATGCAGCAATACAGAGGAACTATTATTTTGACGAAACAGTGACAAATACACCGGAAACCTCTCCCTCCCTCAATCTGATTATGTTCACGAACGTCACTGCGGCGCAGATTTGGGTTTAAGTATGACCATGGCTCGTTGTCATAAACAACCAATACATTAAGATCCTTAAAGTCCATTTACATTCGTTTTAATTTGCCCACATTTTTCATGACTCCATATTGAATTGTTCTTCAGTGACTAGCCCTTGTAGGTATACTAATAACAAACCAGGGTTCCAGAGGAATACATGATTGACTGCCACAGAAGTTGGGAGTTGAGTTGAAAATTTATTAAAAGTGGTTACAAAAAATAACAGCATAAGGTGCGTCGAACAGAAAACCAATGCAGGAAGTAGTTTTACACGACGGAGCTTATTTGCCAAGCTCCATTTGAAAATGTTTCGAAAAAACCTTCTTTCTTTTTTTACCAAATCTTGGAAGGGTGAGGAGGCCAAATCAATTTTCTATAGCAATTTCATCCTCTATTTTTCACAGCCTTTTGCGTAGCGTGAGAAAACTGAAAAAAAAAAAAAAAAACATTTTGGTCAACATTTATAAGAGCAGCAAACAGGTTCCGGGGTGAAAAGGAATAGAAAGATAATTGTAAAGTTCAAGTTAACATTCTCAGTTTCACAGAATGTGCTTTTCTTGTCAGAGTGATTTATGGCAAAATTCTCATTCCAAAGGCAATTTGCATTTTTCTCCGGTCACATTTTATACAGGTTTTTATTTCCATGGTTACCAGACTGCCAGCGGTGAAAGATGAACCGATGTGAAAGTAGTTGGGAAATGGTGTCAGGAATCCACTTACGAAAAGGTTTATAAATATGACAGGAAACATGTCCTCCAGCTGAGTCTCGTTTACATAATAATCGATCAACCACTGTTTGCCTAACTCAGTCAACAGTACTTTTTTAAACACGCCATCTTTCAGAACCTTGGCCTCCTTTCATGAGGACAGCCAGGCAGTTTTACAGTATATACAATATATATATATATTTACCAATATACTTTCTCAAATCATTCCACTTCCTATTGTATTTAAGGCTATTTGCAGGAGCAGAACATGGAGGGTGGGTATCAAACATAGTTTACATGAAATAAATGGAGAGTGTTCAAACAAGACATTAGAGAGTTTATGAGATTGAATATTTGAGTGTACACCAAGTCCAAGAGGGAGTGCCATCCTATGTGTACCGTCCCCAAGACCCTCTAGAAGCCTACCTGTTCCTATGTATACCGTCCCGAGACCCTCTAGAAGGCTACCTGGTCCATTCAATTTAAATGGGAGACGTCAGCATTCCACCATCAACCAACCCTCAATTGAAATCACACTTTCAACACTGGCCAAATAAATACACATCCAGCTTTGAA
The DNA here is from genome assembly GCF_900700415.2 of Clupea harengus. Lineage (NCBI taxonomy): Eukaryota > Metazoa > Chordata > Actinopteri > Clupeiformes > Clupeidae > Clupea > Clupea harengus. The sequence goes on from NC_045161.1 coordinate 24,873,395, forward strand.
CAAATACAATGTCATGCAGCACATTGTGCTATCTTTCTGATATGGCTACAGAAGTGTCGAATACATCCGGGAAGGGAATACTGATGATGTCCTTGATTGAACTGGACTTCTCTTGATGTTGGGAGACATTTCTCTGTTAACAAAAGGGGTTTGGGGGTGGGCATCAATCTACCAGTGGTGAGTTGGTTAAGGCTAATGAAAGGTGTTCAGGGATCTTCACCACTGCAATTCATATGCCCACATACTGAACGCCAATTTAGTGGCCAGGTAAAGCTGAAAGGAGGGCCAAAACAAAACAAAAACGCCTGCGTCAGTTCAGCTTGTTTTCTGTTATAATTGGTCATATACAGAGGAGAGGAGCCTTGTCCCCCCCCCCCCCCACAGCCCTGCTGTCCAACAGTTCCTGTCTGTCCAGCACCCCAAGGGAGGGGTGAGGTGGGGGCCGGGGCCGGGGGGGTTAATAATCAACTCTGCTGGGTTTGCACAGTCCTGGAGAGGAGTCAGAGAGAGACACACACACAAACACACAATGAGTAAGCGCCCCTTGGCCAAGGTGGTTTGTCCTATTGCAGTTCCCCTGCATGGCCAGCAGAGGTCGCTGCTGCCTCTTCTGCTGCTGTGTGTGTGGCCTCTACGAGCTCTCCAAGGCATCCAACACCTTCATGATCTGCTGCTTGATGGCCTTGGTGGCATCCCCAGCATTGGGTATCAGATACCTGTTGGGCAACACAGAGCCTGTCAATCACAACACCCAAGCGCTAACAGCAAGAGCTACATGTTCACTTTTTCATCTACTATGTCAAACTGTTCATATTTACACGCACATATGCTTATACCACACATGTTTTATTTATACATACATGCATAAATATTTAAATGTGTGTAGAGCTATTTTGTAAAATATGCTTTGCATGTACTGTTTGTTCACATTCACTGGTCTGGGATGGAGGTTTAAGTTTAAAAAAAGAACGTGGGTTATTCAGAGACACGAACAAAGCACCTGCACTGCAGAGATGACATTTACACGTTACTTTGGAAAGTCAAACAACAAAATGATTGTGCTGCCTACATGAAGCATTTGGAGTCTGGTTTCAAAAGTCATAAGAGGTTTGATGTCAGATCAAGGCGTCGTCAGCCAACCGTAGTGGCTTTGTAATGCTTCATCATGCCAGGTTTGGAAATTCAAAAGGAGTGCGTCTCTCGATTTAGTAACTGGCATGTGGAGCTACTTATTATAGTAACATTGGAACATTATAATATACTTTCAGATTTACTACTTATTATAGTAAGGTTGGAACATTATACTTTACTTTCAGATTTATTATAGTAAGTTTGGAACCCACTTGCGCATAGACAAATAAAAATCCAACCCTGATAGTACAACACAGGAATTTCTTTCTGTTTGTTTAACTAGCAATTCATGCCGATTTTTCTTTATACTGTGGGATACTGAAGGAATACACAATTTATTCTGACCCTGACAACTATATCTCAGCCAATCAGGAACACGCATAGCACTTGACCCAATCCCTTCCCAGATAATTAAATTCAATTCATGACACCCCCTAACACCCAAATAGATATCTATGGAGGATGCTCTGATCACACTGAACAGATATGGAGTCTGGAAACCCCACGGTTACTGGGCTCAGTGAATGTCAGTATCTGAAGAGCAGAGAGACAGGTGGTCAGTGTTGTACCTGAACGCGTTCATTGAACGAAAGTTCATGAACTCGTTCATAATTTTGGTGAACGTGAACTGAACATACTGTATTACTGCCTGATGAACGATACTGTACAATTTGTGAACTATGAACTGAACTAGTTCATGTAGAAAGTGAACTTTCCCAACACTGCAGGTGGTCTTAGGGGTTTGTGTTTGTACCTCTCTACGGCCACAATGTCCACCCCTGCGGAGTTATTGTTGCCGAACTTAAACGTGATGAGTTCCGGATGCTTCTTCTTGGAGGTGATCTTCACCACCGAGCTCAGAGCCTGCCTGGACTGGATGTAGGCGAAGCCTTTGCGCGAGGCGATTTCCCTCAGGCAGTACATGTGCGTGGCGGTGATGAGCAGGTGACTGGGGGAAACACAAGTGGTGATTTAGAGGTTTGACTGCAGGCTGTGCAGAGAAACACACCAGGTGCCACGTTTCATTTCGACACAAGCCGGTGGTGAGCCGGTGCTCCATGCGTGCAGGATAAGATAAGCGTTCTGATGCATTTGGACTCTCGTCAGAGCAGAATCAATGTACGGAAATCCGATGAAGCAACTGTAGCATAGGAGTTCATCAGTTTTAGGCAGAAACTGGGCACATTCTTGGTCAACATTACTGAGGAACATTATTGATCAAACATTATTATCTTGCACAGGTGTGGAGGAGAACCCCCCTCCCCCCCAAAAAACAAACAAACATTGCTACTATCAACTGGTCTTTATTCTCTCCACGGAAATAGACCTGTGTGACCCAACAGGCTGCTCAGTGTGCCGTGAGCCTTAGACATGCCTGTAACCTCACCTAGAGAACATGTGGCCCCCGGGTTAACATTACAGAGGAACATTAGACATGTCTGTAGAATCACCTAGAGAACATGTGGCCCCCGGGTTAACATTACAGAGGAACATTGTTCTAAAACCAAAACAACAGCTGGTCTTTCCTCCATGGACACTGACCAGTGCGGTATTTGAGCCAGTGGCCAATGCATCATGGGCCTCAGAGGTGTTCGAGAGCCTCACCTGGGGAACATGTGGCCCGTCTCCTTCACCTCGTTACACGGCACATGGTGCTTCACGTCGGGCTTGTTGATCCACGTCTGGATGTTCACGACCTCCTTGCGGTCATCGTCTGACATCGACGAGCTGTCAATCTCATCTGGGGACAGAATCAAAGACGGTGAGAGAGAGAGTGGCAGAGGTCATCTGATGGCCAAAAACCAAACCATTCTACTGTTTCTGGTAATGTTGATTAAACCAATTTTACAGCATGGCACATCCATGATAATCCATGGATAATCTAACTTGCAGTGCTTACAGTCTTCCATTCCCCTCAGCTCCGTTGTGCAAAGGGTTTTTCTAAACAACAGCATATAAATGTATGTAAACAACGAGCAGGTGTTCACCTGTGTCATACTCCTCCTCATCGCCGATACTGAACACTGGTTTGACTCCTCTGTATGGCTTTCCCACCCGGTCACTACTGCTCACATGTCTGTGGGAAACACAAAATCACTTAAATGAGCAGGACACACACACACACACACACACACACACACACACACACACACACACACACACACACACACACACACACACACACACACACACACACTTTTTATCTCTCTCACACATTCACACCGCATTGGTTGTTCCACAGTGACACGTAGTTCAGCGACAGAGTGGCCGCTCCTCTAAGGTTAGCTTCTCTAGGGTGAGAGATGGTGAGTCTATGTTACTGGGGGGGGGGGGGGAGAGTGGATAGACAGATCAGGCAAATGAGATAAAGACACAGGAGCTGACAGCCACAGCTATGGACACCGGTCAGTGGAAAACACTCACTGACCATCACTGGTCGTAACCAGAGACGAATAAGGGAATGTAGTAGTGTCCTAGGCTTGGCCATCATCTCTGTTGTACACAGGGAGAAGACAGAAAGAAGTAAACAGTGTTGCTTTGGCATGTGCTGTGTAGAGATGAGATCCCAACTGGATAGGATGACTGAGATGAACAAGGGAAATAGCTACCTTGACGGACAAGAGTGCAGAGTATGGTGTTAGTGCACACAGCAACCAAAGACAAGGACAAGTGCAGCATGAGCCTGCTGAGTGACCCCCAGGTTTCATTCGGTCTCCAGAGACGCCGTGACATTAGTGGTGAGTGCATGCATGTGCTGGGGTCTTGGTGTACTGCGATGCTGGGGTTAGTGTGCTCCAGTGTGCGCTGGTACGCTGCTGAGGTTCTCGGTTCTCGGTTCTGCCCGGCTTGGGATGCCTTAAGCCGATAGAGCCAACCCAGGCAATGCCCGCTCAGGGAATGCCAACCTGGGCAGAACCAACCGGGGGCGATGCCAACGCAGGGAACAATGCCACCGGACGGTACCGGAGCAGCGGTAGCAGCAGCACTGAGAGCGGCAGAGCGACAGATGGATTGATGGACACCGTGGAGGGTCTTACCGATCGGGAATCCCCTTCTCTGGCCAGGGCAGAGTGAAAGACATTCTAGTGTGGGATCACAGGGCACAAGCCATGGGGAGGAAGAAGGAGGGCGTTTGATCAACCAGAATTTAAAAAATGTATTAAAAACAAAGATTGCTGATTAAAGCTTTACACAATGAGATGTACCAATAGACCTCTCTAACACAGTCATGTCATCACCTGATTTGGACCACAAACCATGACAAACCGATCTGCCCAAGGTATGAAGGGGTTAGATTGTGTTTTTTTTTATTATTATTATATATATATATATATATATACATATATATATATATATATACATATATATATATACACCGGTATATATTTTTTTTTAAGTAAGGTAGACTGCTGTGAAAATGTTCCAAGTTGCAAGAAATGTTGATATTTGGGTTGCCTGGCCCTAGTCAACAGATGGGATAGATTTGTTTGCGACTCCATTTCAGGTCATGGGATGACTACATTTAAGAGGTCTATCCATCCAACTGAGACATGTTAAAGGCACACACAAAAAGTAAATCTGATTTTAAATAAAAAAAAGAGGCTGATGACAGGAGGAAGAGCACACGAGTGTGAGGACGGACAGGGGACATGGGACATGGCATCTACGCCAGGAGAGGAGGCCGAGCTCACCTGTCCACAGGTGTGGCAGTGTTCTCAATGAAGCTGATCATCTTCTCCTTCACATTCACCGACTTGGATTTGAATGCAAAGGTCATCTTGTTGACCAGGGACTTGACCCCTTTGCCATCAGCTGTGCTATTCAGGCCATCACTCTGCGGGGACAAAGTGGCACTGATGAAGGAGCGATAGAACACTAAACAGGGCTGTCACGCTCCATTAACCATTATGCACTTCTATAAAGGGGGAGTATGAGGGGTTTGAGGACTTGAATAGTTTAATAATAGAATTAATGAATAATGAATAAGTAGAATTTAGTGACAAACTGAAGTGCTTCACAGACATAAACCATTTTTTTATGAATCTGTAGAAGGGAGTTAAATAACCCATACATCTACATGTCTAAGCCCACAGGCCCCCTGTTCTGATGAGAGGTAGTGGGTGTGAACCCCCCCAACTCCTGTCGTCCAGCTGAGCTACTCACATCTGGGGAGCAGAGGCTGTTGTGGGAGCCGGAGGTGCTGACTATCCAGTGGACGTACACGTTGTCAGGCCCTTCCACGTTCATGTCTGCCAGGTGCTGCTGCAGAGCTGCCAGACCAACAAAAACACACCATTATGCAACCAGCTTCACTCAGTCAAGGTGGACATAGCTGCTGACGGTGGAGGTGTTTACTTACCCATGAAGCCTCCTTTGGCAATGCTGACATACTCTTTGTTTTTCTGTGAAAAAAAAAAAACCTTAGTGAATGGTGAAAATGTAGAAGTTAATATTTTGAGGTTATAATATTTCTAATGGTCAAAATAAGATTCAGTTCTGTTTTTAAAAAGGCATATACTTAAAAAAAAAAGACATAGACTTAAAAAAAAAAAAAAAAAAGACTCATTGTCAGCGCACAGTACAGTGGAAAGAGGAACAAAGGTTTGGCTGGATAATCAGCCTCAGTTCATGTGATGCAATTGAAAGGGCTGAGGTGCAGCGGCGGACTGAGAGGATGTCTGACCTGTAGGAAGTGGGCCAGCACCATGTTCATGTACATGTCCTCCTCCTCGCGCCCGCTGCCCATGAAGCACAGGTGCTCCCCGCTGGCGATGGAGCCCGACTCCAGGGACTGCTTCTGCGCCTCCAGCAGGGACTTCACCGACAGGGCAAACTCCGACGGGTTCTGCAGCATCTACACACACACACACACACACACACACACACACGCAGTATAGGTTCACTTTACGAGAAACAACAGCTGGCACTTCACAGACAGTGCACAGACAGTGCACAGACAGTGCAAAGTCAGCACTGATTCAGCAGCACCTGGTACCATGGTACAGACATAACCCCATCACCCACTGATCACATACAGGCAGTATAGAGGCCAATTCAAACTCGACATTGGAAATGACATGGCCCTTGTGTAAGTACTGTTACATTACAAGGAGTAACAACATACCAATTTTGTAAGTACATAAAACTACGGTGTGAGTTACTTAATATTAACTAACTAGTATTAAAAAAAAAACAGTTACGTTTGTTTAAAAACTGTGAAACTGTAAAACCTTGCCTCCTGATTTTGAAAATGCCCATTTTAGGCTTAGAGAACAAAAGAATTCAGGTCACTTTCATTCCAGTGCACATGAGCAACGGTGACTTCTGAGTTACGGAGGGATCCTAACTCTTACCAGGTCAGAGTCGAGATGGAACGCTGTGGAGAGGTGGCCTGCATTATACTGTTCCGCAGGGCGGCAGTCCACCACGAAGAAGCGCACTCCCTCCTGAGAGACACACACACAACATTTATTAAAAAAATGTCACTGATGCTAGCATCAGTATGTTTGTAGGAGCATTTTTTTGTCCCTTTAAAAAATCATCCATTTAATAAACTCTAGTAGCAGCATGTTTGTAGGCCTCTGTGTATTTACTCTGAAATCTGGGTCTATGGGGAGCTGTATTTATAGAGGAGAGACCACAGGCAGCACTGTTGTGTTTGTAAGCAGTAAGCCTCCGTGAGTAGTATATTTCTGGGCCTCTATAAGTGTATAAAGGACCCTTGGACCACTATGTTTGTACTCCTGTGTATGAGTTTAACAGACTCTGGATGTTTGTGTGGAGACTGAGCTGTTTTGGTGCTGTTGTGTTTAAAGGCAGGAAGGTCCAGGAGACCCACCGTCTGGAGCTGGTTGGCCTGGTTGGCCTGGAGGATCTCGGGCACAGACACCGGAAGACACAGCGCCTGGCTCAGGTCCATGTCCTCCTCCCTCAGCGCCACCAGACTGCTGCCAAAGAGGTTCTGGTTCTCCTACACACACGGGAAGACAAACCCAACAGAACCAAGCAGTTAGAGGAGAACTCTGCAGTGGACTAAAAGGCTACAGTAATGAGGCTTGACTGGATGGCCTACTGTACCTTTCTGAATGACAGCGGAGTCCTGCTGTGGTAATACTGCGCCAGGGAGAACAGATCCTCCAGGTCCTCCGCCTCAAGGAGACCCGGGGAGTCCTCCAGCATTTCTGGTGTGAATACAAACACCCCGCGTCAGAGCAGGAAACTAGGGCCCACTGAGAGCAGTGTGCACTGAGAGCAGTGTGCACTGAGAGCAGTATGCACTGAGAGCAGTACGCACAGAGAGCAGTACGCACCGAGACTAGTATGCACCGAGACTAGTATGCACTGAGAGCAGTATGCACTGAGAGCAGTACGCACCGAGACTAGTATGCACTGAGAGCAGTACGCACTGAGAGCAGTACGCACTGAGAGCAGTACACACTGAGAGCAGTACACACTGAGAGCAGTACGCACCGAGACTAGTATGCACCGAGACTAGTATGCACTGAGAGCAGTACGCACCGAGACTAGTATGCACCGAGACTAGTACGCACTGAGAGCAGTACGCACTGAGAGCAGTACACACTGAGAGCAGTACACACTGAGAGCAGTACACACTGAGAGCAGTATACACTGAGAGCAGTACACACTGAGAGCAGTATACAAAAAACAGGATCAAAGAACTTACTAATGATCTCCTCTTTGCTGTCCCCTTCATGTCCAAGAATGCCGTCTCTGGGGGCGGGAGAAACAGATGGTGATTGGAAACATAAATCCACTCCCCCGAGATCTGTGGTAAGGGTTTTAAAGAAGGGGGAATTCTCGGGACACTCACTTGGCGTTAACGAGGATGATGAGCATGAGGAAGAAGATGAGAAAGGGGTCGGCCTGCTGGAAGTAGATGTCCCACATGGCCTGGGTGACGTCAGGAAGGCAGTGACTGGAGAAGAGGCTACCCAGCTGCAGAGCAGTCAGACGCACACAACAACAAACACTAACTCACCTGACATTTACTAACATTCATCAACTTATGACGACAATATATAACCAGTAAACCACATCAGTATAAGAACTACTCCAACGGTGCTTAAATAGTCAAAATAAAAGACAGTAGGTCAAAGAAAATGATTTCTGGATCTTCATTAAGAAAAAAGAGAAACAGATCAATTGGAATTTAATCGCAGAGTTTAAAGCAATCTGCCATAATTGCTCCCTGGTAACTGAACCAACAGTCTTGGTTGTTGTTGACACCTGACTTGACCCCACTCGGAATCACATCACCATCGGGGACCAGCTCCCAGAACAAGATCCCATGTGACACCTGCAGGTACACTAAGCAGGAGGTGATCCCATGTGACACCTGCAGGTACACTAAGCAGGAGGTGATCCCATGTGACACCTGCAGGTACATTTAGCAGGAGGTGCTGAGGTCTTACCCAGCTGATGGCGTAGGAGTCTGGTGTGATCTTCTTGGTGTCTAGGAAGGAGCAGAGCTCTGGCTCGTGGTACTGCAGCAGTAGTCGGTACAGGTGGAAAGGCCGACCCTTTGGCACACAGTCTCTGCAGGGCAACAACAGCTCAGAGTCAGGATTCATCTTACGACATGCAGGCACAACCACAGGGAGATACAGCGAAGAAAACTGGGATTATTTATGGTATTACTTGGCCTGTCAGGAAGAGGAAACTAAATTTGTGGCTGGAACAAAAGCATATCCGTTTCAGACACATACTAATGCTTAAATAACCATTTTTTACATACCGTAATTTCCGGACTATTGAGCGCACCTGAATATAAGCCTCACCCACTGAATTTTTTAAATATAATTATTTTTAACATAAATAAGCCGCACATGTCTATAAGCCGCAGGTGCCTACCGGTACATTGAAACAAATGAACTTTACACAGGCTAAAATGAATATCAAAAGTAATACAATAGTGATGCATATTATTAGTTTAGCCAGTTACGATAAGTGCACTGTTGCTTTAAGAGAGCACAGTTGCAAGAGTCAATCAGAAGCTAGAACGTTAGATTGAAGACAGTGAGATAGAAGAAAGACGCTAAGTTTGAAACCAATGAGCTAAAGAACTTGAAAAGACTGGATTTGTATTGTTGTAAACTGTTTTGAGTTGTCTGTCTACGCCGGTAGACTGTGGTTATTTTGACATTAGTTAAGTTATTGAGATACTGAGAAATCGCGTGGAGCTAAGCATCCATGCGGCTGCATCCATGCTAGCATCCTAGCTCCACAAAGCCACCGTATACAGTCACAGGTATCATAATCCATAAATTAGCCGCGTCGTTGTTTAAGCCGCGAGGTTCAAAGCGTGGGAAAAAAGTAGCGGCTTATAGTCCGGAAATTACGGTATACTAAATATTAAATATACCGACAGATATTTTGGAGGACCTACAGTTTTTTTTTTTTTTTAAGAACTATATTTAGAAACCAAATACACTAAAGGAAATTCTCTTATCTTCTCTTCACTACACATTTAGGCTCATTCCATTATTCAATACAATTTTATGTATTTAGCACCAAAACAAAGAAGATCTCAAGGCGCTTTACAGAGCCCAGCACTATTTCACACACGGGAGAGCCTGCCGATTGAAGGTGCCTAAAAACTGCCCAGCACCTCAGTTCACTCTGGGAACCTGATCTTCCAGTGAGGTAGTGTTGGAGGCAGGAGAGTTAGTACAAATGGAAAGCCAGTAGGGGTGACCGCGTCTGTGTGTACAAGAGGCCCCTACATGGGACAGTACAAGCATTGTGTGTCTGTGTCTCTCTGTGTGTCTGTGTCTCTCTGTGTGTCTGTGTCTCTCTGTGTGTCTGTGTCTCTCTGTGTGTCTGTGTCTCTCTGTGTGTCTGTGTCTCTCTGTGTGTCTGTGTCTCTCTGTGTGTCTGTGTCTCTCTGTGTGTCTGTGTCTCTCTGTGTGTTGCCCTACCGTGGGATGTATTTATTCATGGCTGCGTAGAAGCAGTTGTAGAGGTCGCTGCGGGGCAGCTGCAGGCCCAGGAGTGGTTTGAGCAGGTGTGGCCAGCTCAGGTCCGGCGTGAAGGTGACGTTGCGAGACTTGCAGTAGAAGGTGATGACGGCCTCCACGTCAGACACCAGGTCCCTGGTCTCCTCTTCGGGAAGCCCAAGCTGATCTGTGTACACACGGGCAGGGATCAGTACTTGGACCTGGCAGATTTCAAACCTGCTTATCACAACTTGTGGTTCAGAATCCAAAGTCCTCAGTTCATTTTCAAGGGATGGGGGTGGTAAACTAATATCAATTCTGGAAATCGTCCCAGCTGATGTATAAAATGTTCAGCACCACTTCTGGGGAAGTCATATGATTTTGTACAAACAAACCTAATTAGGGCAAGATCTGACCACATATGTAGGGCTAGAGATTTTAGGAGTAATGTGTCAACCATAAAACTGAAATTGGGATTTGCATCATTCATTTATGTGACATCCATAATTAGTTTGGGTCCCACCCGCTGTTATTACTCTGATATCCATCTGATGTAATTGTAAATGTATTAAATGTTATTTTAGGGGTAATGTGCTACAGATGAATACTAAATTGCCCTTGGTGACCTCAACCATAAAACTAAAATTGGGATTTGCATCATTAATTTATGATATTATTACTCTGATCCATTTGATGTAATTGTAAATGTATTAAATGTTATGTGATGCAATTTTAATTTGCCATACGAAAGCTTGAGCTTCACATTCAAATTACAAGCAACATGATGTTGATATCAAAATCTGCATAACTTCATCTCAAACAGTCAGAACTAGATCAGGCAGTGCGTGATGGGAGCGGACTGCTCACGCAGACAGTGGGCAGGCTGTGCGTGATGGGAGCGGACTGCTAAACCAGAGTGGGCAGGCTGTGCGTGATGGGAGTGGACTGCTCACGCAGACAGTGGGCAGGCTGTGGAGAAGCCAGAGGCCCCACCTATGCTGTCTGTTTGTCCGTCTATCGGTCTCCTCTGATGAGAGGAATGTGCTTACTGGACCAAAAAAAAATAAAACACCACCCTCCCTCTGCTTGTCTCTCTCCCTTGCTTCAGGACTGGTTAACAACACTGCAGTGTGTGTGTGCGTGCGTGCGTGCGTGCGTGCGTGTGTGTGTGTGTGCGGGGGGCCGGGGGGGGTACAGAATGCATAGTCATCTACACTTGATATCTTTGCACACCAATAACACCAACCTCCTGGACTGTTAAACTGCTGAAATAAGACCCACTAGTGCGGCAACCGAGTTTACCGACCAGCAACCGAAAAAAAAAACATAGCAATTATAGTAAAACGCTACTGGTTCTTATAGCTAATTGTAAGCATCTAATGGGTTTTATTTACAGAAAGAACAAAACAATGAAAAAATGTGTTTGTGAGTTTTGCTCTTCAAACAGCCACCATGCAACCCACAAGCACTTGTGTGCCGGGATTTGAGGTTGAATTTTCAAGTCAAAAACAAAAACTACTAGCACCCACAACTAAGAGTAAAGCATTCCATGGGCTATTTATGCGTTCCGTAAAACAATGGCAGAAAACAAGGACGCATAAAGAGGAAAGGGGTGGAAGGGTCTAGTCACCGATGAGCTGCTGACTGCGGTTGTGAATGAGCGTCTGTTCTGGCAGGTCCAGGGCCCCATCCCACGAGGACAGGCTGTCTCCCTTTCCGGCCACGTTCAGAGCGATCTGCCAACGGGAGAGGGGAAGAGAAGGGGCATGGTGGAGAGAGTGCCAACCAGAGAGAGAGAGAGAGAGAGAGAGAGAGAGAGAGAGAGAGAGAGAGAGAGAGAGAGAGAGAGAGAGAGAGACAGAAAGTGAGAGACAGAGAAAGAAACAGAGAAGGAGAAGCCGAGAGAGACGGAAAGAAAGGTAGAAGCAGACAGGGATAGAGACAGAGATAGGTAGGGAGAGATTGAGTGAGTGGAACAGTGAGTAAGAGAGGAGAGAGAGAGAGAGAGACACACACAGAAAGAGGGCGAGTTAGAGGAAGTGAGAAGAGATGCTTGAATTGGACAGCTTTACGTTAAAGGGAAGCAAGACACACTCTGAGCAGACGTGAGCCAATCCAGCCTCTCCATGTCACTCCACATGATCAAACCCGACCTGGCGGGCTCTACTCTAATGAGCCTGCGATCAATACCAGAGCTCTATACGCTCCTCTGGGAGCGGTAGGGATCGATGGCTGCAAGGCAGCAGGTTCCACACAGATCCTCTTCCTCTGCAAGCTCACACACACACAGAAGAAGCCCTGTTCTCGCGCCGGACACGCACAAACACACACACAGACACAGACAACCCTATGCACACGCAGAGATTTTATAAATATTCTGCCTGCTTCATCTCATGCACTCAGATCACACTTTCATGAATATTTCACATGCCATTCACAGACTGCCTGCACAGAACAAACACACACACGGATGCAGAGGTTTTTCCTTCCCAGGCTTCATCTTTCGGGTTTTTCCCGTACCTTCCATAGCTTGGCCCTCTCTGCAGGGGGCAGGTCTTGGGCCTGAATGAGGCCCCCGTCAGACTCCAGGTCACAGGCCGAAGAGTCCAGAGCCTCGGACAGGTCCTGGTCCCTGGAAGAGGAGAAGATGCAAAGTTTATACACACACACACACACACAGTGAACTAACACTGAAAGCTCATAAACCAAATGTATGTCTTGCCCACTAGTAAAAACTGGGTCAAATGCCTTTAGCAAGTCTTGATACCGGATGGTGAGGTCCAGCACAAAGTTTTGTAAGGAGAGTACACATTCACCGTGCACGAAACGTGAACTAACCCTGAATGCTCAAACACTGAAAGTGAAAGCAATGCCCACTGGTTAAAACTGGTTAAAACAGAGATATGAACCTTGATCTGTGATTGATGATCATAAACTTTGTGTCATAGACAGGGGACAGTTTATCCAACATATCCTGACATACAGCAATAAAAAAACTAAATGAATGTCTGGACTTTGGTTTAATCAATGGCTCATTCAATGCGATTCAATTGTATTTGTATAGTGCCAAAACAATAAAAGTCTCAAGGCGCTTTTCAGAGCCCTAATGCCGATAAGTTCAGACCCCACAATGCTTATACCACATCCAAGTGTATCCGCCGGAGCCAGTGTGAATAAAACATGAACTAACTCTGAGTGCTCGTAAACTAAATGAATGCACTGGTCATTGATTACACCTGCTGTCAGTGGCCAAGGCAGGCCGGCCAAGACAACGCAAATCTCACACAGTGTCTGTCAGGGAGAGATGGGGGGGGGGGGGGGGGATCAGTCTTATGGCCGTCACATAATGGCTTACTGACAGCTCCTCTGGGCAACCATAATAGGCTCTGTAAGCCGTGTTGACGAGCAGCGAGTGCCAGAGTTGAGTCGTCTGGGTGGGAGGCGGGTGGACGGCACAGTGGGGCTCAGCATCGTCCGAGGAGCTACGGGGACGGGGCAAGACTGAGAGAGCCCTGTCGTTGGCGTGGCAGCCAAGCCGCTTGACCCTGGGAGCGCTCAGGAAGCTAAGCTGTCAAAGCGTGCAGCAGGAAGTCCGAGCGGAGAGCACTGCTCGCAGTAAGGGGGCGCTAGGTGAGTCGGCCACCCCGCAGCGGCAGAGAGTGAGGGTCATGCCGATATGTTATGCCGATATGTTATGCGCACTCCCACTGGAAAGGTGTCTAGACTGCTGTTAATTTTAGGTCAGGCTACAATTGGTGTCCCTCTGAGCCACATATAGAAAAAGACAAACAAATCATGATGTATTGATTACCTATAGCAACTATTTTTAAGCGCTCTACAAAGACGGATGAGGTGACATGGGAGGAGAGAACTTATTTCTCTAGGTCAACACAGGAAGAGGAACCAGTCCTAGATTTCTGTGATTGCAACACAATAAGCAGATTTATTAGAAACACAGTTATGTTGTGTTGCGTTCACTACAAATAATGCTTCATATGTTTAACAGGTTTATCTTAAAACAACATGGAAGAGACAAAGACACCAAATACTGAGATTGCCCTTAATGAAATTAAACAGTACGAATAGTTTGGCCGGTAAATGGTACTTGCTAGCAGAAAAGACAGGCCCCTGACAGGGTGATGCATGAAGGCAATAAATGAGTCAGTGATTGAGTCAGAATGGCGGAGTGGAGCACTGGAAAGCTGCAGAGTTACTGAGCTGATGGCCTCTTACTAAAGCAGCAGTAAGGCATTTTGGTAAAAAAAAAAAACTAGTAATCCGACCGCTGCAAAGGCACACAAAAGCCTTATAAAACACACCAACGACAGCAAAGTTGGCACTGATAAAAGGCTTGCTAGCATGCTAACTCATGTCTTTTGGAAAATAGTTAGTGGTGTTGTGTTTTTTTTTTTTAACAGTTGTGCTCGGTGGTCCGAACCCGGAGCATCATGCTGAGCATCATAGTGCTTAGCTTAGGCAGCTAGTCGGAACGACAGTTGTGTAACCATATGACCACATGCCATGAAAACTAACCTGAAAGATCATACCAGTAGTAGTTACTTATAAAAACATGCTTCAAAAAGTGGCAAACAGTTGCATACATTAGCATAACTAACGTTAAAAATGGTCAAGCCTTAGCCTGGAGGTGTGTGTGTGTGTGTGTGTGTGTGTGTGTGTGTGTGTCTTTCCGTGCAGTATTTGCTCCCAGTCCAGCCTGTGATCTATTCGTGCAGGTTAAAATGTCACCTGCAGGTGCGTGTTCTGACATGAGCAGGCTTGCCGTGCGCTGGCTGCAGCTGTATCGAGTGACTGTGTGCCGCTCGGACTCGTGTGCTCCGTAACCCGAGACAGATCTGATGCGCTGACAGCAGAGCAGATGCGCTGAGCAGGGCTTCTCTGAGCGTGCTCAGTAACACGGGCCTGGCAGAGGAAGCCCCTGCGCTCTCAGTGTATGGGGACGGGAAGGGGGGAGGCAGGCACAGAGATGGAAGTTGCACTTGTGTTCCAAATATGCCTCCAGCCTGCGACGCTCACCCATCTGCCACTGAACAAAAAGCAAACAAGTCCTCTTCTCACAAAAGCATGACAGCAGATCACTCTCTCGCTCTCTCACTCTCTTTGTGCACACAATCTCCCTTCAATGTATCTTCATCAGACAGCAGCTGGTGCTGAAACGGACCTGGTCCAGGTCTGGGCCTGATTCGTTCCACAGTCGGCTACAATCTATGCTCCCTCTTGTTAGTCCACAGTGAAATAATCAACAATAAGCAGACAACCTTAAACTTACCAAATCTACAGCCCAATCTAAGGAAGATTTCCCTACAAACTACAAACCTCTCTCACACACACACACACACACACACACACACGTCCCGCTGCTGTCTTCCATTTTTAAGGAGTGTGTCTACATTCCATGCAGGGGAAATAATAGCTAGGCCAAATGTCTGTGCATTGTCTGCAAGCAGCATTCCAAGTGTGCCTTCCAAACAATAACTACAAAGATGACACAATGCGCCTGTCTCACATCGTAAATACACTACATATTTGCTTGGGTGGAGTGGTCATATCACGTGAGAAGGACATCCTTTATCACAAGGTTGCATCATTTGCTTATATATATATATATAAGTACGATATACGATTGTCAACCAATAACACTGTCCAGACTTTTTGCATTTAGTTGAGCGCTTGTCGCGAAGTGAGTGATTCCGAGATAACTACATTTGCACAACGCTACACAGTCATTGTTCCCTGGTCAAGCACCTCGTCAATTCAACAGTACTGAAGTTCTGGCTGATTGATTCTACGTGCATGCTGATAATTCCCACGTAAAGTTAACTCTAACCTAACGATATCCTTGTGCCCGACAAGATTCGGCAATAAACTTTTCTGTAAGAAAGATCTTCGTGACGATTTGCTTTTTGCCTTAATTTATACAATAAATGTTAAAAAATAATTCTGAGACAAACCGACATTCCAGGAACTCTGGCTCTAACAACAGATTGAGCAAATGAAAATCACAGACATAAGATAGCGAAGTCACATGAATCGGAGGACACATCTGCCGAGCTGTATTCAGGCTGAACAAATAGATGCGTTAAGTAAATTGAGATTATAAAAGGTAAGGGTGGCTAGTGATAGCCAAAAACAGCTGACCTGTTAGTATT